>NC_092719.1:162496225-162845365 GCF_047496885.1 Scyliorhinus torazame | reverse complement strand
GTGTCCATCTGGCCATTTCTCCTTGTGTCCATCTGTCTCTCACTGCTGTGTCCATCTATCTGTCACTGCTATGTCAATCTGTCTGTCACTGCTGCGTCCATCAGTCTGTCACTGCTGTGTCCATCTGTCCATCACTGCTGTGTCCATCTGTCTGTCACTGCTGTGTCCATCTGTCCGTTGCTGCTGTGTCCATCTGTCTGTCACTGCTGTGTCCATCTGTCTGTCACTGCTGTGTCCATCTGTCTGTCACTGCTACGTCCATCTGTCTGTCACTGCTGTGTCTATCTGTCCGTCACTGCTGTGTCCATCTGTCCGTCACTGCTGTGTCCATCTGTCTGTCACTGCTGTGTCCATCTGTCAGTCACTGGTATGTCCATCTGTCTGTCACTGCTGTGTCCATCTATCTGTCACTGCTGTGTCCATCTGTCTGTCACTGCTGTGTCCATCTGTCCGTTGCTGCTGTGTCCATCTGTCTGTCACTGCTGTGTCCATCTGTCCGTTGCTGCTGTGTCCAACTGTCTGTCACTGCTGTCTCCATCTGTCACTGCTGTGTCCATCTGTCCGTTGCTGCTGTGTCCATCTGTCTGTAACTGCTGTGTCCATCTGTCTGTCACTACTGTGTCCATCTGTCAGTCACTGCTGTGTCCATCTGTCTGTCACTGCTGTGTCCATCTGTCTGTCACTGCTATGTCCATCTGTCTGTTAATGCTGTGTCCATGTGTCCGTTACTGCTGTGTCCATCTGTCTGTCACTGCTGTGTCCATCTGTCTGTCACTGCAATGTCCATCTGTCAGTCACTGCTGTGTCCATCTGTCCGTTACTGCTGTGTCCATCTGTCTGTCACTGCTGTGTCCATCTGTCTGTCACTGCTATGTCCATCTGTCTTTCACTGCTGTGTCCATCTGTCCGTTGCTGCTGTGTCCATCTGTCTGTCACTGCTGTGTCCGTCTGTCTGTCACTGCTATGTCCACTTGTCTGTCACTGCTGTGTCCATCTGTCTGTCACTGCTGTGTCCATCTGTCTGTCACTGCTGTGTCTATCTGTCTGTCACTGCTGTGTCCATCTGTCTGTCACTGCTGTGTCCATCTGTCCGTTACTGCTGTGTCCATCTGTCTGTCACTGCTGTGTCCATCTGTCTGTCACTGCTATGTCCATCTGTCTATTACTGCTGTGTCCATCTGTCCGTTGTTGCTGTGTCCATCTGTCCATTACTGCTGTGTCCATCTGTCTGTCACTGCTGATCCATCTGTCTGTCACTGCTGTGTCCATCTGGCCATTTCTCCTTGTGTACATCTGTCTCTCACTGCGTTGTCCATCTGTCTGTCACTGCTATGTCAATCTGTCTGTCACTGCTGTGTCCATCAGTCTGTCACTGCTGTGTCCATCTGTCCATCACTGCTGTGTCCACCTGTCTGTCACTGCTGTGTCCATCTGTCAGTCACTGGTATGTCCATCTGTCAGTCACTGCTGTGTCTGTCTGTCTGTCACTGCTATGTCCATCTGTCTGTCACTACTGTGTCCATCTGTCAGTCACTGCTGTGTCCATCTGTCCGTTACTGCTGTGTCCATCTGTCTGTCACTGCTGTGTCCATCTGTCTGTCACTGCTGTGTCCTCTGTCAGTCACTGCTGTGTCCATCAGTCCGTTGCTGCTGTGTCCATCTGTGTGTCACTGCTGTGTCCATTTGTCTGTCACTGCTGTGTCTATCTCTCTGTCACTGCTCTGTCCATCTGGTTGTCACTGCTGTGTCCATCTGTCTGTCACTGCTGTGTCCATCTGTCTTTCACTGCTGTGTCCATCTGTCTGTCACTGCCGTGATCCATCTGTCTGTCGCTGCTGTGTACATCTGTCTGTCGCTGCTGTGTACATCTGTCTGTCACTGCTGTGTCCATCTGTCCGTTGCTGCTGTGTCCATCTGTCTGTCACTGCTGTGTCCATCTGTCTGTCACTGCTGTGTCTATCTGTCTGTCACTGCTGTCTCCATCTGTCCGTTGCTGCTGTGTCCATCTGTCTGTCACTGCTGTGTCCATCTGTCCGTTGCTGCTGTGTCCATCTGTCTGTCACTGCTGTGTACATCTGTCAGTCACTGCTATGTCCATCGTTCTGTCACTGCTGTGTCCATCTGTCAGTCACTGCAGTATCCATCTGTCCGTTACTGCTGTGTCCACCTGTCTGTCACTGCTGTGTCCATCTGTCTGTCACTGCTGTATCCATCTGTCTGTCACTGCTGTGTCCATCTGTCTGTCACTGCTGTGTCCATCTGGCCGTTGCTGCTGTGTCCATCTGTCTGTCACTGCTGTGTCCATCTGTCTGTCACTGCCGTGCCCATCTGTCTGTCACTGCTGTGTCAATCTGTCTGTCACTGCTGTGTCCATCTGTCTGTCACTGCTGTGTCCATCTGTCTGTCACTGCTATGTCCATCTGTCTGTCACTGCTGTGTCCATCTGTCTGTCACTGCTGTGTCCATCTGTCTGTCACTGCTGTGTCCATCTGTCTGTCACTGCTGTGTCCATCTGGCCATTTCTCCTTGTGTCCATCTGTCTCTCACTGCTGTGTCCATCTATCTGTCACTGCTATGTCAATCTGTCTGTCACTGCTGCGTCCATCAGTCTGTCACTGCTGTGTCCATCTGTCCATCACTGCTGTGTCCATCTGTCTGTCACTGCTGTGTCCATCTGTCCGTTGCTGCTGTGTCCATCTGTCTGTCACTGCTGTGTCCATCTGTCTGTCACTGCTGTGTCCATCTGTCTGTCACTGCTACGTCCATCTGTCTGTCACTGCTGTGTCTATCTGTCCGTCACTGCTGTGTCCATCTGTCCGTCACTGCTGTGTCCATCTGTCTGTCACTGCTGTGTCCATCTGTCAGTCACTGGTATGTCCATCTGTCTGTCACTGCTGTGTCCATCTATCTGTCACTGCTGTGTCCATCTGTCTGTCACTGCTGTGTCCATCTGTCCGTTGCTGCTGTGTCCATCTGTCTGTCACTGCTGTGTCCATCTGTCACTGCTGTGTCCATCTGTCCGTTGCTGCTGTGTCCATTTGTCTGTAACTGCTGTGTCCATCTGTCTGTCACTACTGTGTCCATCTGTCAGTCACTGCTGTGTCCATCTGTCTGTCACTGCTGTGTCCATCTGTCTGTCACTGCTATGTCCATCTGTCTGTTACTGCTGTGTCCATGTGTCCGTTACTGCTGTGTCCATCTGTCTGTCACTGCTGTGTCCGTCTGTCTGTCACTGCTATGTCCACCTGTCTGTCACTGCTGTGTCCATCTGTCTGTCACTGCTGTGTCCATCTGTCTGTCACTGCTGTGTCTATCTGTCTGTCACTGCTGTGTCCATCTGTCCGTTGCTGCTGTGTCCATCTGTCTGTCACTGCTGTGTCCATCTGTCCGTTGCTGCTGTGTCCATCTGTCACTGCTGTGTCCATCTGTCTGTCACTGCTGTGTCCATCTGTCTGTCACTGCTGTGTCCATCTGTCTGTCACTGCTGTGTCCATCTGTCTGTCACTGCTGTGTCTATCTGTCTGTCACTGCTGTCTCCATCTCTCCGTTGCTGCTGTGTCCATCTGTCTGTAACTGCTATGTCCATCTGTCTGTCAGTACTGTGTCCATCTGTCAGTCACTGCTGTGTCCATCTGTCCGTTACTGCTCTGTCCATCTGTCTGTCACTGCTGTGTCCATCTGTCTGTCACTGCTATGTCCATCTGTCTGTTACTGCTGTGTCCATCAGTCTGTCACTGCTGTGTCCATCTGTCCGTTACTGCTGTGTCCATCTGTCTGTCACTGCTGTGTCCGTCCGTCTGTCACTGCTATGTCCATCTGTCTGTCACTGCTGATCCATCTGTCTGTCACTGCTGTGTCCATCTGTCTGTCACTGCTGTGTCCATCTGGCCATTTCTCCTTGTGTACATCTGTCTCTGACTGCTTTGTCCATCTATCTGTCACTGCTGTGTCCATCTGTGTGTCACTGCTGTGTCCTCTGTCAGTCACTGCTGTGTCCATCTGTCCGTTGCTGCTGTGTCCATCTGTGTGTCACTGCTGTGTCCATTTGTCTGTCACTGCTGTGTCTATCTCTCTGTCACTGCTCTGTCCATCTGTCTGTCACTGCTGTGTCCATCTGTCTGTCACTGCTATGTCCATCTGTCTTTCACTGCTGTGTCCATCTGTCTGTCACTGCCGTGATCCATCTGTCTGTCACTGCTGTGTCAATCTGTCTGTCGCTGCTGTGTACATCTGTCTGTCACTGCTGTGTCCATCTGTCCGTTGCTGCTGTGTCCATCTGTCTGTCACTGCTGTGTCCATCTGTCTGTCACTGCTGTGTCTATCTGTCTGTCACTGCTGTCTCCATCTGTCCGTTGCTGCTGTGTCCATCTGTCTGTCACTGCTGTGTCCATCTGTCCGTTGCTGCTGTGTCCATCTGTCTGTCACTGCTGTGTACATCTGTCAGTCACTGCTATGTCCATCGTTCTGTCACTGCTGTGTCCATCTGTCAGTCACTGCAGTATCCATCTGTCCGTTACTGCTGTGTCCACCTGTCTGTCACAGCTGTGTCCATCTGTCTGTCACTGCTGTATCCATCTGTCTGTCACTGCTGTGTCCATCTGTCTGTCACTGCTGTGTCCATCTGTCCGTTGCTGCTGTGTCCATCTGTCTGTCACTGCTGTGTCCATCTGTCTGTCACTGCCGTGCCCATCTGTCTGTCACTGCTGTGTCAATCTGTCTGTCACTGCTGTGTCCATCTGTCTGTCACTGCTGTGTCCATCTGTCTGTCACTGCTATGTCCATCTGTCTGTCACTGCTGTGTCCATCTGTCTGTCACTGCTGTGTCCATCTGTCTGTCACTGCTGTGTCCATCTGTCTGTCACTGCTGTGTCCATCTGGCCATTTCTCCTTGTGTCCATCTGTCTCTCACTGCTGTGTCCATCTGTCAGTCACTGGTATGTCCATCTGTCTGTCACTGCTGTGTCCATCTATCTGTCACTGCTGTGTCCATCTGTCTGTCACTGCTGTGTCCATCTGTCCGTTGCTGCTGTGTCCATCTGTCTGTCACTGCTGTGTCCATCTGTCCGTTGCTGCTGTGTCCATCTGTCTGTCACTGCTGTGTCCATCTGTCTGTCACTGCTGTGTCCATCTGTCTGTCACTACTGTGTCCATCTGTCTGTCACTGCTATGTCCATCTGTCTGTTACTGCTGTGTCCATCTGTCTGTCACTACTGTGTCCATCTGTCTGTCACTGCTATATCCATCTGTCACTGCTGTGTCCATCTGTCCGTTGCTGCTGTGTCCATCTGTCTGTAACTGCTGTGTCCATCTGTCTGTCACTACTGTGTCCATCTGTCAGTCACTGCTGTGTCCATCTGTCTGTCACTGCTGTGTCCATCTGTCTGTCACTGCTATGTCCATCTGTCTGTTACTGCTGTGTCCATGTGTCCGTTACTGCTGTGTCCATCTGTCTGTCACTGCTGTGTCCATCTGTCTGTCACTGCTATGTCCATCTGTCAGTCACTGCTGTGTCCATCTGTCCGTTACTGCTGTGTCCATCTGTCTGTCACTGCTGTGTCCATCTGTCTGTCACTGCTATGTCCATCTGTCTGTCACTGCTGTGTCCATCTGTCCGTTGCTGCTGTGTCCATCTGTCTGTCACTGCTGTGTCCGTCTGTCTGTCACTGCTATGTCCACCTGTCTGTCACTGCTGTGTCCATCTGTCTGTCACTGCTGTGTCCATCTGTCTGTCACTGCTGTGTCTATCTGTCTGTCACTGCTGTGTCCATCTGTCCGTTGCTGCTGTGTCCATCTGTCTGTCACTGCTGTCTCCATCTGTCCGTTGCTGCTGTGTCCATCTGTCACTGCTGTGTCCATCTGTCTGTCACTGCTGTGTCCATCTGTCTGTCACTGCTGTGTCCATCTGTCTGTCACTGCTGTGTCCATCTGTCTGTCACTGCTGTGTCTATCTGTCTGTCACTGCTGTCTCCATCTGTCCGTTGCTGCTGTGTCCATCTGTCTGTAACTGCTATGTCCATCTGTCTGTCACTACTGTGTCCATCTGTCAGTCACTGCTGTGTCCATCTGTCCGTTACTGCTGTGTCCATCTGTCTGTCACTGCTGTGTCCATCTGTCTGTCACTGCTATGTCCATCTGTCTGTTACTGCTGTGTCCATCAGTCTGTCACTGCTGTGTCCATCTGTCCGTTACTGCTGTGTCCATCTGTCTGTCATTGCTGTGTCCGTCTGTCTGTCACTGCTATGTCCATCTGTCTGTCACTGCTGATCCATCTGTCTGTCACTGCTGTGTCCATCTGTCTGTCACTGCTGTGTCCATCTGGCCATTTCTCCTTGTGTACATCTGTCTCTCACTGCTTTGTCCATCTATCTGTCACTGCTGTGTCCATCTGTGTGTCACTGCTGTGTCCATTTGTCTGTCACTGCTGTGTCTATCTCTCTGTCACTGCTCTGTCCATCTGTCTGTCACTGCTGTGTCCATCTGTCTGTCACTGCTGTGTCCATATGTCTTTCACTGCTGTGTCCATCTGTCTGTCACTGCTATGTCCATCTGTCTGTCACTGCTGTGTCCATCTGTCTGTCACTGCTATGTCCATCTGTCTGTCACTGCTGTTTCCATCTGTCTGTCCCTGCTGTGTCCATCTGTCTGTCACTGCTATGTCCATCTGTCTGTCACTGCTGTGTCAATCTGTCTGTCACTGCTGTGCCCATCTGTCTGTCACTGCTATGTCCATCTGTCTGTCACTGCTGTGTCCATCTGTCTGTCACTGCTGTGTCCATCTGTCTGTCAGTGCTGTGTCCATCTGTCTGTCACTGCTGTTTCCATCTGTCTGTCCCTGCTGTGTCCATCTGTCTGTCACTGCTATGTCCATCTGTCTGTCACTGCTGTGTCAATCTGTCTGTCACTGCTGTGTCCATCTGTCTGTCACTGCTATGTCCATCTGTCTGTCAGTGCTGTGTCCATCTGTCTGTCACTGCTGTGTCCATCTGTCTGTCACTGCTGTGTCCATCTGTCGGTCACTGCTGTGTCCACCTGTCTGTCACTGCTGTGTCCATCTGTCTGTCACTGCTGTGTCCATCTGTCTGTCACTGCTGTGTCCATCTGTCTGTCAGTGCTGTGTCCATCAGTCTGTCACTGCTGTGTCCATCTGTCTGTCACTGCTGTGTCCATCTGTCTGTCACTGCTGTGTCCATCAGTCTGTCACTGCTGTGTCCATCTGTGTGTCACTGATGTGTCCATCTGTCTGTCACTGCTGTGTCCATCTGTCTGTCAGTGCTGTGTCCATCAGTCTGTCACTGCTGTGTCCATCTGTCTGTCACTGCTGTGTCCATCTGTCTGTCACTGCTGTGTCCATCAGTCTGTCACTGCTGTGTCCATCTGTGTGTCACTGCTGTGTTCATCTGTCTGTCACTGCTGTGTCCATCTGTCCATTACTACTGTGTCCATCTGTCCGTTGCTGCTGTGTCCATCTGTCACTGCTGTGTCCATCTGTCTGTCACTGCTGTGTCCATCTGTCTGTCACTGCTGTGTCCATCTGTCTGTCACTGCTGTGTCCATCTGTGTGTCACTGCTGTGTTCATCTGTCTGTCACTGCTGTGTCCATCTGTCCATTACTACTGTGTCCATCTGTCCGTTGCTGCTGTGTCCATCTGTCACTGCTGTGTCCATCTGTCTGTCACTGCTGTGTCCATCTGTCTGTCACTGCTGTGTCCATCTGTCTGTCACTGCTGTGTCCATCTGTCTGTCACTGCTGTGTCTATCTGTCTGTCACTGCTGTCTCCATCTGTCCGTTGCTGCTGTGTCCATCTGTCTGTAACTGCTATGTCCATCTGTCTGTCACTACTGTGTCCATCTGTCAGTCACTGCTGTGTCCATCTGTCCGTTACTGCTGTGTCCATCTGTCTGTCACTGCTGTGTCCATCTGTCTGTCACTGCTATGTCCATCTGTCTGTTACTGCTGTGTCCATCAGTCTGTCACTGCTGTGTCCATCTGTCCGTTACTGCTGTGTCCATCTGTCTGTCACTGCTGTGTCCGTCTGTCTGTCACTGCTATGTCCATCTGTCTGTCACTGCTGATCCATCTGTCTGTCACTGCTGTGTCCATCTGTCTGTCACTGCTGTGTCCATCTGGCCATTTCTCCTTGTGTACATCTGTCTCTCACTGCTTTGTCCATCTATCTGTCACTGCTGTGTCCATCTGTGTGTCACTGCTGTGTCCCTCTGTCTGTCACTGCTATGTCCATCTGTCTGTCACTGCTGTGTCCATTTGTCTGTCACTGCTGTGACCATCTGTCTGTCACTGCTGTGTCCATCTGTCTGTCATTGCTGTGTCCACCTGTCCATTATTACTGCCTATCTGCCTGTTACTGGTGTGTCTGTCTGCCCGTTACTGCTGTTTCCGTCTGTCCGCTACTCGTGTGTCCATCTGCCCATTACTGCTGTGTCCATCTGTCCGTTATTGATGTGTCCATCTATCCGTTACTGCTGTATCCGTCTGTCCATTTCTGGTGTTTTGGTCTGTCCATTACTGGTGTGTGCACCTGCCGTTACTGCTGTGTACATCTGCCCATTACTGCTTAGTCCGTCTGCATATTACTGTTGCGACCATCTGTCCATTAAGTGTGTTTCTCTGCCTGTTACTGCTATTTCCGTCTGTCCATGACTGCTGTTTCCGTCTGTCTGTTACTGGTGTGTCCGTCTGCCCATTACTGGTGTGTCCATCTGTCTGTTAGCGCTGTGCCCGTCTGTCCGTTACTGGTGTGTCCGTCTGTCCGTTACTGCTGTGTCCCTCTGTCCATTACTGCTGTGTCCATCCGTCCATTACTGGTATGTCCGTCTGCCCATTACTGGTATGTCCATCTGTCTGTTACTGGTGTGTCCATTTGTCTGTTACTGCTGTGCCCATCTACCTGTTACTGGTGTGCCTGTCTGTCTGTTACTGGTGTGTCCATCTGTCTGCTCCTGCTGTGTCCGTCTGTCCATTACTGCTGTGTCCATCTGTCTGTTACTGCTGTGTCCATCTATCTGCTCCTGCTGTGTCCGTCTGTCCATTCCTGCTGTGCCTGTGTGTCCATTACTGCTGTGCCTGTGTGTCCATTTCCGCTGTGTCCATCTGTGTGTCACTGCTGTGTCCATCTGTCTGTCACTGCTGTGTCCATCTGTCTGTCACTGCTGTCGATCTGTCTGCCACTGCTGTGTCCATCTGTCTGTCACTGCTGTGTCCATCTGTCTGTCACTGCTGTGTCCATGTGTCTGTCACTGCTGTGTCCATCTTTCTGTCACTGCTGTGTCCATCTGTCTGTCACTGCTGTGTCCATCTGTCTGTCACTGCTGTGTCCATCTGTCTGTCACTGCTTTGTCCATCTGTCTGTCACAGCTGTGTCCATCTGTTTGTCACAGCTGTGTCCATCTGTCTGTCACTGCTGTGTCCATCTGCCTGGTACCACTGTGCCTGTCAGCCTGTTACTCCTGCGTCCGTCGACCCGTTACTACTGTTTCAGGCTTCCTGTTATTTTGTGCATATGTCTGTCTGATCTGTTTCTATTGCTCTGATGGTTGTTACTGCTGTATCAAGGGCCAAAGTTCCTGGGGTGAGATTGAATGAAACCAGAATCATGATGGGCCGGGGGCTAAAAGCCACACCTGAACCAATCTGCCCCATTGAAGTCCATTACAAATCCTAATCAGGAGGGGAAGCAGAATGATGGAGTGGAGGAGTGGTGCTCATGACATTTGAGGCTGTCTTTTGGGCTGTTCCTCGGTCTGTGAATTCTGTCTATTATGCATTCCTTCGGCTCAGTCTGCTGAGGTAAGTTGTGGTTCTGTACCGGCCCTTCCAAGACCAAGAAATGTTTCTCAGGAGCAGGAAATCAATCATCTTAAAGACAAGGCCCTAGTTTCACAACTGTTTCTGTCAACTTCGTTTCTGTCAACTTCTTTTCCCCCATCTGCTTTCTAATTATATACCCGCGTGGCTGACCTTGCTAATTGGCATTTTATACATTTACAACAGCAAGTTACTTCAGTACGTGGACACCACTGTACAGAATAAGTCATTTTTCCAATTCAGCTATCTGCCTTGAAACTCATCCAACACTTTGTGACCTTTAGATTTGACTTTTCCAGCACATCCTTGGGTAACCTCCCAAGTTGCATCTCCATATATTTGGCATCATCCAAAATTCTGCTGCCCCTGTCCCAATTTGTACCACGTTCGGTTCATCCATCAACCCTGTGCCCACTGAGTTATATTAACTCCTGGCTAAGCAAAGCTTTGATTTTAAAATTCTCACTTTAGTTTTTAAATCCCTCCCTGGCATGGCTTGGTTTACTCTCAGGCCCCAGAATGTTCCAGAATATCTGCTCTCTTTCAATTCTGCCTCCTGGGAGATGCCCAATTTTAATCGCTTATTGATGGCCATGTCTTCTGCTGCCAAGGCCCAAAGCTCTGGGATTCCAACCCGAAACCTCTTCGCCTCTCTACATCTCTTCCTTTCTTTAATATGTTCCTTAATGCTTACTTCTTTGACCAAGCGTTTGGTCACCTGCCCTAATATCTCCTCATGTCTCTCAGTGTCATATTACACCATAACTTCCGATTGAGTGGCAATTGAGGCGGATTGCTATTCCGCTCGAATATTCTTACCTGAAATTCTAGCTGATCCTACCTCACCTGACTTCAGACTATGGCTGGGCGAGACCTGGGCAGAGCACCATGTCCCCGGAGCCTACTATCGAGGGCTGTAGTGTCAAAGGTAAGTAAGCCACGACCATGTTTAAATGACACTGGCTGCTGTAAACCAGGTAAGTTTCAAGGTCCGACAACAAGGTAAGTGCATAGGTAAGTGGGTAGGATTTGGGGCACGTCGGGTCGTAAGGGGTGGGGGCATGGGGTCGGATCTTGGTGGGTGGAGGGATCCTATCGGGGGCCTTTAATGAGAGGGGGTTGGGTCGGGTCAGGCCTTTGGCAGGTGGAGGGAGGTCATGCTATGCCTTGGTGGGCTCTGGGGGTGGAGGAGTTCAGTTTAGGCTAGGCCGGGCCTTGGGCTGGGAGTCCAGTTAGGCTGAGCCTTGGGGGAGCATGGGGAGGTAGTTGAAGGCCGGGGCATTCCAGTTGGTGTGGGGGGGGGGGGGGGGGGCGGCGGTTGTAGCTGGGGATTGGGGTTGTCCCCTGGGACTTTGAGGGGATGTGAGGTGATTCCTGTGGGAAAATCTGTGTGGGTATGTACAATCCAAAAATTGGCGATTTAAGTTCCCAGTGCAAGGGCACTGCCCAGAGGACGTTTGCACTTCGCAGAAATTTGTGGTGTAATCCTTACTTGGGAACCTCCAGGGTGTGATGGGGAGTGGTTATGTTCCCCAGTGCAACTTTGGGATACCTCCCACTTATTACACCCTGTAGCTCTGAAGTTATGGCCCATCATGTTTTATAGAACTTCTATGAAGTGCCTTGAGATGCTCTATTACTTAAAGGCACTTTATAAATATAAATATAAGTGGTTACCTGTCTTTGACGTGGGGGTATGAATACAAATTATTCGTTACTAAAGGAAAAAGTATTTGAAGGAAATGTTGTTTATGTCAGGGATTAAGTACTTGAAGGGAATTACTTGCATTGCAAGAACTTTTAACAATGAGAATTTAAAATAATATCATGAAGTAATAAAAGGTACTTAAAACTTGATTTTATTTCATTGCAGCGTGGTTGTGCATGATAGATACTGGGTGAGTTGGCATTCAGGGTGTAAGGGCTAGTGGTGGTGGTATATGTTGGTATGAATTGGTATGAAGTTGATATGGGGCCATAAAGGGCTATGGGGATGAGTGAGGGGGTCATGATTTGTCGTGGGTTGGGCTTAAGTCGGCAAGCAAGGTATGGGGGGGGCCATGGGGGTGGATCGGGGCTCATGAGGTGGAGTGGAAGGTATGATGGGCCATGGGGTTGGGTAAAGGGGCAAAGGCTGACATGAGTTGCCATGGATAGGGCAGAGAGAGTGTTTGTGCCCCTCACCCCACCCAGAGAAACTCACACTGAAAATTTGACGCTGATTCTTAGACTGGTATCTATTATATTGCATATTTATCTTGCCAGTGAGTCCTGGGACCTGACACTACATAATGAGATAACAGTTGCAAATATTTAATGTGTTACATGAAATATTTATTTCTGCTCGACTTTGCCTATTATTATTGTTAGTTATTGGGATTTCTCTTACATTACAACAGTGACTACACTTCAGTACATCACTGGCTATAAAGCACTTTGGGGGTTACTAAGGTTACAAAAAGTGTTCTTCAAACTCAACATTTGTTCTTACTAGAACTGTGGCTTCCCACTCACACCAAATGCTATTTCTCCATCCTACCTGTGCTCACTGACCTACCTGGCTCCTAACTACACAATAGCTGGATATTAACATTCTCATGTTTATTTCCGAAACCTCCGTGGTCTAGCACCTCCCTATATTTTTCATCGTTTCCAACCCTACAGTGCTAAGAATATCTGTGCTCCTTTAGCTCTGCACATTTGAGCATTCCCAGCTTTTATCACTGCACCATTGATGTCTATGTCTTCAGCTGCCTAGACCCTAAGCTCTGTTATTCCCTCCCTAAACATCTCTGCCTAACACTCAATTTCTTCCTTAAGACACTCCTTAAAAGCTGTCTCTATGGCCATGCTGTTGGTCATAGGCCCTAATATCTCAAGTCGCTTGGTATCATATTTTGTTTTATAATGCACTTGTGAAATGCCTTGGGATATGTTATTTTGTTAAAGGCACTATATAAATACAAGTTATTGTTCCTGCTGCCTCTATCTATGGCTTATGTCTCTGCTATAGAGCGGTACGGTGGCGCAGTGGGTAGCACTGCTACCTCATGGCACTGAGGATCCGGGTTCGATCGCGACCCTGGGTCACTGTCCGTGTGGAGTTTGCACATTCTCCTCATGTGTGTGTGGGTCTCAGCCCAAGTATGTGCAGGGTGGGTGGATTGGCCCCACTAAATTGCCCCTTAATTGGAATTTTAAAAAAAAATGTCTCTGCTACAATTGTAATTGTGTCAATGTCTTCGAGTGGCATATGTCTGTTATTGGCTTCGGTGTTCAACTGTCCCGATGTCTGTTATATGTATCCTTGCATTTTACTGACTTATCCCTTACATCTGCATTGATGAATCTCTCAATTTGTTATTTTTATCTGTATTATAGATGTACTGGGATCTCTGCGTGTTGCTGCTGTCTCTGCCTCTGCGTTGTTGGCTCTGTCTGTGACTACTGACTACAACTGCATCTCGGTGGCCTTCCCAGTGGTAATGCCTGTGACTTATGGCTCTATATGTTACTGGGTGGTTTCCCAATGACTGGATGGACGAGTCTGTATCCTTTGTATTCTGCTTGAGGATAATTAGTTACTGTTTTTGAAACAGCAACACATCTGCAATGCAGACAACTCATCTGTGATTAAATAATCACCGTAATACTGCTCCATCCTGATTGCAAATCTTTATTATGTATGCGAGACTCGTCTTTTTAATTGGCATTTTAAATATGCACCGCAGAAAAGTACATTGCATTCTGATTATTCCTCATCATTGGACAAAACAGTCAATTTTCCTGAAATGGCACCTGTGCTGTGCATTTATGGACAGACTAACCCAGTTTCTGGTTCAGATGCAGGTCACTGGTTCGACCTCGGCTAGGGTATTGTGACCATTTCTGGGCAGCGCACTTCAGGAAGGCCTTGGAGAGGGTGCAGAATAGCTTTGTAAAAATTATACCACGGATGAAAATTTCAGGAAAGACGAGAAAGATGTAATTGTTTTCCACAGAGCACAGAAGGTTTAATCGAGGTGCTATACATTATGAGGGCCTTTGATGAGAGCAGACAGAGAGAATCTGTTTTTACTGGCAGAAGGGTCCAGAACCAGAGGACACATTTAAAATAATTGGCAAAAAAAACTAGGGGGAAGAGGGAGAGAATTTCTTTTTTTAAAACTCAGCGAGCCATTATGACCTGGAATTCACTTCCTGAAAGGGTGGTGGAAGTGGATTCAATGAGCGATTTTTAAAAGGGAATTGGATCGCAAGCTACAAAAGAAAATAAAAATTGCAAAGCTATGGGAAAAGAGCAGGGGAGGCAGACTAATTGGATAGCTCTGTCAGAATGCCATCAAAGGCACAACAGGCTGTATGGTCTTCTGTGCTTTACGATTTTATGAGATGCTGATGAATATACTGTCCATTCCTAGCATCTGCATTATTTGACGTAAATGACTGACTCAGTGCATTGATACCCACAACATAGCTGACAATCGAAAGATATTTACTGTTCACCAATGTCATTGCTTGCAGATATGAGATTCTCTACTTCTTCCCAAATTATCTCTCTTTTTCTGTTCATCTTCTACTTTTTCTGTCTTTCTGAACTGTTATCTTCTCTTTCATTTCAATGCACACTTTCTTTCATTCTTGTCTGTAATGTGCATCATCTTCAGTGTATATTGGAAATCATCATCACAGACGATTGTACTCTAAATATTTGGAATATCACTTCTTTCCCTTTTAGTAACGTTACAAAATTCTAACCCATATGTTAAGTTATTACTACTTGCCAATTGGGATGAATAGAATGTCGTAAATTTAAGAACCACTTTTAACCTCCCCCACTAACTCCCAACAAGGGGTCTGTAGGACAGGGAGGGAATTCATAATTGAGCAAACTTTTCTGTTTCCGGTGCACTCACACTCCACAGCAATCGGACAGATGGGATTTGGACAACATTGGAAGCTTTCGGTGTTTCCAGTCAAGGGCCTCATACATATGGAAACGTCAGGGTCCTTTAACATAATAAATAGGGGGCTGGATTCTCCGCAGCCCCGCGGCGAACGCGATGTGGTGAATGTATTACTGCTACCACTCACCATTGTAATTGCATTACATTGTATTGTATTATGTTGGTGCCCTTGTGGGCTCTGCCTGTGGCTCCGCCCCCTCAGGGGAGGCATATAGAGCTGCAGCCTGTAGGCGGCACTCAGTACAGAGCAGTCGCAGGCAGGCACATTTCTAGCTGATTAAATTGATGCAACCTCTGTTTACTTCAACTCTTCGTCTCGTGTGAATTGATGGTCGCATCACGCGATTTTGGCGCGGGGCTGCAGAGAATCCAATTTCACGCCAAAATCGGGTTCAGTGTCAGTCCAGCGATTCACTGGGACCCGAGAATCGGCGTGATCGTGAAATATACCCCACGGCTGGGGGCCCATTGACAGAGGCCAGCCCAGTGATCTTCCGCTCCCGACCGGCCGAGTTCCCGACGGTGTGGAACTAACCTGCTATTGCCGGTCGGGATGCTCGTGTGGCGGCTGCGGGGCGACCGCCCTGGTGGGGGATCGGGTGATCGGACACCGGGGCGGGGGTGGGCCTTATAGGTCAATATCTGCGCGGTCAGATCTTCAGGCGCACGGCCGATCGGGGGGGGGGGGTCTACATTTTCAATCTGCCTCCGCGGTCCGAGTCCGCCATGACGTTCGGCGCAGCCACTGGAGGACACCGCTGTGCGCATGCGTGGACTCAAACCTGGAAGTGCGGGGACCTGTGTCTGCAGCTAAAGCTGCGTGAATTACTCTGGGTCCCTGCTAGCCCCCTGCAGGGCATTGAATCAGCTCATCTTTTTTGCAGGAATCTCCAGAGTAAAACTCCAGAGTTTTTACGCCACCGTGGAGACATAGTCCCATTTTGGGAGAATCCAGCCCAGGGTCTCTATGTGATTTTAGCGCACAGATGCATGTTCGGCAGGTGGTGCCATCCTCATGATTGAAAACTGGGCTAAGCAGTGCATGTCCAGAGACCGGCTAAGAATTAAATTTTATGAAAGATATTGGGCGAGATTCTCCGTCCGTTCACGGCAGTGGAATCCTCTGATACTAAACCCCCCCCACCCCCGCTCCCAGTCCGACATCCACACGTTCATTGCTGGCATCCCCAATCCCTAGCATTCGCAAATCACCTGGCATCTGTGCTCGGGGACAGTGCCAAGGCACTGCCTGGGCATATCCCTCTACCTCCCTGGAGCTATAACAACTTCTGTGCCTCTGGAGGGATCCCCTCGATTGCCTGACGCCTGACCAAATTTATTGTAAACTACGCCAGCGTGACACCATAGCAGCGCTGGTTGAATATTCTGAGGTTCCCGCAGAGCACTCCACTGGAAAGGGGGTTGAAAATTTCAAAACACAATCACACCGGAGACAATTTTGATTCTCTCGGGATTTTGAGCCCATGCAAGGTTTTCACAGGCAGGCTCAAAATCACCCCCAGTGTGTGAAAAATAAGTCAACATTGATTGTATGCTTTATTTACCAATGTCCTTAAACATCGCAGAAAGGAAATCCTGAACTGATTTTAAGTCAGGCCAGTAGTTCCACAGATAGGGGTCGAGGTAGGTGGAAAAATGTTCTCATATCGGCAGCATGAACGTCAGGATATTTTAAAGACCTTCCAGTCAAAGTGGTCTGGTTCATAAAGTAATGAGTTAAAGGCTCTTAAAAACATTCTGTGTGGGAGGGGGTGTGGGTGAACAGACAAGCATTAAAGTGGCAGATTTACTGACGAGCAGCTTCAGTATTCAGTATTACACTGATCTCCGAACAGAAGATCAGTCCCTTGTACAAGATGCATTCATTGCTTCCCTATTAAGATGTTTTTAATAGCTTTAGGAAGTAAAGGCAGTTCCTACTTATTTGTTATTTTCTGAGAGAGATTTGGAGAGATGTATCAGACTGTGCAATTGGTACTGCAAAGCACCTCTTTCGCTGCAGACTCTAAATGCAATCAGTATGGACTTGGCACTGTCTCACTGGCATAAATCATTAATTGCAGGAAGCAAGAAGCACTTACCCGCCCAAGCTCTTTGTCTTCCAGGGCCAACACGCCAGTACTCTCTGTGAAGAGTTTCACCTTTACTGCAGGAAGTGGGTGTGTGCTGGTAAAGTCACCTTGGGTACCCCAGCTGCAGAAGAGAAACCGTTTTAGAAGTAGTAAATCCAGTGTCTTTGAAATACCTGAATTAAATATCAAGTGACTAATCATGAACTTCAATCCACAGTGCAAAATCAAAAGTTGGGCTTTGAAATAACTTAAATTGCTGGGCTCAAACACAATCACCATTTATTTTCATTAAAAAGCATCCTTACAGAAAATGCTAATTGAAAAATGTTTGTACTGTTCAGAATTGAAAGCTAAGGTTTACTGCACAGCTGGAGAGTGAAATAAGAGTTAACTCAGGAAAGGTCACATGGACTGACGTGAAAAGAGAAAAGCTCTAAGCACAGCTGGGAACTGTCACAACATTTAAACCTGAAACAGGTCCACACAGAGTCACAGCGACGAAGGGAGGTGAAATGCACAGCCCCCTTAAAACATGCTGGCTTCATTCTGACAGAATTAATTACTGTAATGTAGTCACCATGCTTGCTGGGTAGGGTACATGAGAAAGCTTGTGAAGGGTCAGTGATGAGGCCAGTGTGGGCGAGGGGAAGTAATGGAGAGAAGATGCAATGCCAATCTACATAAACATTTTTATAGTTAATTCTATCAAAGATATTGCACGCACATTTTGATTTGTGACTTATTTGTTTTCCGGCCTTTATTTTCATTCAGCTGTCATTAAATCCCAATTTCACTGTAATTATTTGTGAAATGCAAGTTCATTATATATAGAGGCAGATATGGGTCCACCCAATACAGATTTTCAATGAAACACACAATGGTGCAGTGAGGGACCCTGGCCAATAGGGGGGGGGGGCATCCATACTGAGCCTGGTGGCCCTGAATTTGCTGATGGGCTCAAGAGCATATCTGCAGGCAACACAGAACAACATCGGCTCTGATTAATGACCGCCCCTTTAGAGTGGGAAAAACATTTGCCAGGCGTTGAGAGGTGGTGGAGACTGAAGACAGTTCAGACACGGATCTCTTGAATTGGTGTGAAGTTTCTGGACTTTCAGTGAGTAAAGGTGCAAGGCTGGTTTCTGGCATTCAGCTCAGTGGGCAGCCTGAGACAAAAGTGAGGTCACCGATCTAACATTCGGAGTGTGAGAGCCTGCAACGCCTATAGCGAGGCAAGGAGGAGGCACTGGTCAACGGCCATCAAGGGGAGCGGCGGGGGACTCTCGATCTCCAGGTCAGGGCTGAGGAGGGCGGGCGGGCAGGCAATCAACCAAACAAAGAACAGAGGCTAGGGTAGATAGCCAATAGCAGAGCCAGGCAGCCAGCCTGGAGCATACATGGTCATTGAAGGTTGAGGCTTGAGGTCTGGCCACCTGAGCGAGAGCTGAGGGGTGAGCAGAGCAGCAGTTGGGAGGTGCGAAGAAGGCCAGGCAAGCGCCGGTGCAGTGGTTTTCAGGGAATCAGGTATCAGCGGTCAGCAGGGATGGGGCGACTCGACCAGAGTCAGAGGGCAGCCAGGCAGCGCTGAGAGCGAGAGGGCTGGACAGCAACCAACATCTTGGGCGCGATTCTCCGACCCCCCACTGGGTCGGAGAATCGCCGGGGCCTGGCGTGAATCACGCCCCCGCCGTGTCCCGAATTCTCCGCCACCAGAGATTCGACGGGGGCGGGAACCGCGCCGCGCCGGTCGGCGGGCCCACCCCCGGCGATTCTCCGGCCCGTGATGGGCCGAAGTCCCGCCGCTGTCAACCCTCTCCCGCCGGCGTGGATTAAACCACCTTTTGAACAGCGGGACAAGGCGGCGCGGGCGGTCTCTGGGGTCCTGGGGGGACACGGGGCGACCTGGCCCCGGGGGTGCCGCCCACGGTGGCCTGGCCCGCGATTGGGGCCCACCGATCCGCGGGCGGGCTTGTGCCGTGATGGCACTCTTTTTCTTCCGCCTTCGCCATGGTCTTCACTATGGTGGAGGCGGAAGAGACCCCCTCCACTGCGCATGTGCGGGGATGACGTCAGCAACCGCTGACGCTCCCGCGCCTGCGTCACCCGACGAAGACATTTCGCCGCCGGCTGGCGTGGCGCCAAAGGCCTTTCACGCCAGCCGGCGGAGCGGAAACCACCCCAGCGCGGGCCTAGCCCCTCAAGGTGAGGGCTTGGCCCCTAAATGTGCGGAGACTTCCGCACCTTTGGGACGGCCCGACGCCGGAGTGGTTCCCGCCACTCCATTACGCCGGAACCTCCCCGCCCCGCCGGGTAGGGGAGAATCCCGCCCCTTGTTTCTTCCTGTTTTAGCATGCTGAATTCACTGCCATTTCTCGAATTGATGCCGCTGTCTTTTATGATATCCTTGACCATTGGCACCATAGCTTTCCCGAATATTTTTTCTAGCAGCCAGTTACTCTTGTAGGAATTTGACAGTGAACTCCGGCTCACACTCACACCAATTATTGTCACAATTTCTGAAGACAATCCCCCTCCCAACTCTTCCATAAGCTTTGTTTAATTTGTCTGGTTTTGAGCAGCTTAAACAATGGGCGACTTATTTGTGAACCACTGAAATCAAGACAGATCATCCTAGTCAATATGAAGTGACACTATGAATCTAGAAGTCAAAAATGCAGAAAGTTGGAAACGAGGAAAGAGGACGCAGCAAAGCAATAAAAAAATGTGGCACTTTACTGTAAAAGGTTTGAAGGTTTGAGCAGTTCCCTAACTGCACATTCATCCCCAACAACAATATCCACTGAAGGTTTTGGTGACTTGTCTGATGACTTCGACCTACCGATTTCCGGAGACAACACATCGCCTGAAAAATGTGAACAAGAAGGACAAGTGAACTCTAAAATGGGAAGAGAACTTCAAGATACTGTTCAAACTCATTTTTCTGCTTCTGAAGTGAGGAAAGAAACCTACCCTGAAGACATTGCCTTATGGCCAAAATCTGTTCCACTGGGTACAATTGAATATTTTCTGATAAATAGACCAGAGAACAAAGGTAACATGGGAAATTTGAGAAAAAAGTTTGAAGTTCGAGGCTGAAAGCAGCTTAGAAGTCTTCACGAGTCCCATTTTCTGAGGGTGAAGAGAAATGGCATGACGGAAAGGAGAAATTGGCTGATTATTTTTTGGAGACCTCTAATGCAGTCTATTGTTATGTTTGCCAATAATTCCCTTACCCTAGTAAACGGAAACAATAATTTGTCAACCAGGTACTCCAACTGGAGAAATGTTGGAAGAGATATTGCTGATCATGAAACTTCCAAAAGTCATATTAAAGCTATGTGTGCATTTATTCAAATATGTAAATCATCTGGAAGAATTGATTCTGCGTTATCGACTTAGTTTGAAAAGGAGTGTTCTTATTGGAGGAATGTGCTGAGACGTGTTTTTGCCACAGTCAAACTGCTGTCTTCTTTGGGACTAATAATAATAATGATAATAATAATCTTTATTATTGTCAGAAGTAGGCTTACATTAACAGTGAAAAGTAGTTACTGTCAAAATCCCCTAGTCGCCACACTTCGGGGCAGCACGGAGCACAAGTGGCTAGCACTGTGGCTTCACAGCGCCAGGGTCCCAGGTTTGATTCCCCGCTGGCTCACTGTATGTGCGGAGTCTGCACATTCTCCCCATGTCTGCGTGGGTTTCCTCTGGGTGCTCCGGTTTCCTCCCACAGTCCAAAGACGTGCAGGTTAGGTGGATTGGCCATGATAAATTGCTCTTAGTGACCAAAAAGGGTAGGAGGGGTTATTGGGTTATGGGGATAGGGTGGAAGTGAGGGCTTAAGTGGGTCGGTGCAGACTCGATGAGCCGAATGGCCTCCTTCTGCACTGTATGTTCTATGTACTCCGGCCCCTGTTTGGGTACACAGAGGGAGAATTCAGAATGTCCAATTCACCTAGCAGCTCGTCTTTTGGGACTTGTGGGAGGAAACTGGAGCACCCGGAGGAAACCCACGCAGATACAAGGAGAACATGCAGACTCCGCACAGACAGTGTCCCAAGCGGGAATCGAACCCGGGATCCCGGCAGTGTGAAGCAACAGTGCTAACCACTGTGCTACCGTGCCACGCCATATTTAAGAGAACACGATGAGTCTTCAGTGTCAAGTCGAAGAGGTAATTTTTTAGCCGGCTTTGAATGTCTCTGAATTTGATGAGCTTCCCAAAGAACATTTGAAAATGTATCAATATTGTGGCTCAGGGAAGACCAACTTATCAACGCACGGAACCGATGATGACTTTGTCACTAGAATGGCAGAGTGACTCAGAAACCAATCAATTCACTAATGAAGTCAAAGATGTCAAATACTATTCCATGATAGTTGATTCAAAACCAGATGTGAGCCATGTGGACCAATTAACATTAATTTTAAGGTAAGCGACCAGCAATGGAAAAGCTGTAGAGTGATGTATCTGTTTTGTTCAGCTATAATCTCACACTTTGAAGTGCCTGGAGACAACGGTTTGAAAATCCTTCCAAAAGTAGGTTGTCAAAAATTGTTGTGAGCACACCTTCAACAATGCCACAAATATGACAGGAAATAATCAAGTCTACAAATTAGACTGAACAATGCAAACCGCTGTGCATTATTCATCCCATGCACCGGCAATCCTTGAATTTAATCTGCAATGCAACAGCTGAATCTTGTGAGGCAGCCGTTCATCCATTTGACTTTATTCAAAACTTGTATGCCTTCTTTCCGGTTTCACCGCATTAGTGGAACATGCTACAATCACATATGGATCACACATGTCAGCCATGGCTGACAAAGGAAGTTAAGGAATGCATCAAAGCAAAAGAGAAAGCCTATAATGTGGCAAAGAGTAGTGGGAAGTCAGAAGATTGGGAAGGCTACAAAAACAAACAGAGGATAACAAAGAGAGAAATAAGGAAAGAGGATCAATTATGAAGGTAGGCGAGTCAGTAGCATTAGGAATGATAGTAAAAGTCTCTTTAAATACATTAAAAACAAATGGGAGGCAAAAGTAGATATTGGGCTGCTCCAAAATGACGCTGGTAATCTAGTGATGGGAGACAAGGAAATAGCTGAGGAACTAAATAAGTACTTTGCATCAGCCTTCACAGTAGAAGACATGAGTAATATCCCAACAATTCAGGAGAGTCAGGGGGCAGAGTTGAATATGGTAGCCATCACAAAGGAGAAAGTGCTAGAGAAACTAAGAGGTCTAAAAATTGATAAATCTCCGGGCCCAGGTGGGCTACATCCTAGAGTTCTAAAGGAGATAGCTGAAGAAATAGTGGAGGCGTTAGTTATGATCTTTCAAAAGTCACTGGAGTCAGGGAAAGTCCCAGAGGATTGGAAAATCGCTGTTGTAACCCCCCTGTTCAAGAAGGGAACAAGGAAAAAGATGAAAAATTATAGGCCAATTAGCCTAACCTCGGTTGTTGGCAAGATTCCAGAATCCATTGTTAAGGATGAGATTTCTAAATTCTTGGAAGTGCAGGGTCGGATTGGGACAAGTCAGCATGGATTTAGTAAGGTGAGGTCGTGCCTGACAAACCTGTTAGAGTTCTTTGAAGAGATAACAAATAGGTTAGACCAAGGAGAGCCAATGGATGTTATCTATCTTGACTTCCAAAAGGCCTTTGATAAGGTGCCTCACGGGAGACTGCTGAGTAAAATAAGGGCCCATGGTATTCGAGGCAAGGTACTAACATGGATTGACGATTGGCTGTCAGGCAGAAGGCAGAGAGTTGGGATAAAAGGTTCTTTTTCGGAATGGCAACCGGTGACGAGTGGTGTCCCGCAGGGTTCAGTGTTGGGGCCACAGCTGTTCTCTTTATATATTAACGATCTACATGACGGGACGGGGGGCATTCGGGCTAAGTTTGCCGATGATACAAAGATAGGTGGAGGGGCAGGTAGTATGGAGGAGGTAGGGAGGCTGCAGAAAGATTTAGACAGTTTAGGAGAGTGGTCCAAGAAATGTCTGATGAAATTCAACGTGGGCAAGTGCGAGGTCTTGCACTTTGGAAAAAAGAATAGAGGCATGGACTATTTTCTAAACGGTGACAAAATTCATAATGCTGAAGTGCAAAGGGATTTGGGACTCCTAGTCCAGGATTCTCTAAAGGTAAACTTGCAGATTGAGTCCGTAATTAAGAAAGCAAATGCAATGTTGTCATTTATCTCAAGAGGCTTGGAATATAAAAGCAGGGATGTACTTCTGAAGCTTTATAAAGCATTAGTTAGGCCCCATTTAGAATACTGTGAGCAATTTTGGGCCCCACACCTCAGGAAGGACATACTAGCACTGGAGCGGGTCCAGCGGAGATTCACACGGATGATCCCAGGAATGGTAGGCCTAACATACGATGAATGTCTGAGGATCCTGGGATTATATTCATTGGAGTTTTGGAGGTTGAGGGGAGATCTAATAGAAACTTACAAGATAATGAATGGCTTAGATAGGGTGGACGTAGGGAAGTTGTTTACATTAGCAGGGGAGACTAGGACCCGGGGGCACAGCCTTAGAATAAAAGGGAGTCACTTTAGAACAGAGATGAGGGGACATTTCTTCAGCCAGAGAGTGGTGGGTCTGTGGAATTCATTGCCACAGAGGGCGGTGGAGGCCGGGACGTTGAGTGTCTTTAAGACAGAAGTTGACAAATTCTTGATTTCTCGAGGAATTAGGGCTATGGAGAGAGAGCGGGTAAATGGAGATGAAATCAGCCATGATTGAATGGTGGAGTGGACTCGATGGGCCAAATGGCCTTACTTCACAATTGTCAGCCTCAGTTAAAGTCTTGTCACGGAAGTTCCTCAGTGGAAGCAGAGGCACTATCATTAACAAAGAATACGTTGATGAGAAGCGTGCAAGAAACATGAAGTTATTTTTTGATGACACTAGAAGCAATGAAATCACTTTAAAAGGGAAAAAGATCATCAGTGAGATTGTCAATGTTATTTGTGACACAATAATGGTGCAATTGCAGAGTAGAAGTGAATCACTGAAGAATTTTTTTGCGTGCTTTTCGACAAATGAGAATGCTAAGAGCCACTGCAGTAAAAGATTTGTTGAATTCTACCGGGAGGATATAGACACAAATTCTTTTGAAGGTGAAGTGAAACAATGAATTCATTTCATTGGTAATGATGAGCTCTGTGCTTTGAGATCACCAGCTGATTAGTACAGACATGTCAGTGATGGTTTGCAGCAACCTTTCCAAATGTGAACCCATTCTGAAAATATTTTTAACAATACCTGTCACAAATGATACATATATTTCTCTATATTGAAAAGAGTGAAAGTTTACTGCGAGTACAATGAGTCAGGAACATTTGACAAGTTCAGCAATTATGACACACGAAAATGCATCTTTACTCGATTTTACCTACAATGATGTGATTGATGATTTTGTGAAGAAAAAATAAAGAAGACAAACCATCGAAGTTGCCATGGATTGCAAACAACTGATGAAGCAAGAAAATCTAAAACATCTATCCCTCTACCATTTCCTCCAGTCTAAATTTCTGTTCTCTAAGAGAGAACATATTCTGCAATGATATAATGGTTGGTGAAGACAATTGAGCTGGTGTCACATGCTGGTGTCACATGGTGTCACATGCAGACAATTATAACCGGTGAGTAACCACCATCTTTATTGGCCTTCAGAATCCTGCCAGACAATTGCACTACAGCACTCTGTCAAGCAGTGATTTTGAGTTTCTGTGCCTTGCATTGTGTGAGCTGAGCGTTGGCAGGGTCAGGAGGGCATTTCTATCATTGGGAGCGGGGCTCAATGTCAATGGAGGCACGGTTTGACATCATTGGGGACGGCCCACCACATCACCAGGGGGGCAGGACGTGATGTGCGGCCCACACAAAGACAAAGAGCACAGGTCCCCTAAAAGTGTAAGTCCGCCTCTGATCCGATAGTATTAAACAATTGAAAATACACACATTTGGGCAACTGAAAAAGTCTGAAACTGTTTTGTTTAAAAAAAAAATTTAAATAAATTTGGAGTACACAATCATCTTTTTTCCAATGAAGGGGTAATTTAGTGCGCCAATCCACCTAACCTGCACATCTTTGGGTTGCAGGGGTGAGGGGTAGAGGCTTTAAAATTATGATAACGATACAATGGATACAGAGAAAATGTTCTCATTTTCAAAAAGTCACCAAGAAATCCATTGGGAGTTCTGAAGAAATGTTTTTTTCCACAGAGTGGTGACAATGCACGGAAACTCGCTACCAGAGGAAGCGAAGCGGATAGTATAGATGCTTTTAAGGGAAAGTTAGAGAAGCAAAGGAGGGAGAAGGGAATAGCTGATTACAATGATAGGCTCAGACGAGGAGAGGGGGAGGGGGCTCAATAGGAGCATAACACCAGCATGGGCTGGTTGGGCCTTAGCGGTATATCCTATGTAAGAAATCATGTATCATACACTGATTGCAGAGGTTGACATTATTCGTATGTTGCAATTAGTCAGTGCAGAGGGGAGGAGCCAGGATCATCACTGCATTATAAAAGGTCAGATCATTGATGCCAACAATAATTGAAAAATAAATCAGTTGAAACTCTTGAGTAAGTGATTACTAATGTGAAATACCAATCCAGCCCCAGCTGATGTATTGTGTCCAGTTGTGGGCCTCACATTTTAAGAAGGACACAAAGGTTTTGGAGACGATACAGAAGAAATTTATTGGCGTGGCTCCAGGGATGAGGATTGCAGTCACGTGGACAGAGTGGGAAAGCTGGGTGGATCGCCTCATCACAGAGAAGACAAAGAAGAAATTTCATGGAGGTGTTTAAAAATGATTAACAGCTCCGATAAGAGTAATTAAAGAGAAACCTTGGTTTAAGCATCAATAACGAGAGAGCACAGTTTGAAGATGACCGGTAGAATACCAGAGGCGACATGAGGTAAATCTTTTGTGCAATGAGTTGGTTAAAATGAGTTGGTTAGGATATTGACTGCTCTGTCTGCCTGATGAAGCAATGGATACAGATTCAATTGTAGCTTCAAAAAGGAATTGGATAAACACATGAAGGAGAAAAAGTTGCAAAGAATGAGACACGTTCTTCCAAGTGCCAGCAACATTTTGATGGGCTGAACAGCCTCCTGTGGCGTATTATTGTAAGCCATCATGAAACCCTTTGTGTAGTCTTGGTACTTGGTAAAATTCTGCCAACCAGATTCAGAGATAAACTTTGACATATATTCTCCCTGTGAATACCAACATTCATTAAGGTTCACAAGTAAAGCTTTGAGATACTGTAACACTGGCTGACATGTGCATTCTTGACTCTGCTTCACCTTCCTTCATTTATTATACATCCATATCTCTCTCACTTCAGTACAAGCTTTTTTAACCATTGGTTTCTTTGCCTTTTTAGCATAGAGGCCGAGATTCAGTTTTTCCTCTGCAATATTTAGAAAATATATTTTTATTAAAGTTTTATCTTTTTTTTAATATAAAACCCAACAAATTGTTCAAAGCATGACTGGTACAGTGCAGAACAAACAACATTTCTGCAGATATAAGAACAGAAAAAGACAGAAAAAAATTCAGAACATTGGTTTTCAAGATCTAGTGCCTGTATTTATAGATCGGATCAATGAGTAAACGGGGGGGGGGAGTGAAGAGGATAAGGCCAAATAAGAATGATAGGATAACGTATCAAGATGCACACCTTTATGTACAGTGAGAGCATGACTTTCAAAATGGTTCATGGAAAACTTGCAGGAGCTGGTCAGGCAAAGTGGTGGCTACAAATTTGAGACAGGGGTCCAACACTTCATGGACGTCAAGAATTGCATAGGAGAACATTCCGTGACTATTTTATACCAATTTTGAATTCAGTGATACTTGTCACTAACCCAGAAGCAGAGAGTGTTTTTACAAGTCGCAAAGGTTAGGATGTTGTACAATTCTCCTATCTGGAAGACCCAGAATTAGGAACTAAGGATCAAATTCGAAAGCTCTGTTAAATATCCACCTTAACTCCACCAGACCAGTAGGATTGAATTTTGACACAAGTCCATACGCAGTGTATATAATTACCCTCGACTCCCAGACACTTTCGGCACATTGGGGATATAGCAGGAGCAAATCTGTGTCTCAGACTTGCAAACGATACAGTATCTTCAACGGAGTCTCCTTTATTCTATAGCATACCGAAATATTATTGGCATAATCTCATATACTATCCCATGTCTCCTTATCAATATTAGTTGCTAAGTCTCTTTCCCAAGACTGCAAAGTACGCAATGTACAAACACAGGATCTAGAGCACAAGGTATCGTGAAACTTGCTAATTAACTGTTTAGGCTTGCAGAAATCAGGATTTTTTTCCACTGGGAAAATAGGAGAGACAAGACTCAAATTTGACTTGTTATGGATAAAGTTGCAGATACTTAAAAAAGGGAATGTCTCAAAATATCAAATTGTTAGCATGGCTGCTCAAAGGATGATAAGGAAGCACCGCTGAACATATTTCCCAGCCTACAAATGCCTATGGCCGGAATTCTCCCTTCTGGGGACTAAGTCCCCATGCCAGCGGGAAATCCGGCGCGAACGACTCCGGCCCCCAAGGTGAGGAATTCTCCCCTGTATCGGGGGCTCCAGCTGGCACCGAAGGGATGGCGCGAGTTCGCGCATGCGCAGAAGGGTCGGCGTAGTTTGGCGCATGCACGGAGGGTTCTCTTCTCTGCGCCGGCCATGGCAGAGCCCTACAGGGGCCGGCGCGGAAGGAAGAAATGCCCCCATGGAACAGGCCAGCCCGCAGATTGGTGGGCCCCGATCGCGGGCCAGGCCATTGTGGGGGCACCCCCCCGGGGTCGGATATCCCCGCGCCCCCCCCGAAGACTGCCCCCGCCGACTTACCTGCCTGGTCCCGCCGTGTGGGACCATACGTAACCCACGCCGGTGGGTCTGGCCAAAAACGGTTGCCCGCTCGGCCCAATGGGGCCTGGAGAATTGCTGGGTTGCCAACGGCCCCCAACCGGCGTGGCGTGAATCCCGCCCCCGCCCGAAAAGCGACGCCGGAGAATATGGAAGCCGGCCTCGGGGCGGGATTCGCGCCACCCCCCAGGGGATTCTTCTACCCGGCCGGGGATCGGAGAATCTGGGCCTGTATCTCTCCGCCCTCCAAGTATCGAATCCATAGGGCGGGCTTCTCCCCTACCCGGCGGGGTGGGCTGTACTGGCGCCAAGGAGTGGCATGAACCACTCCGGCGTCAGGCCTCCCAGAAGGTGGTGCAGAATCCTCCGCACCTTCAGGGGCTAGGCCGGTGCCTAGAATCCTCCGCGCCGGCCATGGCGGAGGTTGACAGCAGTCGGCGCGGAGGGAAAGAGTGCTCCCACGGCACAGGCCCGCCCGCGGATCGGTGGGCCCCGATTGCGGGCCAGGCCACTGTGGGGGCACCCCCCGCGCCCCTGCCCCCGAGGACTCTGCAGGCCGCCCGTAGAGCCAGGTCCCGCCGGTACGGACCTGGTTTGATTTATGCCGGTGGGACCGGCCGAAAATGGGCGGCCGCTCGACCCATCGTGGGCCGGAGAATCGCCGGGGGGGCGGCTGGCTGGGGGAGGGTCGGAGAAACCCGCCCATGGTCTCTAAGATCCGGTGGGAAATCTGGACAGCCCTGGATTGGACAAAGAGTGGAAGTCAGTTTAGATCTCTCTTTTAATTGACGGACCATCCTCCGTGCTTTAAGAGTATTAATAATAATAGGACTATTGCACCTGGCAGAACCCGACTTAATGTTCACCACACTCGAATACTATAACTTGTTGAGGTCTGACCAAAAGATCATAAAATAACAAGGCCTGCAAAGGGAAAGCTGACTGGACTGCTTAAATATCGAGCCAAATGGAGGTAGGTTCTGCCTAACCCAGTCCCTTATAAACCCAAGATGAGAGGCTAGTTGGTACAGTCTAATATTTAGAACCTCATTTGTACCTGGGAACTGTATTGTACCTAGTCTCACAGTCGAATCCTTGAATCTTTATCAAGAGGTGCAGCAATCTTGGTGGTGCACCGGCCAATGATTTTCACCAAATTATCTCCAGCAGCTTGCGATCAGTTTCTACCACTAATCTTTTGCCGAAGAGACAGGAAATAAATCACATGATTCCAAATAGTAAAGCTCAATGTTGGAATACTTAGATTGTGTTGCAGACACAGATTTTGAAGCCAAAGGCAATCTGTTTGCCTTTTTGTCATATACATCCTCTCCGATCTTTCTGTGATGCATCTATTTCCAGGGTAGTTGTCTCTCTAGGATTGCAAAATTGCAATGTCGATGCTTCTGATAATGAATGTTTCAGTGGTTCGAAGGAGGTACTGATGTTCTTTGTGCCACAAGATAAGCACATCTTTTCATAACAATTCCCTTAGTGAGGAATGTTTTTGAGCAAAGTTGGAAATGTATGGAGACAAGGAATTAAAGTGACCCTGACATCTTCAAGGATTGTCCGTATCTTGAAGATTTGGCATAATTTTAATATCATGTATTTTACTTGAATTGGGACATACGTCAGCAGGAATGAATAGAACTGAAGAAATTCATCTGCAGCATTTTGATGTTGCATTTCAGGCTGTTGAATACCAATCCTTCATCACGTGTCACCTGCATCAATAAGTGCAGATTATAGTCATGTTCTTGCTTTCTTCTTCCCACAATGATTACCAGCCCACAATGTTGTGCCGACCATTTATCCTAATCGAAGATCAACCTAACCTACACTCCTTCAATTTACTGCTGTCCATGTGCTTGTCTAAGAGTCGCTTAAATGTCCCTAGTAACTCTAATTCCACCTCTGCTGACAGTGCATTCCACACACCCACTACTCTCTGTGTAAAGAACCTACCTCTGACATCTCCTCCATACCTTCCTCCAATCACCTTAAAATTATGTCCCCTCGTGACAGCCAATTCAACCCTGGGGAAAAGTCTCTGGCTACCCACTCTATCCATGCCTCTCATCACCTTGTATGCCTCTATCAAGTCACCTCTCTGCCTTCTTCGCTCTAGTGAGAAAAGGCCTAGCTCCCTCAACCTTTCTTCATAAGACATGCCCTCCAGTCCAGGCAGCATCCTGGTAAATCTCCTCTGTACCCTCTCCAAAGCATCCACATCCTTCCGATAATGAGGCGACAAGAACTGGACACCATGGGCGCGATTCTCCACTCCCACGCCGGTTGGGAGAATCGCCTGGGCTGCCAAAATTTCCCGGGACGCCGGTCCGACGCCCTCCCGCGATTCTCCCAAGCGGCGGGAACAGCCCGGTCGAGTTTCGCGGGCCGCAGGCCGGAGAATCGCCGGAGACACCCAAAATGGCGATTCTCCGGCACCCCCGCTATTCTCAGGCCCGGATGGGCCGAGCGGCCAGGCCAAAACGGCGGGTTCCCCCGGCGCCGTCCACACCTGGTCGCTGCAGTCGTGGGCGGTGAGTGAACGCTGGGGGGGGGGCGGCCTGCGGGGGGGGCGAGGGGGGATCCTGCACCGGGGGGTACCTCAGATGTGGGGTGGCCCGCGATCGATGCCCACCGATCGTCGGGCCGTCCTCTCTGAAGGAGGACCTCCTTCCTTCCGTGGCCCCGCAAGATCCGTCCGCCATCTTCTTGCGGGGCGGACTTAGAGAGGACGGCAACGACGCATGCGCGGGTTGGCGCCGGCCAACCTGCGCATGCGCGGATGACGCCCGTTATGCAGCGCCGGCCGCGTCATCTATGCGGCGCCGCTTTTACGCGGGCGACAAGGCCTGGCGCGTGTAGATGACGCGGCCCCGATCCTGGCCCATTGTCACGGCCTGAATCGGTCGGGACCGGGACCGTTTCGCGCCGTCGTGAACCTCAACGCCGTTCACGACGGCGCGGCCACTTCGGCGTGGGAGTGGAGAATCCCGCCCAATATTCCAAGTCTGGTCTAACTAGGGTTTTATAAAGCTGCAGCAAAACCTCGCGGCTCTTAAACTCAATCCCCATGTTAATGAAAGCCAACACACCATATGCCTTCTTCACAACCCTATCAACCTGGGTGGCAACTTTGAGGGATCTATGTATGTGGACCCCAAGATCCCTCTGTTCCTCCACACTTCCAAGAATCCTGCCTTTAACCCTGTATTCAGCATTCAAATTTGACCTTCCAAAATGAATCACTTCACATTTATCAAGGTTGAACTCCATCTGCCACTTCTCAGCCCAGCTCTGCATCCTGTCAATGTCCTGTTGTAACCTGCAACAACCCTCAACACCATCTACAACACCCCCAACCTTTGTGTCATCAGCAAACTTACTAACCCACCCTTCCACTTCCTCATCCAAGTCATTTATAAAAACCACAAAGAGCAGAGGTCCCAGAAACAGATCCTTGCAGGACAGCACTGGTCACCGACCTCCAGGCGGAATACTTTCCATCCACTACCACTCGCTGTCTTCTTTCGGCCAGCCAATTCTGTATCCAGACAACCAAATTTCCCTGTATACCATTCCCCTAACTTTCTGAATGAGCCTATCATGGTGAACCTTATCAAATGCCTTACTGAAATCCATATACACCACATCCACTGCCCGACCTTTATCAATGTGTCGCGTCACATCCTCAAAGAATTCAATGAGCCTTGTGAGGCATGACCTGCCCCTCCCAAAGCCATGCTGACTATCTTTAATCAAACTATGTTTTTCTAAATAATCATAAATTCTATCTCTCAGAATCCTTTCCAATATTTTACTCACCACAGGCATAAGACTGATGGGTCTGTAATTCCCAGGATTTCCCTATTCCCGTTCTTGAACAGGGGAACAGCAATAGCCTCCCTCCAATCATCTGGTACTACTCCAGTGGAGAGTGAGGACACAAAGATCATCGCCAACGGCGCAGCAATCTTCTCCCATATAGATGCATCCTGGTGCAATGCATGACATGTGAGCTTGAAAGAGATCGATTACGAAACATAGAAAGCTCTTGCAACGTCTCCGTGAGATGTACTGAGCAGTAACCATGCTTGGCATCGCTTAGAGCAGACGTTTGCACCTGGAAATCTCAAATTTAACTCTGGTGATGTGCGTATTGTGTAAGGACAATGTTTCATAGCTCTGTCCATTGTTTAAATATTTGGAATTTGGGTCATCCTCATCTCAGTCTAAGCTGGGGAATTTAGTGGACATTCTGATAATACCTCTTTGACCTTCCTTCTGCTGTAGTGCCTGGGGTGAGTGTCACCTTGGCCGCTTTTGTGCAATTTTCTAAAGCTCCACCCTCAAGGACAAGTTGTGGTGGGAATGGACCATGGAGTAATGGTGTCTTTGCTTTTTATTCAATGTACTGTTCAGCAATTCCTGAGAGGCCAGGCACTGCAATCTCACCACGATGGATCCGTCTGCTTATCAACTCTTTACTTGAGCACTAGCTCAGCGCTGTGTCTCCAAAGCTTTTCTTTGCAGTCACCACACTGCATGTTCAACACACTCCAATACTACAACTTGTTGTGGTCTGACCAAAAGATCAATGGTCTTTTCAGGCCATGTAGCATGATCTAAGGCTGTTCACCATGTTGCATTGCTTCATATCACTGTCACCTGCCTTACCACTACTGATCACTATGTTGTGTTATTATGATAATTGAGTTTTGTGACCATGCAGGACACAGAGCACCAATCACTCATAAGGGATTGGATAAACATGGTGTGGACTAATTTATTAAGACGAGGCACATGACAATAGTTATACAGTTATAAAGCTTGAAGGTATCAGATTGTGTGTGTGCTCTGCTCAGAGCAAAAAATAAACTAAGACTGGCTCACGTGACACACTTCCCTTCCAGTGATGCCATGCTGATATCTCTTAAAGGCATATTACAACAATTTCCCCTTCATGACCTCCTATAAATGACCTACATAACACCAGTGCCTCTGAAGGTTACCACCAGTACCAATACCCGGGATCATTTCACAAATATTTCACTCTCAATGAAAATCTGGGACTCACTGAGCAGAGATTCCCGATTGACCTGCAGTTGAGTTAAAATATTTACTCTGCATCAACATCCAATTTTATTGGATTGACAGAGGTCGGGCGTAAGAAATTTCTGCTCCAGGAATCTGGATTTCCATCAGATTATTTGGGATTTTCTCGGTGAGAGAGCAGACAGTCCCAGAACCAGCCCTGAAGTTTGAACTCCCTGGGTTTCCCCTTTGCTCAATATTGCTGCATTTCCAGCTGAATACGATGTGAGTGCAGATTGGAAAATGGTCACATCAGGCATCTCGTTCATTGCCCCAGGTAAAAGTGGTACAAAGTCCAAGGGGGCGGGGTTAGGGCAAGGACCACCCGTCCCCCCTCTCCCCCCCAGAAAAGTTCAGTCTGAGGAGGAAGATTCAGCAGATCAAGATAATTAGAGATGAGCAGCAAATACCCCCTGAGAGAGATCAGAAACACTGAGAGAGGTGGGAACAATTTCTGTGCATATGGGAGCATCCCTTTGCAGTCGCTTGATGGTTGGCGAATGGGCAGCATTCCGATTCCCATGGTGCAGTAGGGCATGAGTTTTTTTTAAAGCTTGTCAACAGTAAATGGAGCACTAGGTAAAGAGGCAGGAAGAGGAAGAGACGTGGTGCTTTGCGAAAAGCTAAAACGCTGATGGAAATCCATGGTTTCTGTAAGGACAATGTTGAACACCAGAATATTTCAGCAATTCTGAGGAAATTGTCGGGACACTGGTATATTTAATTAAAAACCAGGAAGCTCTGAGCAGAACTGGAATATTTGGTCACTCAAAGTCATGTGGGATTCACGGCAGCTTTCTAGCAGGCAGGTGAGACTCCTGGCGCCTCTATTAAATACCACCCAATGTGTCAGCTTTACAGTTTCTGAATAAAAGTAATCTTTTTCGCTACTATTGGAGGTTGTCAATATCAACCAGTCAGATCGTTGCTCCCCACATGCCCCCCCGCCCCCCCCCCCCCCCCCGCGGGGCATGTTTTACGGAGGTGGTGATCCATTGGCCGGCAGCAGGATCTTCTGGTTCTGCCGCTGTCAACTCTTCGTTGCCGGGGAACTTGCATGGGGGGTCTCCGTTGCCAGGACTGGAAGATCCCACCGACAGGAACTAAAATCACTAAAAGTAGCAATGTTGGGGGCAGCATGTGGAGCAGTGGTTGGCACTGGGACTACGGCGCTGAGGACCTGGATTCGAATCTGGCCCTGGGTCACTGTCCGTGTGGAGTTTGCACATTCTCCACATGTCTGCGTGGGTTTCACCCCCACAACCCAAAGATGTGCAGGTTAGGTGGATTGGCCATGCTAAATTGCCCCTAAATTGAAAAAAATAATAATTGGGTACTCTAAATTTGTATTAAAAAATAAAAGTAACAATGTTGTCAATAAAATCATCAATAAAATCAAACCAAGCACTCGGGCTTATTTCTAGAGGGACAGAATTGAAAAGCAGAGAAGTAATGTTAAACTTGTATTGAATGTTAATGAGGCCACATTTGGAGGGCAGTTCTGTGGAGGGTGCAAGAACGATTGACAACAGTGACAGCAGAACAGTGAGGTTATACCGATCAGGAAAAGATGATCAGGTTAGGCCTTGAAAAAAGTGACCTGATAGAGGTCTTTAAAATTAGAAAGGTTTTAACAGAGTCGGGAAGCTGGATTTTCCCGGATGGGTCACGATCCTGATATCAACCTCAATTCCAGGTCAGGAGTCTGCAGTGGGCAATGGTGGGACATCATGTGCAACCTTCACAAAGCTGCCTCTGGGAGGTCCTGTCCAATTTAGGATGACAGGTAGGCCAACGAAGTCTAATCAGAAGGCTTGCAGCAATATGACGTCAGCGGAGGTGGGCACTGCTGAGGCATGTAGGTGAGTGTGTGTGGGCTCAATGCCTGCAGGGAAGTTAGCAAATAAAGAGGCCCAAAGCCTATAGGGCTATAAGGGTGGAGGGAAAGTTCCAAGGTGGAGTTGTGACTGATATTTTTCTGGCCCTGCGCCCTCATTATTGGGGCATGGGCTCTCTGGCCCTGATGGCTGCTGGGCCTCACTGCTGGGAGGCAGCCTCCAATGAGCTGGCTGCCTCCTGTACTCAAAGGGGGGACTGCACCAATGGTGGGGAAACTACTGCCGCTGTCACAAAATGGTCCCGAAGTGGGCCCTTAAATGCTCAAATTGATTGCCTGTCTCCTTGGAGTGGGCAGCCAACCCTGATCCCGGCCGCTGGGGCAAATTCCTGGAACTCCCTCCTTAACAGCGCTATGGGTGTACCTACACCTCAGGGACTGCAGTGGTTCAAGAAGACAGCTCATCACCATTTTCTCAAAGGAAACTGGGGATGGGCAATAAATGCTGGCCTAGCCAGCAACACCCACAACCTGTAAACGAGTAATAAGTGCCTCAGGGGCAGGAATGAGGGGAGGCCTGTCCCGAAGAGGCTTCCTGTCTTTCACCTTGTCTTCACAGGGCCAAGAAAATTCAGTCCCGTGTGCTTCCACTTGTGGGAAAGAGCAAAACTAGTAGCCATCGATATAAGTTGTTCACGAAAAATAGAAGATTGTGGAACTCACTATCATATGGAGCGGTATTTATTAGATAGTTACGGGGAAGTGAGAAAAGTATTTAAGGGGAAAATCAAGAGAGTTTGGCTGATAAGTGTTAGATGAGGAAGGATTGGAGGAGACATGAGGGGACGATGAACATCAGCATGGATGGTTGGTTTTGTATCTGTAAGAAAAGGTAGTCCTCACCGAGTTGAGTGAAATAACAATGGATACACGGCACTCGACGCTACCCAACCAAGCTTATACCAGAAGTGCTTAAGTCGCTCTGCCCCCTTAACGGGAAAGTGTCTATTCCCCCAAAGATTCTGGGAATACGAGATCCCCAACGCCGTAAGTATCATATGGATACAGGTTATGACATCCCTCCCCCAAACTCCGAAGGATCATCCACTGGCTGCAGACGGGGAGGAGGAGAAACAGAAGGAGAGGAGGGGAGACAGACTCTCATCGGCTCCATCATGTGTCCGAGGCACTGGGCCCGATGGCGCTGCCCCAGGGAACGATGCTTTATACTGCGGCACCGCAGTAGGATGGTGGCAGAAGGCGTTTGTGCAATGGATTCCACCTCAGAGGCCGCTGAAGGCTGCGTGTCCATTTTGGAGTCTGAAGAGGGCATGCCCTGTGGATGTGTAGCAAGGCCTGCAGGGGGCGCCACAGTGGTCTGGTTGGACTGCAGGACCGGATCCTCTTGGACGGGGTGCACGTCAGGAACCGGACAAAAAGGCAGCCTTCGCGACCGAAGGTGATCCAAATGGCGCCGTAATTGCTGGCTGCCGACCTGAATCCAGTAGGAGACTGGACCAATCTGGCGTAGAACAGTCCCTGAGAGCAAGTGGGCACCAATGGCAACGTTTTGGATGGACACTATCCCCTGGAGAAAATTGTCAGGGTGGAGGACGTGGAGCAGGGCAACATTCCTGCTCTTCTCGGGTCTGGTGCACCTTTTCAGCAATATCCAGGAACAAACTCAGGTGGGTACAGAGCCGCAGGCCTATGAGCAACTCTGCTGGAGTTACCCCCATTACTGCGTGTGGCGTGGTTTGATAGGCAAACCACTGTCTGCTTGCAGAATCCTGCTTGAATGCCTGAACGACTGGCTCAGTCAAGCCTTTAGACGGCGAGTGGTAAAGCTTTAATGAACGCCGTGAAGCCCTGTTGTCTGTATAGAGGACACTGGGAATGCCATGCGTGGAAAAAGAGACGCAGTTAATCGTCGGTAGCGCGAGAGGTGATCGTTGTCATCCGGTGGATCTCCAACCATTTTGAATGTGCGTCCACCAACAGGAGAAATATGAAACCCATGAATGGACCAGTGAAGTCAGTGTGAACCCGGGCTCAGGGGTGGCCTGGCCAGTCCCAGGGACGAAGAGGCGCAGCGGCAGGGAGCTCCTGGTGTTCCAGGCAGACGGGGCATTGCTGAAGCGCGTATGTCCGAAGGATTCTGGGAATATGAGATCCCCGATGCTCTACGTATCATATGGATGCTGGTTATGGCAGTTAGGTCGAATGGCCTATTTCTGGGCTGTACATGAACATAGAACATACAGTGCAGAAGGAGGCCATTTGGCCCATCGAGTCTGCACCGACCCACTTAAGCCCTCACTTCCACCCTATGCCCGTAACCCAATAACCCCTCCTAATGTTTTTGGCCACTAAGGGCACTTTATCATGGCCAATCACCTAACCTGCACGTCTTTGGACTGTGGGAGGAAACCGGAGCACCCGGAGGAAACCCACGCAGACAAGGGGAGAAAGTGCAGACTCCGCACAGACAGTGACCCAGCGGGGAATCGAACCTGTGTCCCTGGCGATGTGAAGCCACAGTGCTAGCCACATGTGCTACCGTGCCGCCCCTTCTTCTGCTACTTGTGGTACTGTGCTGTAAAGGCAAAATATCAGAAAATAAAGCAAATAGAACATCAAGTATCCCAGTTTTCTGATTGAACCACCCTACACTCTAAGAAATAAATTCCTGCACTTTCAGCACTTATTTGCTGACTTCTCTGCTGGCCCCCCTCAAAATAACGTAAAAATCAATCATTGCTTAAAAACAACGTACACCAGTTTTTATCTCCTTCAGTAAAAGTAATCGTATGTTGGGAAGATCTGAAATTTATTTACGCGACACCCATGTTTCCACTACATTTTTCATCTAATTAAAGCAGCCTTTCTCATTGGAAATGTACTGGCATAGTATGGGGTGGGGGGGGGCGCGTGGGGGTTGGGGTAGGGTGGGTAGGGAAGCGACAGGGAATGGGTTGGCTCCTAAGTCCCCAAGGCCTGTTTATTGCCAGACGTATTTTTCAGGTGTTTGAAATGAGACAAGCAGGAGGCAGCATAAATGTGCAAACCAGTTGCCTATATCCATTGAAATTCTGAGGGGCATACGAGGGGGGGTGGTTGCAAGCAGCGCCCACTGAGCAGCCTATCCAGGGGCCCTTACTGTGGTTCTCTTGGAGACCCAAAGAAAAGTTCAACCCGCTGTTATCCCATTGAAGGCAACCGTATTGATCACTCAACCATTCCCACCCCCGTCCAGAACCTCTCACCACCCCCCCACCACCACCTCGTCGCCGTACAACAGATGAGCTGCAGAGGGCTCAGCGGCAGCAAGTCAATGAAGCTCAAGCCTCAAAATGGCTCAGGCCTCAAGCTGTCACTTCGATGACTTCTACCTTGGCAGAAATCGGTTCTGATCCATTTCAGTGCTCTGAGCTGTATGTTGGCCCAAATTACTGTCTGATGTAAACATGGGGTTAAAGTTATGTAAAACGCCCACGGGGTCATTAAGCCCACGGGTATTCAGTGGGACAAATGCAGGCGGTGGCTTGCTGCTGTTTGAGATTAATAAGGCTGTAAATTTACCTTTGTCCCGGAGATGGGCTCTATTAACACCCACAGTGAAAACAGAATGAGCTTTTTTCTGCATGCAAAATCTGTCAGATACAGGATAATAACAAGGGGCAAAAGGTAAAACTACATGTAGCTACTTAGAAAACTAAAAAAAAACAGTACCTTCAGCAGAGTCTGCAGCAAAACTCACTCCCTTCATGTAACAATATTAAAAGATTCAATATTTGCAATAGGAAGTTCAAATTGATATGTAATTCATATTTTCATTATTACTAGTCACTCATGTAAAACAAACATGATTCTTAGGTTGTGAGTGGCTGTATAATTGCTGCCGTTTATTGTCCATCGCTGGTTGCACTGATGGTGACATTTCCGAATTTAAGACTCCCAAACTCCAGCTATTAACAAGATGGCAGGTGAACTCTCGATTATCAGTCCAGACCTCTGGATGATGAAGTCAATAAGGCAACCAGAACACTATTATAATCCTAATAGAACTGATGAATGAAAATCCATCGCCACTAAACCAGAGGTCTGTAAAATGACAATCCAAACAAAACACAGCACAGTATATCTAGAAACTGCAACAAGCTTAATTATATTGGGGGTGATTCTCCAAGCTCCACTCCGGGCCGGAGAATCGGCACAACCACGCCACGACGCCGGCGCGCGATTCTCCGAGGCGCGCAGAATCGGCGGCGGCACATTTGGCGCGGCGCCGGCCGCTGGAATCGACGGGGCGCGTCGATTCTCCGGCCCGGATGGCCCAAGCCGCCGCGCGGATACGACAGAGTCCCGCCGGCGCTGTTCACCCCTGGTCGCTGCCGGCGGGAACTCTGCGCGAACGGTCAGGGGGGCTCTTTCACCGGGGCGGGGGGGGGGGGGGGTCCTCCGATGGGGTCTCTCCCGCAATCGGGGCCCACCAATCGGCGGGCCGGCCTCTCACCCCCCGGGGCCTACTTCCCTGCGCGACCGGCCCCCGAACGCCGACGCCATGTTGAGTCGGGGCACTAAAGAAGTCCCCCACGCATGCGCAGGTTGGCGCGGCGCCCATTTGGTGCCGGGAAAGGAGGCTGGAGCGGCGTGAATCGCTGGAGCGGCGTGAACCGCTCCAGTGCCGTGCTGGCCCCCTGTGGGGGACAGAATAGGTCGTACTCGGGCCCGGTTCGCGCCGTCGCGACGGTGTTCAAGACGGCGCAAACACTTGGGCTCCATTTGGGAGAACCGCCCCCATTATGTTAGGTACTAGAATCGGACATTGGCTTTGAAGAATTTGCTTGACCACGCATCAATGGAATTTAAAAGGTATAGCTTTTGTAAGGAGAGCAATATTTGATTGCTAGCTTGTCTACCTGCTTGTGCCCTCAAGGGGGCACCGGGCCACCCATAACACCTCATCCCCTGAGACTGCATGAGAACAAGCACAGGGATATAAGTGAGCGCTATGCTGGGTATTTGGTTTTAATGCGCAATCCCCAGGGTTTGGCTGAGATACAGGGGAATAATTCCTCTATTGCCTGTAACTTCCTCAGAGTGACAATCATCGGTGGATTGATACTCTCGATGGATTTGCCCACACTGATTCTGTAGCCCCTGTCTCGCCTAACCATCTTCACTCAGGGCGGGGGCGACAGGAGCAGAGAAGCGTGCCCCTGACTGCATCAGTTTGGAGTAACTGGAGCACAGAGAGGTAAGTCACTCCTCCATTTTACAGCAGTAGCTTCTGTAAAGGAGGTGCTTAAAAGGACAATTAAAAAGTAAGTGGCACAGGTGATGTGGGGGTCGAGTTGGACCCGAGAGAGAGCGCGGGGGGGGTGGTTAAGAAGCAGTCCGGGAGGGGGATGGAAGTCCAGGAGAGAGGTGGTCGGACTGGAGGGGGTGTCAATCCGGATGAAGGGGAGGTCGGACTGGGAGTGACAGGTGAGTCCTGGAGTAGTTGTTGGATTGGTGTTGCTCGTTTTAGCCTTAGTTTTCTTTATTCTTATTCTGTCACCTTTGCTCATGAGTCGCCAGGTATCTTTCTGATACCGCCACGTGGTTCAAGTCCAAGTAATGACTAATAATGCAACACACCGCTTAGTAAGAGTTAAATCAACGCTCATTTATTATATACAGCAATAAATACTTATACAATAATCCTACTTATAGACTACTACCTACCACTAAAGGCCAATACTTAACTTTGGAAATGGCCCACCAGGTCAGGGCAACGAATGGTCTTTCGAATTGATTCTGAGCCTGCGGGATTCAAAAGCTGGTACAAGTCGATAGTCAGGAGCGCCTACCTGGTAGCGATCGCTGGAGTAACACTTACAGTTTTCTTTGTCGAAGGGTCTCGAAGGTTGCGAGCAGGAGAAGAAGGGTCGAGTTGAACTTGGCCCCTATTCTTATAGTCCCCAGGGGCTTCCCGCTTCTCGGGGCGGACCTCGTACCTGGTTCCAAGTGATTGGACTTGGTCCCAATCACTTGGTTCGATATGCTCCAATAATGGGGCGATTCCTTGATCGGGGGGGGTGGTCATTCACCTTCCTTTGTGTCAGCCCCTGCTGGCGCCGAAAGGTCTGGGTCGGCTTTCAATTGTTAATTTGTAGCAATTGTTCCCGGGGATGGCTGATTAATATGCAGATGGCTGGGTTGTTGTGATGTTGATGGCTGCAGGTATCGGTCTGGGCTGACTTCCCCAGAGCCGAATACACTGTTTTACCTGCAGCTGTCCGTTTGAGTCCTGTTGGCTGATTTTCCCATCAGCCTCTTTCGTTCGCCATTTTAAATCGGGGTTTTGACCATTCTAATCGGGAATCAGCCATTTTACGTGGCTACATTGGAGAGGGGTCAGACTGGGAGATCAGTACGGGAGGGGGAGGGTCACTCTGTTCGGGAGGGGGGTCAATCTAAAATAGAGGGCAGGACTGATATTACTAAGAAGCAGGAAAGGCACTAGAACATAGACCATAAAACATAGAACATTACAGCGCAGTACAGGCCCTTCGGCCCTCGATGTTGCGCCGACCTGTGAAACCACTCTAAAGCCCATCTACACTATTCCCTTATCGTCCATATGTCTATCCAATGACCATTTGAATGCCCTTAGTGTTGGCGAGTCCACTTCTGTTGCAGGCAGGGCATTCCACACCCTTACTACTCTCTGAGTAAAGAACCTACCTCTGACATCTGTCTTATATCTATCTCCCCTCAATTTAAAGCTATGTCCCCTCCATCACCATCCGAGGAAAAAGGCTCTCACTGTCCACCCTATCCAATCCTCTGACCATCTTGTATGCCTCAATTAAGTCACCTCTTAACCTTCTTCTCTCTAAGGAAAACAGCCTCAAGTCCCTCAGCCTTTCCTCATAAGATCTTCCCTCCATACCAGGCAACATTCTGGTAAATCTCCTCTGCACCCTCTCCAATGCTTCCACATCCTTCCTATAATGCGGCGACCAGAATTGCACGCAATACTCCAAATGCGGCCGCACCAGAGTTTTGTACACCTGCAACATGACCTCATGGCTCCTAAACGCAATCCCTCTACCAATAAAAGCTAACACACCGTACGCCTTCTTAACAACCCACTCAACCTGATTAGTTACCCCTCCCTGCTCATAAAGATCATGGGCAGGATTTTCCCTCAGCTGACGCTGAAATTGGGGCATGTGATTGGGCAGAGAATAGCTTGCCGATGCCGGAATCGCAGCAGGCCGCGCTTTGACGCCGAATCGCAATGCTCCGCCTACTCAAAAACGGCGACAATGCGACGCATGCCGCGCATGGTTGAAACACCGTTCACGTATCATTAGTGGGCCCACCCGCGATTCTCCGCCTCCGATGGGCTGAGTTCCACGTGTGCTCTCACAAACCGTGAACCTGGCTTGGTGGCTGCTGAGAGAGAGAGAGGGCGTACGGACAGTGTCCAGCACTGCCTAATTTTGCCAACAGCCGTGCCGCTGGCCGGGGGGGCTTCTGCCAGGGCCGGCATGAGTAGTGGGGGGTGGCCAGGAGGTGGAGTCGGGGTGGACGGGTACGCAACACCATTACCGCAGCTGGCTAGGCAGCCATGCAGCTGCGCATGCTGCTGACAGCCCGCTTTAAACCTGGTGCTTTGGGTCGTATAGGTGACCCCCCCATAGGGCACCTCCATGGGTGCCCTCTGGTCCAGCTGACCCAGCATCGGTATGGACGCTCCAGCACAACCTGTCACATCTTTTCGGCCACGATCAGTGTGTGAGTGGGGGGTGTATTGTTTACGCGTGGCTGCAGCTTGTCAGCCCTGTGAGCGTCCATCATAGACCCGGCGCTTCCCACACCCTTTTTCATGGGATTCGATGGTGTTCCACCAAGGGCCGGTGATAGCAGAATTGGCGCAGGTGTGGCGCCGATTTTTCTGACGTGAAAATCCACGGATTCTGCGTTGGGATCAGCACTTAGACTCGGAGAATCTGGCCCCATGTTCCTCCATTTGGACGGAAATTTACAATTTGTCGTGAAATTCAAATCAAATCTGTGCCCAAAATCCAGATTTCACTGCTCGACTTGAGTTTTTCAACCAAATGTAATTTAAACTCTCCCTTCAAGCAGGTTCCAGCTCTTAATTCGCACCAATTGCCAGCTTTGCTCTCAATGGCTGCAAGATAACAACTCGAAGAACAAACAGACGCAGCTTTAAGCAAAGGCCTCAGATCAGGTGAGCCTTGGGCCTAATTATTCAGATGCCAGGATCAATCCCCACCCCCCCACTCCCCCGCCCAGGGTCAAAGCTGTCCTTAACAAAGACGTGGAAAAGCTCTTGTCGGATAAAGCTTTGATCCTGCTTTGCAATGATTTTCAAATCAAAGCCTCTACATGAGAAAATGCATTGTGCTCCAATGCTTGCTCGCACACAAGATTTCAGTGTTTCGAGGAACAGTTTTCGTGCTACAGTGGTTTCTAAAGGAATAAATGATATATGGCTTGATCGAGCATGACTTTCCTGAAGTTTAATAAAATCCACAGAGAAAACTAGAAGAGATCTTAAAAAGACAGGAAAGAAGGGGAAGAATAGATTACTGGAAATAGGTTAGCAACTGCCATGTGGAGATTTTCTTGGATGCAGGCCAACATGTTAAAGTGTGTCTCTCTAACAATTGTTTTAATGCATGAAAAAAATGGATTAATCAGACTGCAAGCAAAAGGTTGTCATTAACTATCATTACTCGGGCCTTATCGCTCCAGCCAGCACTATAATCGTAACTTCCCAAAGGAGATAAACTTTGTTCTAATTGGTCCCATGATTTTTAAACAATCTGACAGTTGGGGGAAGTAGTTGGGACCGGATTCTCCGTCCCGTCGCACCAGTTTTCAGGTGCAGCGCCCTTCCCTCCCCAGCAGCGGGATTTTCCGTTCCGCCAGCCGGCCAGTGGGGTTTGCCACTGTGGGCAGCCCCACGCCGCCGGGAAATCCCCGGACGTGGGTGCGCTGCTGGCGTAACAGAGAATCCCGACAGCAGAGAATCCAACCCTTGGTCTTTGATGCTAGTGTGAGATGAGCCAATGATGAACCCCATTTAACACCCCACCAGACACCAAGTAAAAGAGCAGAAAGGGTTCTATTGAAATAACTCTTGGGTGGCAAGGTGGCACAGTGGTTAGTACTGCTGTCCTTCTCCGGCCTGGTTCGCCCAGTGACCGGAGAATCCCGCCCGAGGTCAATGGATTTTTCCATTGTCGGCGTCTCGCCCGTGGCGTTCTTGCAGCGAGCGGGGCGGGAGAATCCAGCCCATTGGGTCAAATGGGGTCACAACCCTGCACACCATGGGAAACAATCCCCCAACAGTGATTTTACCCCAAATGGCCAATGAGCGGGCAGAGGGCGGGCTCGCTCTCCATTTTGAGACACCCTGACCACAACGTTTACAAATTTGAAATTAAAAAGAAAGTGGCCTCAGCACCTGGACCACCATTGTGGAGGGGGGACCTCTGCACAGGCAGCCCGAGGCTGCGACTCTCGCCAGGTAGATGGGAGATTTCACAGCCAGTCTGAGTGCTAAACCCCTACTCTGCCACCAGGAGGCTGCCTCCAGGCCATTGGCCTGTTCCTGCTGCTGTGGGGGGGCCCACATAACTGGAACTTTCCAGTGGGCTTCTGGCAGTAGATCTTGGCAGGCCATTAACTTACTTCAATTGACTACCTGTGGACAGGTAGCCTGTGTGACCCATAACGGGATGGTGCCAGCAAACCGGCACGACGGCTACAACACCTCTAGACAAGATCCTCATATAAGCACAAAATTTCAGCCCCAGGAGGGGAGTTTTAAATCCCAAGGACAGGCAGAGGATGGGATGGGGTTGGTGCAGGGATGAAGGTGCTTTAAAATTAACCTGCTCTCGTCAGGCAGGACAGTTATTTCAATATGTTAACGAGGCTAAGTGTTTCAAACGCTATCAGCGTCTCATTTTTATGTCCTTGGGCCAGGTTTCCCAGGGTTTGAGAAAGAAGACACGCAGCAGGAACATGCTTCCCCCATCTCATCAACCTAACCTTACTGGTAATCTGCTCACACCACCCCCTATAAACCATCCTCCCATCCCCAGTCCTCTCCATCTCCCAAAGGCCTTTCTGACTTCTCCCCCTTCCTCTGCTTCTCCTACTATGGTCAACCAGCACAGGTCTTTCAGTCAGGCCGCCCCACAGCCTGCCAGTCTGGCTGGGTTCTGCAGGGCGGAAACTAATGATGAAAATGTATATCATAGATTATCATAGAATTTACAGTGCAGAAGGAGGCCATTCGGCCCATCGAGTCTGCACCGGCTCTTGGAAAGAGCACCCTAGCCAAGGTCAACACCTCCATTCTATCCCCATAACCCAGCAACCTCACCCAACACTAAGTGCAATTTTGGACACTAAGGGCAATTTTATCATGGCCAATCCACCTAACCTGCACATCTTTGGACTGTGGGAGGAAACCGGAGCACCCGGAGGAAACCCACGCACACACGGGGAGGATGTGCAGACTCCGCACAGACAGTGACCCACGCCGGAATCGAACCTGGGACCCTGGAGCTGTGAAGCAATTGTGCTAGCCACAATGCTACCGTGCTGGTGGCAGGATTTCTGGGTGGACTACCCCGTGCTTCTGGGTTTTTGGCCTCAATTATCAATCCACCGGGCATCATCCCTCCTCCCACTTTACCTATAAGTCATGGATCTTAACACGGTGATTGGAAATTTATGCCTTTGGTTTAAAAAGCTAGTTTTCTTGCTTTGAACCAGTAACACTGCAGCTACAGTACAGAGTTAACAGTTTGCAACTACTCTAAAGACTGGCGTGAACCAATCCAAACACGGAATTAATTGGGAAATTAAATAACACACAGCAATCGCTTTAAATCCCTTATGGTCCATTCAGTAAGCATGGATTGTCACAAAAAAAAAGACTGTGACCAGATTTATCTTCACTGTTAAATAGGGTCGCATCAGATGATGTTTTTGGTTATGAACCAATAAGTTAGCATTTTACAGGCATTGAGATGTCATGAATTACAAAGCTTCTGAACCTTCAGTATCACACGCTGATAGCTGAATCATAATGTGCACTGATAGACTGACTTGTAAAACGATACTGTAACGATACTGTAACGATACTGTAACAATATGTCGACGTATATTTTACAGGCGCTAAGGTTAATAGCACTGGAGCAGGACAGGTGCTGGGGAGCCATATATATTCTGTTAATAAAAATGTTGGAGCTTTTATCTCTTTATCCCAACAGTGCATAATGTCTATGTGGATCCTAAATAATCAACCATTCTCTGTTAATTAGCTGGAATAGGCAACAGTAATTGAAGCATTTCCAATGTCCCACATGCTCCAATGCAGAATAAAATTGTCAAGAACAGCAGCGGACTTGAAACTAGATCTCTTGCAATATAAACCTTCAAGGGGGTTAAAGCAAGGGCAAGGCACATGACTTGCCTCATCATAATCAGTACTGCAAGTTGCAGTGAATGATGCGTTTTAACTTTGAAGCACAAACACTGGGCGGGATTCTCCGTTCCCTCCTCTGATTTCGTAATCGCCGTTCGGGCGGAGAATCCCTTCTGACATTGAAATCGGAGGCGGTTCCTGTTTGACGCAGGTGTTATCTGCTCCGCCCCCTCCAAAATGGCATCTTCGTGGTGCACGCCGCACGCAGTTGGGATGGCCTCAGCGCGTCACCCGAAGGCCCTCTCCCGATGCTCCCGATGGCTGAGTTCACAATGGCATGGTTCACTCATAGTCTCAGCCATGCGGGAACCCGGCGTGGCGGCTGTGGACTGTGCCCAGCGCTGCCACAGTCAGGCGGGAGCCGTGTTGCTGGCTGGGGGGGGGGGGGCTTCTGTGAGGGCTGGTGGGGGGTGGCCGGTGCCATGTTTTACAGTGCGACCGCTGCAGGTCATCACCGTGCGTATGCGTGGCCACGGACCTGGCCATTTATTTCTTGGAGGCCTGGAGTTTTATGTGGTGCGGCTGCTAGCCCCTCACCAGTCCCAGGATCGGTGAAGTGGTGCCGCCAAATTTCTCCACGTAAAACGCCACAGATCCTCTGCACGTAGCCTCAGAATCGAAGAATCTTGCCCACTGTATTTCTTGGCTGAATTGATACAAGATCAAATAAGAAATGTCTGGAAGGTCAGATGATACCGGGACCAGGCTAACCACACTGGTAGACTACACCCTTCACTCATCAACATGTGTGGACCCTGGTACAACTTTCTGACAATGACCATGTGGATCTGGCTTTCCAAGCTGTGGAACTAGTTGGAAGACTGTGCTACATGTTGGAATAATATCTGTGGCTGGCCTGTATTGTAGAAGCAGCACAGCCCATGGCAGTTAGCTTGCCCTGAATTCCTCTGCCTTTGCCACCGTTCAGGCCAGATTAGCACTCGCCTGCTGTAGGAGCCAATGTGTTGCCCAAATGCGTGTCAAACAGCTGGCTTGTGCATTGATCAGTGTGGCCTTCACTTGTATTTTCTTTCCAATCAAATAGCAGAGGGAGCGTGACATGGTCACCTGAAGGAAACAGTGAAATTCTTAAGTATAGGGCACAACATGGTCTTTGTTGAATGATTCTTCCCCGCTGTTACCAGACTCCTAAACGACCCTCTTATGGACTGACCTCATTAACACTACACCCTGTATGCTTCACCCGATGCCGGTGTTATGTAGTTACATTGTGTACCTTGTGTTGCCCTATTATGTATTTTCTTTTATTTCCTTTTCTTTTCATGTACTTAATGATCTGTAGAGCTGCTCGCAGAAAAATACTTTTCACTGTACCTCGGTATGCGTGACAATAAACAAAATCCAAATCCAAATCATACATTATATAGATATGTTCTGTTACAATGACTGTTTTTGCATAGCTCTTCAACGATGGGAGTGTGTTGAGGGCTGCTCAACAGGTGATCTCCTATATCAGAGGAGTTGTTGATACTTGCAGCGCACCCGAAGTAGTTTCGCAAAGCTGACCGTCAAAATTACCGCAGCAGTGGACAGCGTCCATGATGTCCTCTGTCCTATTCCCAGTCAGGAACCCCGGAATTGGCAAGCCTCGGCTTTGCAGCACCTCGGAAAACAATCAATCCCTGGCTCCTTGTTAATAAACAGGCAATCCTTCTAAACCACCCGGTGAACAGGCTACAATGTTGTTGTAGAGTGCTACGAAGAATGTGTTCTGGTGCAACAGGTCTCACTTTGCAGATGCACAGAAAAAACAAATCAAGTTTACAACGTGTAGTCATGTGGGTGTAGTGCTTGGCACAATGTTTTCAGAACATTTAAAAAAACTTTTAATACGGTGTGCACAGGCCACTTTTCGGACTTACCGATGGTGGTTATTTACTGGCCCCATCATTAAGTACGGCTGCAAAATTCAACGCTGCTCCACAAAAAAGCTTCCAAAAAGCACTATAAAGAGACCAGAGACCATCTCTTCTGCTTAATGTCAAATGTCTCACCATTGACAGCTGAGTTACTGTCACTTTTTAAAAACTATCAACACTTTGAACTGTTTTAGGAATGAGGAATGCCAGACAATTATGGGTATCTGCTTTTTGTAATAATTTATACTTTCTAAACTAACCACGAACAGTAATGCAGGTTCTGATTTAATGCATCAGAAACATCAGCTCTGAAGCAAAGGAAACCTTTCAGTTAAACATGAATAATAATCTTTCCATATTCTGGTATTTCTTACTTAAATCTGAAAAATAAATTAACCCTTCACTGATCAACCACAATGCCTTGGGGACAGACATTTGTGGCCCCCATCATTACTGGAATCTTTGTAATCGCTCTTATACACTCCCTGTCCGGTATTCAACGCTGGCTTTGCAGATGGGGGAATGAATGAAGTGACTCAATAACCAGAGTTTTAGTCCGCATATTTTAAAATGAAGATTAATTCTTGTGTTTTTGAACATTTGGCTGCATCCACAATATCAGAGTGCCGAAGATTCAGAGCAGTGCTGATGGAGTGATGCATTGTCATCAGTGCTGTCTGGCAAATGAGATGTTAAACTGAGGCCCCACCTGCTTACTCAAAAGATTCTGTTGTGTTATGTACCCTGGGATAACACAGGCTGCAACTTAATGCAGCTTTGACCAAAAGATACTCCAGACGTTGAAGTAAGTTCAATGTGATTTATTGAATTTGACTCTCCTGCTAATCTTGCTACAGTAACTCAGTCTAACTAACCAGTCTGCTCTAAGCCACGTGGTGGGTGTGATGCTTCTGATATGTCCCTGTCTTACTCTCTTAAGTGTCGCCTGTGGAAACAGACAGAGCATGTATGCCTGTCCTTATAGATGGGTTGTGTAATGCCCCCTTGTGGTAGTGTCACCTCTGGGTGTCTTGACTGCCCATTGGTCGTGCCCTATTCTATGTGTTCATTAGCTGTATGGCTGCATGTCATGACGTCTCTGGTGCTCCCTCTAGTGTTTACTTAGTCGTAGTGTATTTACATTAACCCCTTGTGTATTTACAGTGATGCATATCACCACAGATTCCACCCACAAGAGTAGAGGAGTTTCCCCTGGTGACTTGGCCAATTATTTATCCTTGGAAGAACATAGCTAAAATTATATCTATATCTTATCACATGACTGTTTGTGGGACCTTGTTGTGTGCATATTGGCTGCCATCTTGTCTACCTAACAACAGTGACTACGTGCGGAATTTTATCATTTAAAAATTAACTGTCAACTCAGGCGGCCAAAGTGGTGTGGAGCCTGCTGGTGCCACTGCTAGCATTTTGCACCATATATTTTGATACTTAGTAAAAACAAATGCTGGTGGGGCGGGCTCTGAATGAACCTGCCCATCAGGAATCTTGGCCCAATCTCTCAGGAGTCAAGGCTGCTGGCAGGGCGGGCTCTGAATGGCAGCGTGACGCCACAGGACCCGCCCGTTCCATTTTGTTTTCAGAGTGTTTTAAAACGCTGAGGGGAATCCCGGCAAGGCAGCTGGCGGGCTGCCCTCTGCTTTTCCTGCCTGAGTCAACAGTTAGAGAAAAAAAATCATAAATTTCCACCCTTTGGGTGCGATTTAACCAAAAGGTTTCTAACTGGGTGGCAAGCGGGAACTGCCACTAGCTTTCCCCACACTCGGACCGGTGAGGCCGTCACTGCTATGATATGTTAATTTGTCCACCTAACATGGCCCCACGGGCTTCACACCGCAAAAGATGTTCCGCGATCGCCAGCCATCTGCGAACAAGGAAGAGCAGGACTTAAACCAACCCTACACAGCCAACCCCATTCAGCTCACACACATGCCATGGAGGAGACCAGCGCCGCAATTTAGGGTTGGCGCGAGGGGTTCTGGCCCCAGGAGGTGCCCTCACGGTGGCCTGGCCCGCGATTGGGGCCCACCGATCCGCGGGCGGACCTGTGCCGTGGGGGCACTCTTTTCCTCCGCGCCGGCCGCTGTCAACCTCTGCCATGGCCAGCGCGGAGAAGAAACCCCTGCACATGCGCTGGGATGACGCCAGCACACTTGTGCCGGCCGGCGGAGGCCCTTCAGCGCCAGCTGGCGTGGCACCATCCCCGCCGGCACCGGCCTAGCCCCTGAAGGTGCGGAGGATTCTGCACCTTCCGGGCAGCCCGACGCCGGAGTGGTTCACGCCACTCCTCAGCGCCGGTACGGCCCGCCTCGCCGGGTAGGGGAGAATCCCGACCCCTGTTCCTCCGAGTGTCTTGGCGGGTCAGGCTCAGGGCAGCCAATGCCGCCTGGGAGGAAGTGGCAGTGGCCGTCAGCTCGGGGAGTGTGACCAGGAGGACTGGCACCTCGTGAATGCGCCTGACATTGCCCCCGCCCAGCACCGTTCCGTGTCCCGACCCAATCAATGTTCAGCAGTGCATCCCATGCTGCCCCACCCCCATACCCTTCACGCTCCCAAACTTCCCACTCCACCTTCTCTCCATCCTTCCATGCTCCCATTCACCCCTTCCCCCCTGTCACCCCAATCCCCCCGTACACCTCCCCCCCCCCCCCCCCCCCCCCCAAGCCCTTCCCTCCTGATGAACAGCGTGTGTGGCTCACGATGCCCCCATTGTGTCCCTGCAGGAGATGATGGCCCAAAACAGCCAGGAGATGTGTCGGACATCAGTCCTCACCCCCTACGAGCAAAGGGCCCTGGAGGTTGCGGGGTGGCTGAGGACAGACGTGCTGCCAAAGTTGAGATTGGCGTACGGAGCAGAGGCAATGATCCACCACCTCCAGCCAGATGCCCAGTCACATGTGAGTTGTTAATGCCATACAGAATGCTCCTTTCCTCCCACTGACCACATGTCCATTATCCTGCAGGATCTCCATTCGCCGGTGCCAGTCCATCTGGGTGGTCCCGCCTCACCCCAGCCTCCCATGGGAACACCTCAGGGAGGAACTCCGAGGACATTACCGTAGTCACGGCACAGCTGTCATCCCCACCCTCCAGCGCAGAGACACACACCTCGGTGGGAAATGTTAGTGGACAGGCTTCTGGGGCACATTCTGGTGAGCACCACACAGTTGCTGATGCACATCAGGTGGGGGCAGGAACGCCCAGGCGAGACAGCAGTCGGAGGTCTGCTGGATCCCAGGACCCAGTTAGGTCCCATCCAGATGCTGAGCCTCTGGACCAGGTTGACACAGAGCTGATGGAGACGATAGGGTGTACTCCAGCAGTTCCATAGCCATTTGCTGGAGTCCCAGAGGCTGTGGGCGCAAGAGATGGTGCCGGCAATGCGTGACACTGAGGGGGTAACCGTAGTGGAGAGCCTGGTGCACAACGTCGGCAGCATGAGTGGAGGCGTCCAAAGTGGAGCTCAATCAGTGACAGCCATGACTGAGTGACTCAAGAATATGGCCCAGTCGCTGGAGGACGGGACCCTGTAGAGGGTGAACCTTGATGAGGCACAGCGGGGCATGTCCCAGTCACAGGTGGGCATTACCGGGGTGCTCCAGAGCATGTTCCAGTTACTGAGGAGCATCGCCAAGGGCAGCAACACTCTGCTGCAAACATTGGGGAGCCACCATGGCTGGCAGAGCCAAATGACACAGGGCAGCTGGGGCTCGATCCAGCTGCCCCTCCGACCCGAGGTGAACCCAGAGCCCAATGGGCACTGACTGGGAAGAAGGGGCCCTGAGTGCCAATCTGGAGCCACCCTAAGGAGTGGCGACAGTGCCCACCAGCTCCCCCGAGACCCAACCCCCTGACAAAGGTGCATCTCAGGGTCAGTAGCTGGAACTGGGTGCACGGCGGGGCATGTGCCACTGGCAAGTGGCTCGGGGTTCTCTGGGGCTAGGGCCCCAAGAGGACGCTCACCAGGGGCGTCGAAGGCCATGGGACGTGGTAAGCAGCTGGCTGCCTCCACTTCTCATGTGCATCCTGGGACACACCTAGGCGTAGTGGGAGAGCACGGAAGGCTAAGCAGATCGAGCGTCACTGAGACGACACTGGAAATGAAAAATGAAATGAAATGAAAATCGCTTATTGTCCCAAGTAGGCTTCAAATGAAGTTACAGTGAAAAGCCCCTAGTCGCCACATTCCGGCACCTCTTCAGGGAGGCTGGTACGGGAATTGAACCATGCTGCTGGCCTGCCTTGGTCTGCTTTCAAAGCCAGCAATTTAGCCCTGTGCTAATGGGGGGGAGGGGGTTAGGGGTGAGGGTGCGTTGTGGGGTGGGGGGGGGGGGGGGGGGGAGATGTGGCGGAACCATCGGGCGATTGGAGCAGTCGAGGACACGTGTGTAGAATTTTTAAAAGTTGAACTTGGTCAATATGCCACCTTTGGGTGGGGGGTGGGGGTGAGATGAGGGGGGAGGCTGAGGGATGGGGGGAGGTACGGTGGGAAGTGATGGAGGTCACATCCTATGTGAACCAGGGGAGGATGAGGGTCTCCATGGCCCTCCGGGTTTGCCGGACATTTGCTGCTGTCGCCTGTCCTCCATTCACCGGCTGGTCCTCCCTGGACTCATCGTCCAGCCCCTCCTGGTCCGGTGCCTCCTCGTCCTCCTCCTCGGAGGTGGCCACATGTTCCCCCTCCTCCCCTTCCAGCGTGTAACCTCGCTGCTGTGCCAGGTTGTGGAGGACACAGCAGACCACCACAAAATGGGCGACCCTCCGGGCGGTGTACTGCAGTGCACCACCAGAGCAATCAAGGCATCGGAACCGCATCTTGAGGAGTCTGATGCACCACTTAATGACCGGGTGGTCACATGGGCCTCGTTGTATCGGGTGTCCGCATCGGTCACCGGCCTCCGTACTGGTGTCATTAGCCAGGTCCTTAGCAGGTACCCCCTTACCCCACAAGAGCCAATCGGGTATGTCTGAATGCCCCAGGATGTAGCCGTCCTGCACACTCCCTGGGAAGTGTGCACTCACGTGAATGATCTTCATGTGGTGGTTGCACACGAGCTGGACGTTCTGGGAGTGGAATCCCTTTCGGTTGTTGTAGGGCACTCCCAGATAGCCCAGTGAGCATGCTTGCCATCTATTAACCCCTGAACCTGGGGCATCCAGTGAATGGCGAAGAATCCTGCTGCCTGGGCATCTTGTTGAGCCTGGTCCATGTGAAAGTCTATATGGTTCGCTGCCTGGGCAAATAGGGTATCCGTGACTCCATGGATGCATTTGTGGGCTGCAGCTTGTGAAATGCCGCACAAGTTCCCGGTCAAGCCCAGGAATGATCCTGAGGCATCCTTGACGGCCACTGGGGACAGGAATCCTCCTCCTTCACGTGGCGCATGTCCGCGAGGACATGGCACAGGTGCTGCACAGTCCCCTTGTTGAACAAAGAACAAAGAAAAGTACAGCACAGGAACAGGCCCTTCAGCCCTCCAAGCCAGTGCCGACCATGCTGCCCGTCTAAACTAAAATCTTCTACACTTCCGGGGTCCGTATCCCTCTATCCCCATCCTATTCATGTATTTGTCAAGATGCCCCTTAAATGTCACTATCGTCCCTGCTTCCACCACCTCCTCCGGTAGCGAGTTCCAGGCACCCACTACCCTCTGCGTAAAAAACTTGCCTCGTACATCTCCTCTAAACCTTGCCCCTCTCCCCTTAAACCTATGCCCCCGAGTAATTGACCCCTCTACCCTGGGGAAAAGTCTCTGACTATCCACTCTGTCTCTGCCCCTCATAATTTTGTATACCTCTATCAGGTCTCCCCTCAACCTCCGTTGTTCCAGTGAGAACAAACCGAGTTTATTCAACTGCTTCTCATAGCTAATGCCCTCCATACCAGGCAACATCCTGGTAAATCTCTTCTGCACCCTCTCGAAAGCCTCCACAACCTTCTGGTAGTGTGGCGAATGCAGCACACGCTGTCTGTCATCTGTTCGAGAGACCAGCGTCGCCTGTACACCTTGGGCCATCGCCGGCCTCCCCCTCTGCGTTGTTCCCTGGCCAGGTGAGCAGCCGGGTCCTCAGGTTGTGGGGCGGGTCCTGCACATGGGCTGCCACCTCAACTCTCCATCGATGCTACTGCTGCGCCTGCTCCGGTGCCTGACCGCCTGGCCTGCCAGCAGCACCACGAGGGCAGCTTCCGCGGAGTCCAAGATATCATCCACCCCGTGTAACTGTGAGGAATTTGGAGAGGGCGTGAGACTGACAACCTGTGGTGTCCCCCAGCCCGGGACTCTCCATTTCCCCATTGCACTACCCCATACCTCCATTGCACCCCTCTCCCCCCTCCCCCCATCCGTCCACTGCTCCCCCTCCCCCCATTCCCCTATTGTTGCAGTGGGGGACCTGCTCACAGGGCCCCAAATCTTGTACCCCAGACACCCATACGTCGTTACCTGGACCGGGCGCTGGTCCCCTCCCTGGTGCACATGCCCACCCTCTAGTCGCCGGGGCCCAACCCTGGGTGTTCGATTGTTGGCTGCTGCGTCTGTGGTATTGCCTACCACAGTGTCCAGGCATCACGGTCTGATTGGGATGCTTGACAATGACTCCCACATGCTTTGTGGCCCGCCCACCCACAGGAATCCACTTAGGAGGTGTGAAATGCTCACTTAAATATGATTGCCAATTCCCAATTAACAATAGCATTCAACTGCGCGGGCAAAGGCTTCCGTGGTCAGTGGGAGTTCTGGGTGGTTGGTGGGGCTGGCGGGCTGGGACTGGGGTTGCCCCAGGAACGGAACACACAAGCCAGGGGTGGTGCGATGGACCCGCGGGCGCTGAGACACCCATCGTTTCCCCCATCCGAGGCCATGGGCAGCTACCCCCTGCTCTGCAAATCCCTCCCGATGCCAGCCCACCCCGACTGCAGTTGGCTCTCCGGGGGATACCCCACCCCCTCTGAGCACCAGGGCAGCAATCCCAGTGCTCCCAGGCTCATTTCCCGGCAGCCAAGATGTCTATTTTCACGGTAACCTCATTGCAGAGTTAATGTAAGCCTACTTGTGACACTATTAAAGATTATTATTATTACTCACTTCCTCGGATCTCTGCAGCAACCCTTCCACCAGCTTCACGTTTTAAAAAAGATGTACTAAGCGGCACCCTCAGTGCCACTTGCTGGAGAGGGCGTTAGATGGGGGTCGCTCCCTTTAATTGTTTGGTGATTGGCCTTAAGTGGTGATTATTGGTTTCTCGCCATGCCAAGGCAGGATCCTGTTTTGGCCAACGGGAGCGGGCCGGTCAGATCGCAAACAGACCGGCGGCCGCCGCCCATCACGGTTCTCAATTTTGGCCTCTCCCGCAATCTAACAGCCTCCTCGCACTCTCACTTAAGCACAACACAGCCATTAAACCGTGCCCCTTGATTCAGCTTAGTGAGCTATTCCTCACAACGGGCTGGACGCAGTTTGTCTTTTCATGTCCCAGAGATATTTAAATATTTCAAATTTCTCACCCTCCATTGTGAGACTCAAATGTGATAATATGACAATAACTTATATTCAGTAGTGCCTTTTGATGTGGTGAAGCACTCCAGTTTTGGGAGAAAGACTGAGAGGCCGTCATAAAATTGTGCCTGAAAGAGTCCAAGGGGCACAGACGAGATCATAGGCTGTGGTCACCGTGAGCCAGGGGAAGAGATGTTCTTTACTTCAAAGGTGAAAAAGGGCAGCATAAATGATGGACCAGCTCTGAAGGTTGAGGCTCGCTCAGAATTAAGCAGGGCAGTTATGCGTCCAGGCTATAAGCAGCAGAGGACAGGGAAGAATTGGGGTGCCGAGCTTGTGGCAACAAAATTATGTACATTTTCCCTAATTCTGAATGCAATTGGGTGGACATTTCAAATTTCAATATTATATTCCTGACTGGTTGCATTCCTTCGCAGCCCAGTAAACGTTACCTATTTCATCATTTCTCTTTCCTATGGTCTGGTGCTTAACAAAATTATCTTCCGGCTCCTTTTTGAAAGAGTCAGTCAATAAAACACGAAATGGATTTTGCTGTGATTCCATCCCTGTGATGTGGAAAATAATTTTCCAACATGCCATTACTCTTGTCAATTTTGTGATCTTGTTCTCCAGTACCGTGATCACACTTTTAACTGAAACAAAATGTTTACAGCGAGCTACATTGCTAGTATTTGTCAAGCTTAGTTTGAAAGCTCAAGGCCCTGATCTGTCAACAGGGTGTACATCGAAATGGCAACTTCTCCCCTCTTGTTCAAAAAAATAGAAGGCAATTTTGTTTTCAGAACTCATGGACAATTCCCTGAATTTTGACAACGAATTGATGAATAAAGTCAATTCTGCGGAATTCCATTCTCGAATGAATTAGAGGTTAAAGAACAAATCCTTTTCTAAATCATGACTTCATGTAACTAAGGATACTGGCATGTGATGTCACTTGCTGCAGCCTGATCAGGTTTACTCGGCTGCATTCATGACACCATCTGGCATTTCTTTTAGACCCAAGTATTGAGTGGGAATGATTCCAATCTCTGGTCTTTAACTTTGTTTACATTGAGGTGTAGCATAAAAGCTAAATCAGTGTTGGCAAATTGTTTTATTTGCCTTAATTGCAAGAAAAACAGTGAACTGCGAGGTACGAGAGTTGGTGAAAGAATCGAACGTGAAACAGCTGAAATAATTAATTTAGCTTCCCCGAGCACAATTTATCTGGCTGCTGTTAGTTTTACATATAAAAATGACACATCTTTTATTGGCTTGAAGCTCACCAGACCATATGCCATTACCACAAGTCCAGGAACGGACTAGAACCACTGTAATTTCCTTGCATCTTCCTTGAAAAGAAAATATTGAATCGCAAGGTCATAAGCCTTTGACAATTACAGTAAACATTGCACTGCAAATCTGTAAACACGGCAACAAAAATACACAAATACATCTAACAATAAAAATCAGGTTCATAATAAACATTTCTGCCAGTGAAGAATTTAAACCTTTCAAGGACTGTATGTGAAGCGGAATGGAACGTGGAATGATGTCATTAGTTGCCAAGGCAACAGCCAGCACAGGACCATGTATCTGTCGGGAAAAAAAATCTAATTTGTATTCCTGAAGAATACACAGCATATGTGCACAGGATTTAAAATCCATGTAATTGCTAAATTTAGCCAGAATCACATTTAGGTTACTGTTAGGAGATCTGTAAAGCATTTTCAAAGGTATACATCCTTGCTTAAAAGGAAACTACATGGTGGAGATCAAATAGAAATGCAATTAGTTCCCTTTCGATATTCATTAATATAACCACATTGCCAATACCTACAGTGCAAAACAAGAATCTGCTGTCATCATCGATTGATTGATTGAGCCTTACTATCTCACTTATAACTATTTTTGATTTTATAAATTTGCTAATAATAACATGGGCTCCACTATTGCAATGTTACTACTACTGCAGCAGCAGAACTGACAACTGAAACATGCAACAGAGACCGCCCATACCCACCTATGACTTTCAAAGACCCCAAATAAAAGACAAAATTCAAGAAGTATCTTTGAAGTTTTACTTATGTCTCCTTGCACCACAAACTCAGTAAGACGCACAGAGGCAGAAACATTTATTGGGATAGACTTTGCTGTGCCACGGGGCATCTACTGGTGCCTGCGTCAGTTAGACTTGCCCCTGCACCCTTCAGCTCAAATTCCGGTGGCTAGAAATTTGCTGAGAGTGGTGAGCCGATGATGGTGCAGTGAGGAGGAACAGGGCATTCGCGGCCTGACAGTACATTATAAGCAACAGGGTCGCGCCTTAACCAATAGGATTTCAAGACCCGGGAAGAGCAGGAAAATGAATGACGGGAATAAAGGGCGGTGTTTTCTACCACAACCCTGGGGTGTTAATGAATGGGTTAAGAAATATTCCAATCAGATGTCTCATTGATCTTATGTAAAGAGGCTACAGGTGGCCTTTGGAGCATGTGATGTGATGATAGAGTTTGGTGCTGAGTGTGTTCAAAGAAAAATAAAGGTGTTTGGGAAAAGGGTCAGATCTCTTGACTCTTTACTCAACAGCAGCTAGAGGCTAACATGGGGTTCTCTTCCTCCTGGCCCCTCTGCCTACCCCCACGATGTGTTGTTTTGTGGTGACAGAGTCGACCCACCATTGGCTGGCAGTGGGATCTTCCAGTCCTGTCGTCGTCAACAGGGGTTTCCTGTTGTTCTCATCCTCAGATAGATATTTGCATTTAAGCTGTCATTTACCCTGCCTGAAGTTGTTGGGACATTAATACATAAATATTGCTGGGCGGTATTATCCTCACTGCCCCTCACATCATTTTGACAGCAAGATCTGACCCAATAGCAACAGGGAATGATATTAGTATATAGCAGGCCAGCCACCCAAGAGGAAAATGCTTTTGATGAGGCTATTGCATTGAGGGTCTCAATGGAAGAATTGATCTTCTTTCTCTTTCAGTAACCTGCCCTGTCTTTCCAGCATTTCCTGTTTTATTTTCAGAATTTTCAATACTTAAAACTTTGCTTTTCAGGTCAGAATCGCAGCAATTGAGTCTTGACAGGCTGATTTCAACATCCAGACAAGTGGCTTACCAGATCAAATCTGGAATGGCTGCGTGCCCATTAAAATCAGGAACATGAGGGGATGTTCCTCAGAACAAGGTAGGTTTCACAGACATTATTAAATGAAAATTGATCATTCAACTCTACTGGTCAGTATTGGTATTTATCCTCTATCTAATGCTAATTTATATGCTTGGTTCTGTTCCTGTATCCTTCCATCCTTCCTCCTTAATCACTTATCTAATCTACTCTTGAATCTTGACAAGACCTCTGTTTCACTCACTAATTGCATTAATGAATTCCACATCCTCACACCCTATTTTAAAGAAAGTCTATTTTGCTCTTTGTCCCAACCCCTCATTTCATTTTATTGCAATGATCTCTCACACTGGGCTCCTCTCACTAGAAATATTCTGGTCTAGGGGGCTCGCAATATTTGGGGTTGCAGGGGAGCCGGCAGTGCAGGAGGCGAAAGAGGCCGGTATTCTGGCCTTTGCGTCCCTGGTAGCCCGGCGAAGGATTCTCCTTCAGTGGAAGGATGCGAGGCCCCCAAGCGTGGAATCCTGGATCAGCGATATGGCGGGGTTTATTAAATTGGAGAGGGTGAAATTCGCCTTAAGGGGATCGGTACAAGGGTTCTTCAGGCGGTGGCAACCGTTCCTAGACTTCCTGGCAGAACGTTAGAAGATGGTCAGCAGTGGCAGCAACCCGGGGGGGGGGGGGGAGCGAGAATTGCGATTGGGCAGAGAATTGTGCGCAAGTGAACAATTACGATTTGTGCCCGCTGCCGATTCCCTCGCCATGCTCTGGTCCCTCACTGGCGGCGTTATCGAAGTTTGCATCCTGCACCGGCAGGTCCATGCAAAACCATCATTTGAATGGATTTATCCATTAGCGGTTGGACACTTCATGCCCACCCCCCGCGATAAACTGCTCCTCTAGGTGTAAATCACGCAGGTGCGAATTGGTGCACGTATTTACAAGGGGGGCCACGGCTGTTGAGGTGGAGCAGGAGGCTAAGAAAACACTCAAAGATTGTCGGGCTTGCTGAGGGGTGGCTGCCTGGGCTGGAGGGAGTATCGGGGAATGATTTGGTGCCAAGTACGTGGACTCAGGGGGTGGGATTCTCCGACACTCCGCGTCGAAATCGCGCTCCCACGCCGGCACGCGATTCTCTGGCGTCCGGACAATCCGGCAGACGCGCGTGCGCGATTGACACATTCTCCGCGGGCCGAGTGCCTGCCGAGTTCCGCCGGCGTAGTTCACATGTAGTTCCACCCGGCGGGACATCGGTGTGCCGGCTGTGAGGGCCGTCCTGGTGGGGGGCGGGGGATCCGACTCCGGGAGGGGGGCTCCACGGTGGCCTGGCCTGCGATCGGTGGCGGGGGCGGGGGGGGGGGGGAGCCTATGTTCCTCCGTGCCGGGATCCTGTAGAGCGCCGCCATTTTGCGCGGGGTCCGGCGCAAAGACGGGCACCGCGCGCATGTGTGGATCCACAGCCGTGCGGACTGTACAGCGGGGCCCCGCTGGCAGCCGGAGCTGCGGGACGCACGCCGAGGCCCTGCTGGCCCCCTTGAGGACGGAGATGTAGGAAAAAGTCCGGAGTGATTCCCGCCCGTTTTCGGGGGAGCGTGGGAACTTAGTCCCCAGAAGGGAGAATCCCGCCCAGGGTGTCCCACTCAGGATCAGGGTGGCCTGGCTCAGACCACCATTGCTGCAGTATATAGATTTAAATGCCTCCCGCTTTGGTGATATTCACAGGCTCCTGGCTGCTCACACTGTTGACTGCTCACTGTGTCCTGTCAATGTTCAGAGAGCTTCTGGTGATGTGGGACACCAACCAAGCCGCCCCTTTGGAAACCCTCATACCGCAGCTGTATCATCAAGGGGATGGCTGTGGCCAGGAATGGGCATGGCCCACAAGGTGTCGGCATTTGTCAGAAGTGTTGCCCCACTGCAGAGGAAGCAGGGGATTGGCAGAGCTCACCCCAGACAAAGGACACCTGTACCATGGCCTTTGAAACGCTCCCTGGTACTCTGCCATTCTCAGGGCAGAGGCCTCACCAGTGGCCCCCACCCGTATGGTTCATGAGCTGTCTCTTCCTGGTGAGGCTGACTACCTCTGCATTACCTACCAAGCGCTATTTAGGAGGATGGTCAGAAGGTGTTCCTCCTCTCCCCGTTGGCATTGCATAATGGGTCTACCTCAGACTCTGAGTGAGCAGTGAGTGGAGCACTTAACAGCAGCTCCAGCCTGTGGGCCCTTTAGCACTAATTCCGACCCCAGCGGTTACACTGATTGCCGGGCCAGGAATTGCTTTCAATTCTCACCAGCAGAGTGCTGGCCTATTTGTATGTCCTGATTCACGGAACGAATAGTGCCCACAACGCAAAGACGACGGCAACACTTATTGCGCAATTTAACCGGAAAAATTCTAAGTGTGGTAACGGGCGGGAATTGCCGCGAGCTTCCCGGTGTTCGGCCCTGTGAGGCCGGCAACGCAATTCAACATTAATTGGTCCACTGAACGAGGCCGCACGGACTTCCCAGCGCATATGAAGGCTCGCTAGCTGATTCGCCATGACCGCGCTCGTCAGCCCCCCGCTGACAAGGTTGAGCACCCAGAGGGGTGCCGGGCTTAAGAATCCTTTGAGGAGCGTGCCCTGGGGGTGACTGGAGTGACCGAGTACAGAACGGTCATCCATGCGGAGGCTGGCGGATGCCGCAGAGGTGAGGAATCACCGGGCTCCACCCGGGGGACCTGTCAAACGTGTTATTGCCTTACTGACTGACCCGTCCTTTCCACTGACCACATGTCCATTCTCTCGCAGGTCGTCCAGTCAGCGGCACCGGCCCATCCCATGCTGCCTCCCAGGAGACCACCCTGCACCAGCGCAGATAGATCGGTGGGAGATGTTAGTGGACAGGCTTCGGGGGCACAATCTGGTGAGCACCACACTTCTGCTGATGCACATCGGCCAGAGGCAGGAACCCCCAGGCGAGACAGCAGTCGGAGGGTTGCTAGATCCCAGGACCCAGCTGGTTCCGAGCCTGATGCTGAGCCTCTGGAACAGGGTTACCTGGAGCTGATGGAGACAATAGGGAGCAGCCGGGACATTCAGAGGGGGGTGTCAGTATCACTCCAGCAGATCCTATGGGTGCAGGAGATGTCGTCGGCAATGTGTGGCACTGAGGCAAACACTGCTAGGGTGGTGACTGCAGTGGAAAGCCTGGTGCACAACTTTGGCACCACGAGCTAGGAAGGCAAAGCACATCGAGGATCACATCGAGGGGGCGGTTCCATCGGGAGAGTGGGTACTTAGTATTACCTATTAAACACCCTTGTGCACAACCACAATGATGCCTCTATCGTTTTCTCCTGCAATGCGGGCCCATCTCTCCAGACATCCCTCCCTCCCTTGCACACCGCGTGCAAGTGATGGGTATAAGCGAACACTCAGCAGACAGGCAGGGGTCAGACTGGCACAGATTGAGGAGCACTAGCACTCAGCTCTATGGGGGTTATCATCACCCCTCTGCCCTCGACAGTGACCCGCTGACAGTGCCAACACAATCCAGCACCCTGGCGTGAAGTGACTCGTACCCTGGGAGTGTGGAAAATGGGAGCGGGGGGGGGTCACGTCCTCAGTGAACCTGGCGGGTATGAGAGCCTCCCTGGCCCCCCAGGGTTGCTGGACCTTCGCCGCTGATGCCTGCCCTGCAGCCTTCGGCTGGGCCTCAGGTTCCTCCCTGGCCTCATCCTCATCATCCTCGTCCTCCTAGGAGGTGGCTGTCGTGTTGGGTGTTCTGGTTCACAAACAAGCCAACAATGCTGGAAGTGATGTAACGCTATTTTATTAACTGTTCAACTATGCTAACATACTGTAAACGTGGGTATAAGCAATACCAGCTTAACTGTGGACCCTTTCCTATCACTAGCTATGCTGAGGCACTCAGCACATGGTGAATGTCTGTGATGCAGGCTGTGAGCTCTGTGCTCTGAGCTGGCTGCTACTAGAATGAGCGGGAACTCTCCTGTCCCCTGTCTTTATAGTGCTTGTGCTCTCACTGGTGATTGGCTGCGGTGTTATGTATGCTGGTTGGTCCTACTGCATGTCCATCAGTGTGTGTCTGTGATTGCACCATCATGTACTGATGTATATTCTGACATCTCCCTTTTTTTACAAAGAACATGTGCCTATGTGAGAATAAATAACGTGTAATGAGTGTATCTGACCATGTGTGTGCTGTATTTACATAACTATGTACATGAGGCTAGTCTATATACACGGGGTGGTGCCTGGTGCAGACAAAAGAAAAACAAGGTGTTACACCAACAACAAAACTACTAATGAATGCTATAAACAAACTAGTGAAATGCTGAAACAGGATGAAAGAACAAAGCATTGAGTCCAACATTGCAAGGCTCATAAATCAAGTCTCTGAGGTGGGCGACGAATTCGGGTTGACCGCCTCAAGGGTGGGTCAGGAGCCACCGGCTGAGGATCGGGCTGGGCCGCGGCCTAGTGAGGAGGATGCAGAGTATCCGGATACTGTACAAAGTCCAAGTCGGGGACAACAGGAGAGCGTGGCACCGGTGGAGGATCGCGTAGTGAGCGTGGAACGAGACGAAGAGCACGCTGATTGCGGCGGCGAATGGAGCCATCAGGCAGAAGAACCAGGAATGAGCGGGGAGCCACCAGCCGAAGAACCACAGCAGTCGCAGACCAGCCACCCTGCGGAAGGTGGATTCGGACGTTGTCACCTGGCACCAGAGCAGGAAGATCAGTCGCTCGAGCGTCATGCGCCGCCTTGTGCTGCGCACGAGACTGTTGCATCCGCTGAAGGACCGGAGCATGGTCGAGGTCTGGGTCGAGGTCTGGGACGTGAATGGACGGTACAGTTGTCCTGAGGGTGCGACCCATCATAAGCTGGGCTGGTGACAGGCCCGTGGGCAGTGGAGCCGAGCGATAGGCCAGGAAGGCGAGGCAGAAGTCGGATCTTGCATCAGCAGCCTTGCAGAGGAGCCTCTTTACGATGTGGACACCCTTTTCTGCTTTGCCATTTGACTGGGGGTGGAGGGGACTGGACGTCACGTGTACAAAGTTGTACCTGCTGGCGAAGTTAGACCATTCCTGGCTCGCGAAGCAGGGGCCATTGTCCGACATCATAGTGAGTGGGATGCCGTGACGAGCAACGGTCTCTTTGCAGGCACGGATAACAGCCGATGACGTGATGTCGTGCAGGCGTACAACCTCGGGATAGCTGGAAAAATAATCAACTATGAGAACATAGTCCCTGCCGAGCGCATGGAGCAGGTCCACGCCTACCTTAGACCAAGGGGACGTGACCAACTCATGGGGCTGAAGGGTCTCCCGTGGTTGGGCCGGCTGGAACCGCTGACCGGTGGGGCAATTGAGCACAGTGTTGGCAATGTCCTCATTTATGCCAGGCCAGTAGACAGCCTCTCGGACTCTCCGTCGGCACTTCTCTACGCCGAGATGGCCCTCGTGCAGCTGCTCTAAAACCAGGTGAGACATGCTGTGTGTGATCACGATGCGGTCCAGCTTCAGGAGGACGCCATCAACGACTGCCAGATCGTCTCGAATATTATAGAACTGCGGGCATTGTCCCTTGAGCCATCCGTCAGTCATGTGGCACATCGCACGTTGTAGCAGGGGGTCAGCCGCAGTCTCACGGCGAATGTGGGTTCGGCGTTCATCTGTGGCCGGCAGATTGGCGGCCATGAAGGCCACATGGGCGTCGACTTGGCAAACGAACCCCTCTGGGTCGGACGGAGTGGTGACTGCCCTGGACAGAGCGTCGACTATGATCAGGTCCTTACCCAGTGTGTACATGAGCTGGAAATCGTATCTCCGGAGCTTGAGCAGAATGCGTTGTAGGCAAGGGGTCATGTCATTGAGGTATTTTTGGATGATGCCGACCAGCGGGCGATGGTCGGTCTCCACAGTGAACTGGGGAAGGCCATACACGTAGTCCTGGAACTTGTCGACACCGGTCAACAGGCCTAGGCACTCCTTCTCGATTTGTGCATTTGCGCATAGCGCTGCTCTGTGAGGGTCATGGCCCGTGACGCATAGGCAACAGTGACCCATGACTAGGCGTCATCTTGTTGCAGGAGCACCGCCCCTATGCCAGATTGGCTAGCGTCTGTTGATATTTTCGTCTCTCTTGCAGGATCGAAAAACGCCAATACCGGGGCGGTGGTCAGCTTGACATTGAGCTCCTCCCATTCACGCTGGTGGGTGGGAAGCCACTGGAAGTCCGTCGTCTTCCTAACTAGGTTGCGGAGAGCCGTGGTGTGGGAAGCGAGGTTAGCGATGAACTTTCCTAGGAAGTTGACCATTCCTAAGAACCAGAGCACCGCCTTCTTATCCGCCGGCTTCTGCATGGCCGTGATGGCTGCCACCTTGTCCGCATCCGGCCGCACACCCAACCGGGAGATGTGGTCTCCTAAAAACTTGAGTTCGGTCTGGCCGAAAGAATATTTGGCTCTGGCGCAGGCCTTGGTCCCGTATTCGCTTAAAAACGCGTTGGAGGCAACTGATATGCTCCTGCGGGGTGGTGGACCAGATGATGATGTCGTCCACATAGACGCGCACACCCTCGATGCCCTCCATCATCTGCTCCATGATGCGGTGGAACACTTCAGATGCTGATATGATCCCAAATGGCATTCTATTGTAGCAGTACCTGCCAAATGGGGTGTTGAAAGTACACAGCTTTCTGCTGGACTTGTCCAATTGAATCTGCCAGGAGCCCTTTGATGCATCCAGCTTGGTGAATATGTTGGCTCGAGCCATCTTGCACGTGATCTCCTCACGCTTGGGGATAGGGTAATGCTCCCGCATGATGTTACGATTTAAATCCTTTGGGTCGATACAGATCCGGAGCTCGCCGGAAGGCTTCTTGACGCACACCATGGAACTGACCCAGTCGGTTGGTTCCATCACTCTGGAAAGCACTCCTTAGTCCTGGAGGTCCTGCAGCTGCTGCTTGAGGCGGTCCTTGAGGGGTGCTGGGACTCTGCGAGGTGCATGAACCACAGGCGTGGCGTCCTGTTTGAGCAGGATTTTGTATGTGTAGGGAAGTGTGCCCATGCCTTCGAAGACATCTCGGTGTTGAGTGATGATGGCAGTTAGTTGCGCCCTGAAGTCCGCATCTTGGAAGTCAGACGTGTCCTCTGGAGAGAGGGAATGTACGCGCTGCACAAGGTTGAGGAGCTTGCACGCCTGTGCGCCTAGCAGGGAGTCCTTTGAGGAGCCCACGATCTCGAAGGGTAGGGTGACTTTTCGCGAGTTGTGCGTACACCTCGAGTTGGCATGACCCGGTGGCGGGGATGACGTTACCATTATAGTCGACCAGTTGGCAATTGGATGGAAGAATTGTTGGTTTGACCCCTGGGGTTTGAAATGATGACCATGCGAGGAGATTGGCGGATGCACCAGTGTCCAGAAGGAATCTGATCTGGGATCGGTTGACCGTCAGGGTGGCACACCACTCATCGTCCGGATCAATGCTGTGTACCAACAGCGGCTGGTGCTTTTGATTCGGGGACAGCCTGTTCTTGGTTATGACAGCGACTCGAAAAGGCTCCCTGTCCTCGGTGTCACTGGTCTGCATGAAGTCAGGATCGGACTCGGTGAAGGTGGGTTGGATTGCCCGAACATTCCTGTGAGGCTGGTTAAATCGTTGCGAGTTGGCAGGCTGGGCTGCTCGACAGCAGGCATCATAGTGGCCAAGCCTGCCACAGCGTCGGCACTGTCGCGATTTTGCAGGGCATTGCCGCTTTAAGTGGACGGAGCCACAGTTGCCGCACGTCGTGGCGTCAGTGCGTTCGTTGCGCCACCGCGCATGCGCGGTATGGTCTTGCATGGTGCGGGCCTACGCATCGCGTTCCTCCACGTCACCATCCGCTCGTTTGGCGCGTACAAGCGCGGGAGGTCTCGGAAAGCGCGCAAAATGGCTGCCATCCTCCAGACTGCAGCCCAGGAGGTGTTCGATCGTTTGGACCCGTTCCGCCTCATGGGGCCCTTGCCGCGCCGTTTCAGCTGCCTGTATGTAGGAGTGCCGGCTGGTGGCATTCTCATGCAGGACACAGGTCTCGATGGCAGTCGCTAGGGTTAGTTGCTTAACCTTAAGGAGCTGCTGACGCAGGGTGTCCGACATGACCCCAAAAACAAACTGGTCGCGTATCATGGAGTCGGAGGCGGGCCCGTAGCCGCAGGATTGCGTGAGGATGCAGAGGTGTGTTAAATAGGATTGGAAAGGCTTTTCCTTACCCTGCAAGCGCTGCTGGAACAGGTACCTTTCGAAACTTTTGTTGACCTCAACACTGAAGTGTGTGTCGAATTTGAGGAGCACCGTCTTGTACTTGGTCTTGTCCTTGTCGTCTGCGAATGTCAGGGAGTTAAAGATGTGGATGGCATGTTGCCCAGCCGTGGAGAGAAGAAGGGCTATCTTCCTCGTGTCCGATGCATTCTCCCTGTCCGCGGCCTCGAGGAAGAGCTGGAAGCACTGTTTCAATATCTTCCAATTTACCCCGAGATTGCCAGCGATGCGGAGCGGCGGCGGCAGGTTGATGTTCTCCATCCTGTAGGATGCCGGAATGCTGAGAAGTTGCAGGTACGTCTCACAAGTGCTAGATTGCGGCCACTCCTTGTACCATGTCGTGTTGGGTGTTCTGGTTCACAAACAAGCCAACAATGCTGGAAGTAGTGTAACGCTATTTTATTAACTGTTCAACTATGCTAACATACTGTAAACGTGGGTATAAGCAATACCAGCTTAACTGTGGACCCTTTCCTATCACTAGCTATGCTGAGGCACTCAGCACATGGTGAATGTCTGTGATGCAGGCTGTGAGCTCTGTGCTCTGAGCTGGCTGCTGCTAGAATGAGTGGGAACTCTCCTGTCCCCTGTCTTTATAGTGCTTGTGCTCTCACTGGTGATTGGCTGCGGTGTTATGTATGCTGGTTGGTCCTACTGCATGTCCATCAGTGTGTGTATGTGATTGCACCATCATGTACTGATGTATATTCTGACAGTGGCCACATGTTCCAACCTCCAGCTCATCGCCATGCTGTTGTACAAGGATGTGAAGAGCACAGCAGGCCACCACAAAGCGGCCGACACTCCGGGCAGTGTACTGCAGGGCATCCCCGGAGCAGTTGATGCATTAGAAATGCATCTTGAGCAGTCTGATGCACCATTTGATCATAACCTGGGTGGTCACATGGGCCTCGTTCTACTGGGTCTCCGTTTTGGTCACTGGGCTTCGCACTGGCATCATTAGTCAGGTCCTCAGCGGATGCCCCTTATCCCCCAAGAGCCAGCTGTCCATCCTGGGGTGCTCCTCAAAGAGGGCGGGGAGGACCAACTGCCCCAGGATGTAGCTCTCGTGCACACTCCCGGGAAGCGGGCACACACATGCATTATCTTCATCCCGTGGTCGCACACGAGCTGTATGTTGAGGGAGTGGAACCCCTTTTGGTTAACATAGGGCATCCCCAGATGGCCTGATGAGCGCAGGATAACATGCGTGAACTAGCAATGGCAATATATGATGAGAGACTGGGAAGTGATCATGGTTTCATCGTTGCCCTTGGTCTTCTAGAAGGTGGGTGCCACAGTTGTGAGAGGCGCTGCCAAATCTGGGGCGAAATTCTCCGGTATCGGCGCGATGTCCGCCAACCGGCGCCAAAAACGGCACAAATCAGTCGGGCATCGCGCCGCCCCAAAGGTGCGGAATCCTCCGCATCCTGGCGGGCCGAGCCCTAACCTTGAGGGGCTAGGCCTGCGCCGGACTGATTTCCGCCCCGCCAGCTGGCGGAAGTGACAATGACATTGCCGGGCGGCGCATGCGCGGGAGCATTAGCGGCCGCTCACGGCATCCCCGCGCATGCGCTGTGGAGGGAGTCTCTTCCGCCTCCGCCATGGTGGAGACCGTGGCGAAGGCAGAAGGAAAAGAGTGCCCCCACGGCACAGGCCCGCCCGCAGATCGGTGGGCCCCGATCGCGGGCCAGGCCACTGTGGGGGCACCCCCCGGGGCCAGATCGCCCCGCGCCCCCCCCCAGGACCCCGGAGCCCGCCCGCGCCGCCTTGTTCCTCCGGTAAGAGAGGTGGTTTAATCCAAGAAAGTATAGATAGCAGCCGTGAGATGTTGATGAAGGGGATGGATGCTTAGGTGAGTGGACAAACTGCTGATCAAACTGCTTTGTATTGGATTGTGTTCACGCAAAGTAAGATTAAGATGCACTTTAAGAAAGGCCTTTTGAAAGCCCACATCCACAAAATCAACTGCACTACCTTTATCATCCCTCTTGGTATTTCATCAAAGAACTCAATGAAATTTGTCAGTCGTAACTTGTATTTAATCAAGTCCAACTGGGACATTTAATTCATCCGAATCAGTCACATAGCTGCTCAGGCATTTGATCGCAACCTAACAACGTCCACACAATACCTACTGATACCCTTAATGATATATGTTAAACTGTTCGGAACACCCGAAAACACAACCTCTTCTTTGTGCAAATGTGGCATGTTCCTTGTATAAATGAATGCCTCTTCTTTACAATCTTCCTCTAAAGGAAACAGATTAGCGTTGCTGCTTTCACCAGCTTTCCTACTCATTGTTAGAAGGTACAATAATTCTTTTGAATAACCTATTTGTGGCTGTATGTAAAAGCAGGCCAATGTGCAAAACAGTTTCAAAGCAGAATTGAGAAAATATACCCATTATTGTCTGTAATTTAGAAAATATCGAAGAAAAACACATTGCTGTTATACATTCATGAGTAATTCCTCACAGACAGTTTCAGTCTACTCTAGTAAACTAAATACCAACAAAACACATTGATTGGAGTTATTTAGCATGATAATAGAAAGATAGGAAGATTGGAACAGAACAAGGACATTTATTCCCTTGAACCTGCTCCATTCAATTTAACCATTCAATTAGATCATAGCTGATCTGTATCTCTACTCCATTTAGCTGCCTTTGATCCATATCCCATGATATCCTTATTTAAGAAACATCTATCGATCTCAATCTTAAATATTTCAAATGAGCCACATCCGTTTGGAAGGAAAGTTTTCCAGATTTTTACTACCCTTTGTGGAAAAAAGTGTTTTACGATTTTACCTCTTTGTTCTGAGTTCCTTTATCAGCAGAAGTAGGCTCTCGACGTCTAACCTATCAAATCCCGTCATAATGTCAAAGACTTTACTTAGTTCATCTGTCAACTTTCCAAAGTCAAAGGAATATGCAACTACATAATTTAACTCTTAATAATGTACTTGAAATGCACACTTTTCCCTCCTGAGCCAATATGTTGGTGTCCAAAACTGAATTTGTCCTCCAGATGGGGTCCAACCAAAGTTCTAGGCAACTGCTGAGCCGTTTCTCATTTATTTTATTCAAAACTACATCCATTAGCCTTTTAGAAAAGATGCCCACGATATAGGGAGCAGGAGTAGGCAATTCAGACCATTTTGAACCACCTGATGCATTTCCAGACTGGTCTGTAAATGTGAAAGGCTGTTTACATACACAGATCAGGGGTGCGATTTAGTGGCCTCATCACGCCTGACTTGGTTTATGGGACGAGGCTGTTGAATCTCGTGAAAGGCTTCTCGTGAGATTCGCAACGCTCACAACATCTCGCCAGATGTTGCAATCTGGATCCCGTCCTGGACTCACACCGGTTGAAAATGGGGGGGGGGTGCGGATTTTAATACAATTATGGATCCAAAGTTGGATCGGTTGAGTCCGAGGTCAGGGAGTGTATCGGCGGTGCCGAAGAAGCTGAGGGGGTTTATGGAACACATGGGGGGGGGGGGGTTGGGGAATCCGCAGAGGTTTGACAGGCCAAGGACGAAGGAATTTTCATTTTTCTCCCACATGCATAGGGTGTACATCCAAATCGACAATTTTGTGTTGGATAGGATGTTGTTGGCAGTGGTGGTCGGTTCGGAGTATTCGGCAATTGTAGTATCGGACCATGCGCCCCATTGGGTGGACTTGCAGGGGGGTGGGGCAGTGCCCAAAGTGGAGGTTGGATATGGTACTGTTGGCAAATAGGAGGTCTGTGAGCGGGTGAAGGCTGCCGTTCGAGGATAGTCGGAGCTGAACAACATGGGGGAGATTATGGCCGTCACCTTGTGAGAGGCATTGAAGGCGGTAGTGAGGGGTAATTTATTTTGATACAGGCACACAGGGATAAGACGGAGCAGGCAGAGATGGCAAGGTTAGTGGAGGTGATCTTGCAGGTGGACAGGAGGTATTTGGAGGTACATGTTGCTGAGGTAGCGGCAGAAACTGCAGATGGAGTTTGGGTTATTATCTACGGGGAAGGGAGTAGGGCAGTTGAGGGCGGCGAAGGTGCGGTCTATGAATATGGGGAAAAGACAAGTAGTATGTTGGGCGCATCGACTGAGGAAACAGGATGCAGCAAGGGAGATCGGAAAAGTGAAGGATGGGGGGGGGGGGAGAGGACATGGTCTTGGAGCCGGTGGGGTGAATGGGGTGTTTGGGGATTTTTACGGGGGGCTGTATGAGTCAGAACCCCCAGCAGAGGGAATGAGGCGATTTTTGAAGGAGTTGGAGTTCCCGAGGGTGGAGGAGGAGCTGATGCAGGGGCTGGGGGCCCTCATTGGGCTGGTGGAGATGATGGAGGGTCTTGGGCGATGCAGGCGGGGAAAGCCCCGGCCCGGACGGGTTTCCAGTGGAATTTTTCAAAAAGATTTTGGGGGTCCTGGGGCCTCTGCTGGTGAGGGCGTTTGATGAGGCGAAGGCGAAGGGGAAGCTCCCCGCGACATTATCGCCAGCCTCAATCTCCTTAATTTTAAAGAGGGACAAGGATCCAGAGCAGTGTGGGTCCCAGAGGCCAATTTCGCGACTAAATCTGAACGCCAAGTTACTGGCCAAGATCCTGGCCTTGAGGATCGAGGAGTGTGTGCCTGGGGTGAGAGGGGGGGACCAGATGGGGTTATTCAAGCGGAGGCATCTGTCGACCAACATTAGGAGGTTACTGAACATGATAATGACGTCCCCCGAGGGACGAGATGTGGAGGTCACCATGGATGCGGAGAAGTGGGACTATCTGTGGGAGTTTCTGGGGTGGTTTCGGTTTGGGCAGTGATCTGTGGATTGCGTCAGGTTGTTGTACCAGGCAGCGGTGGCGAGTGTACGGACAAATCGGGTGAGCTCGGAATACTTCAGGCTGCAGCGGGGGACGAGGCAGGGATGTCCACTCTCCCCATTGCTCTTTGCCTTGGGCAGTCAGGTGGCATGGGGGTGGGAGCAGGTTGGTGGAACAGATGAAGGGGGATTTTAGGAGATGGGATGTGCTCCCGTTGTCATTGGTGGGACGGGTGCAAACGGTGAGGATGACAATCCTCCTGAGGTTCTTGATTGTTTTCCAGAATCTCCCGATTGTTATTCCTAACGCTCCTTTTAGGAGGGTGAGCACGGTGATTTCAGGGTTTGTGTGGGAGGGTGAAACCCCGTGGGCGAAGAAGGTGCTGCTGAAGCGGGGTCGATGGGTGGGGGGGGGGGGGGGGGGTGGGTTGGCTCCCCCAAACTTCATGAATTATTACTGGGCAGCGAACATAGCTATGGTTCGGTAGTGGGTAGTGGGGGAGGGGTCAGTATGGGAGCGGGTGGAGGCGGCCTCTTTTAAAGACACGAGTTTGGGATGACTGTTAACGGCGGCTCTGTCATTCTCGCTGGCCAGGTAGTCCACAAGCCCGGTGTTGGTGGTGGTCCTCAGGGTGTGGGAACAGTGGCGGCAGCACCTGCGGCTTGAAGGGCTCTCAATTTTGGCACTGATTTGTGGTAATGACGGTCTGCTCCGGGGGGGGGTGCAGGATGGGGCTTTCCAGGGTGGCAGCGGGCGGGGATTGAGCGGTTTGGGAATCTGTTCGTCGACGGCGGCGGATTTCCAGTTTGGAGGAGGAATTTGTGATGCCCGTCAGGAATGGGTTCCGGTATTTGCAGGGGACGGACTTTTTCAGAGGCAGGTACCGTCCTTTCCTCACCTGCCGCCCCAGGGTATACAGGATAAGGTGGTGTCAAGAACAGGGGTAGGGGAGGGGAAGGTGTCGGAAATTTACATGGTGCTAACGGATTGGGAGGAAGCCCCGATCGGGGTAATGATGCGCAAGTGGGAGGAAGAGGCTTTTCAGAGGCTTTTCCCCGGGGTAGAGGGGTCAATTACTAGGGGGCATAGGTTTAAGGTGAGAGGGGCAAGGTTTAGAGTAGATGTACGGGGCAAGTTTTTTACGCAGAGTGTAGTGGGTGCCTGGAACTCGCTACCGGAGGAGGTGGTGGAAGCAGGGACGATAGTGACATTTAAGGGGCATCTTGACAAATACATGAATAGGATGGGAATACAGGGATACGGACCCAGGAAGTGTGGAAGACTGTAGTTTAGTCGGGCAGCATGGTCGGCACGGGCTTGGAGGGCCGAAGGGCCTGTTCCTGTGCTGTAATTTTTTTTGTTCTTTGTTCTTTGAAGAGTTGGGTAGGGCGTTGGAGGCTGCGCTGTGGGAGGAGGCACTGAGGAGAGTGAAGGCTTCCTCGCCATATGCTGGGCTTAGCCTTATCCAGTTTAAGGTGGGCCACATGGCACATATGACGATGGCAAGGCTTTTTGAAGGGGTGGTGGACAGGTGTGGGCGGTGTGCGGGTGGGCCCGCGAATCATGTCCACATGATCTGGGCATGTCCGAAGCTTGGGGGATTCTGGCAGGGGTTTGCCGACGTTATGTCGCAGGTCCTGAAGGTGAAAGTGGTCCCGAGTTCAGAGGTAGCCATCTTTGGAGTGTCAAAAGACTCGGAACGGGAGTCCAGGGACACAAGAGAGGCCGATGTCTTGGTCTTTGCCTCCCTGGTAGCCCGGAGACGGATATTGTTAGAATGGAGGGACTCGGGGCCCCGAAACCGGGGGGTGTGGGTGAGTGAGCTGGCAGATGTTCTCAGGTTAGAAAAGATAAAGTTTGCTTTGAGAGGGTCGGTGGAGGGGTTTGCCCAGCGGGGGAGCGGGGGGGGGGGGCCTTGATTTGGTTTGTGATTCTGTCTGTTTTGTTAATATATAAATGCCTCAATAAAATATATTTTATTAAAAACATATCATCTAAATCCTAACTTCCCACTTTAACTTGCCCCCACCCTTTACACACACACACATACGATAGACAAACACAGAAGGGAGGAGAGGGATGTAAAAGGAAAAAGGGCCATTGTTTCAGCTGGTTGTCTTTAAGCAGACCTTTCTTCAAAGTAAGTTTTCACATCCAGGGGCGAAATTCTCCGGAAACGGCGCGATGTCCGCCGACTGGCGCCCAAAACGGCGCAAATCAGACGGGCATCGCGCCGCCCTAAAGGTGCGGAATGCTCCGCATCTTTGGGGGCCGAGCCCCAACCTTAAGGGGCTAGGTCGGCGCCTGAAGAATTTCCACCACGCCAGTAGGCGGAAAAGGCCTTTGGTGCCCCGCCAGCTGGCGCGGAAATGACATCTCCGGGCGGCGCATGCGCGGGAGGGTCAGCGGCCGCTGACAGCTTCCCACGCATGCGCAGTGGAGGGAGTCTCTTCTGCCTCCGCCATGGTGGAGACCGTGGCGGAGGCGGAAGGGAAAGAGTGCCCCCACGGCACAGGCCTGCCCGCGGATCGGTGGGCCCCGATCGCGGGCCAGGCCACCGTGGGGGCACCCCCCCGGGGCCAGATTGCCCCGCGCCCCCCCCCAGGACCCGGAGCCCGCCCGCGCCGCCTTGTCCCGCCGGTAAGGTAGGTGGTTTAATTTACGCCGGCGGGACAGGCATTTTAGCGGCGGGACTTCGGCCCATCCGGGCCGGAGAATCGAGCGGGGGGGGCCCGCCAACCGGCGCGGCGCGATTCCCGCCCCCGCCGAATCTCCGGTGCCGGAGACTTCAGCAACCGGCGGGGGCGGGATTCACGCCAGCCCCCGCCGATTCTCCGACCCGGCGGGGGGTCGGAGAATCTCGCCCCAGGTCTCTGTTTGCAGCCTGCAATGGTTTCCCGGTAGATTCATTCAATTAGCTTCTCTGTAAGTCCACACATCAACTCACAGCCTTTTGAGAGAGAGAGAGAGACAGCAGAGAGGAGAGAAGATATAGAGAGAAGAGAGCAAAGAGAGAGAGAAAAGAGAGAGAGAGAGAGAGAGTTCCACCCCATCTCTCAAGTGCCGAGCAGTCTGGGTTCTGCTGTCCAAAGCTAGCAGCACCATGTATTATGTTGCAACTTCTTGAATTCCTCATTCTCTTTGCTGTTTGACTTAAAGGTACATGTCCATTAATTATCCATGGATCAAAAATAATAATGGCAAAAATAAAGAAAGCAGAAATGAGGGAATCAATGGGAAGGACCCTTACAGTGGCGAGAGAGTTTGAATTTCGGAGCAGAGATGTCTTGCTGCAATTATACAGGGCCTTGGTGAGGCCGCAGCTTGGATTTAGATTTTGTTTATCGTTACGTGTACCGAGGTACAGTGAAAAGTATTTTTCTGCGTGCAGCTCAAACAGGTTATTTAGTACATGAAATGAAAACAAAATACATAATAGGGTAACACAATGTAAATACCTAGACACCGGCATCAGGTGGAGCACACAGGGGTGCAGTATTCATCAGGTCAGTCCATGAGAGGGTCAGTTATGAGTCGGGTAACAGCGGAGAAGAGGCTGCTTTTGAATCTGTTTGGGCGTGATATCAGACTTTTGTATCTCCTGCCCGATGGAAGAAGTTGGAAGAGCGAGTAAGGCGGGTCGGAGGGGTCTTTGATTATGCTGCCTGCTTTCTCAAGGCAGCTGGAGATGTAGATGGAGTCAATGGATGGGAGGCAGGTTCGTGTGATGGACTGGGCTGTGTTCAAGAGTTTCTAAGTTCCTTGCAGTCTTGGGCCAAGCAGTTGCCATACCAGGCTGTGAAGCAGCTAGATAGGATGCTTTCTACAGAGCACCTGTAAATATCTGGAATATTGTGTGCAGTTTTGGTCTCCTCATTTGAGGAAGGATGTTCTTGCTCTCGAGGGAGTACAGCGAAGGTTTATCAAACTGATTCCTGGGATGGCAGGACGAACATATGAGGGGAGATTGAGTCAGTTAGGATTGTATTCGCTGGAGTTCAGAAGAATGAGGGGGGATCTCATTGAAACCTATAAAATCCTAACAGAACGAGACAGGGTAGATTGAAGAAGGAAGTTCCCGATGGTGGGGTGTCCAGAACCAGGGGGTACAGTCTGAGGATACAGGGCAGACCATTTAGGACAGAGATGAGGAGAAGTTTCTTCACCCAGAGAGTGGCGAGCCTGTGGAGTTTGTTACCACAGGAAGTAGTTGAGGCCAAAACAGTATAGAAGCAGTTAAATATAGCCCTTTGGGCGAAGTGGATCAAAAGATATGGGGGGGGGGGGGGAAGGCGGAATTAGGCTATTGAGTTGGATGATCAGCCATGGTCATAAAGAATGGCTCAAAGAGCCAAATGGTTTCCTTCCGCTCCTGTTTTCTATGTTTCTACATCACTACTGGGGACAGAGGAAACTGTGCTGAGCTCCATTTAAACCGTTGCTGATACCAGTTTTCTAACGAATCAAAATGAGATTACTAGGGTCATAAAAAGGGCTATAAACGAATAAGGTAGGGTGGGGGAGGAGTTCAAGTGAAAGGGAATTCATAAATCTAAAGAGAAAAGTCATGGTCAAGGAGCGGTGCATACGTTAGGGTAAAGATACGCAGAGTATAACAGGAAGGAACAGTGAGTTAATAGTGCATCAGTAAATGAGGTCAGATCAGGGAACATAGGTTAAAAATTTAAATTTTACTTGAATGCATAAAATATTCGTAACAAGCTTGATGAAGTGATGGTTCAAATACAGAAGATCAATGGGTTTCGTCTAATAACCATTCTAGCAAGCTGTTTGCATGGTGACCAGGGACAATAATCTTTGTTTTCGAGACGGAGTACGGTAGTGAGCAGATCCAGGGGTGCCTGTACCGCTGGCCAAAAGGGCTGGAACCTCGCCAGATTCGGCACTTGGACCCTCATTAATTATGCACAGGTGAGCTCCCCTCGGAGTCACCGGGTGAGCCTGCACCTGGTTCGTCTGCCCGCCACAGCTGGTGGCTTTGAAGGACCCGGCGCCATATTTAAACACCAGTCCAGCACACTCCTATCTCTCTCTCCAGCCCACCCGTCTTCACCACACTGTGCAGGATGTCAACAACCCAGAGGAAAAAGGCTAGTAATCTCAAGAAGAAGTTTGTTCTTTAAATCACCCACCCTCTCCCCAGGCCCATGTCCTACTTTGACCTCTATCCACCCAATCCGGAGTCTTTGTGCGCCCTGCCGAAAACGCTGTGATATCCCTGTGACTCCCTTGTTTGTGAGCTTTTCATGCAGGCTTGTCGGACTCCAGCTCCCTTCCCCTTGACTTTCCCTCGGTCTTCCATTATTCATCTCCTTCATCCACCACCTTGCCCTTCTGCACGCCATTGTGTGCCCTCACCCTTCACCCCCACTTCTTGCACAGCCCTCTTTCCACATCGCTCCCCTTGTCTTTGTCAGGCCACCTCCCCCTCAGCCTCACTTCACACTCCATCGTAGGTCGAACTTTGAAACTATGTTGTGGTGGCTGCATGTGCCCCACAGCATAGACACTGGTGTGTGACACCAGGGGTGATGGAGATCCCAGCACTCCCCAACTCCAGGTGCAGTACTGAACTGAGACAGTGATATAGGAGGGTCCAGGTGTCCAGCAGCATGGTGTTGTCCATGAAAACCAGTTTGGCATGAAGATGGAGATGGAGGGCAGGAACTGATCTGCCCCGGCAGAGTGGTGAACAGCACATCTGGAGTGGAGCAGCACTGTGCCAGAAAAGCTTTGTTCCACTAAACTTGAAATCTCTTGAAAACTGAGGATCGCCTTGTGCTCACTAGACTTTATCAATCACATTTTAGACCGATGTAATTTCTTGCTGGCATGATACAAGGGTGGAAGGCCAACCAGGACACCACTGGGCAGCTGATTTAATGATCATTCATGAGATGTAAATGAATGCAAATAGCGTTCCCACCACCTGCCAGCGGAAAGACCGGCCTACCATTAACCCACCACTTGGAGAATGGCAACATGATTTTACGCCTGCGGCGATCTAACGCTTTGGCTCCTGATAGATTCTCTGCTCCCGCCTACCACCAAATCCATCGCGGGCAGGATGGGAGAATTCTGCCCCAGGGTCGGGAAGCAAATATTTTGGGTACCTGATGGAAAAGGAGGAGACGTATTAAAAGATAATGTAAGGAGAGTTGTGTGGAAGGATTCTGGATTGGAAGATCAGGAAGTAGAGCCTGTTTGGCTGAATAGGTAACAAGGGGCAGAAAACACTGACTGAAGTAGTTTGCAGGCCCCCTAACAGGAGCTTTACTTTCGGATCAAGAAATCAAGGAATAAAAAGAGCTTCTAACAGAGATAATAATTGTAGAGCAGTTTAATCTTCATATAGACTAGACAAATCAAATTGACAAAAATAGTTAGGAGGATAAATTCATGAAATGCATTCAAGACAGTTCCCTACAACAATACATCATAGAACCAGCGGGGAAGTGGTTATTTTGGAACCTTGTCCTGTATATTGAGACTGTGTTGATTAGTAATCTCATAGTAAGAGATCTCTGGAGAAAGACGATCACAGTATGATGGATTTCATACTGAGAGCGACATACGTAAGTCTGAAACCAGAATCTGAAACTTAAATAAACTGAATTACATGGGCATGAGGGGTGAGTTAGTTGAGGTCGTTTAGAAAATTAGAATAAAAGGTATGGTGATCATTAAGCCATCGATAAACATTTAAAGAAATACTTCATGTTTTTTATTCCGCATATTTCTTTTCTTGGCAATAACTTGCTCACGGCGCTCAGTTTGGGTTCTGCCAGGGTCACTCAGCTCCTGACCTCATTACCGCCTTGATTAAAATATGGACAAAAGAGCTGCGTGTCAGAGGTGAGGTGAGAGTGACTGCCCTTGACATCAAGGCAGCATTTGACCCAGTCTGGCATCAAGGAGCCCGAGCTAAACTGGAGTCAATGAGAATCAGGGGGAAAACTCTCTGCTGAGAGTCATACTGGGCACAAAGGTTGTGGTGGTTGGAGGTCGATCATCTCAGCTCCAGGACATCACTGCAGGGGTTCCTCGGGGCAGTGTCCTAGGCCCAACCATCTTCAGCTGCTTCATCAATGACCTCCCTTCCATCATAAGGATAGAAGTGGGGATGTTTTCGGATGACTGCACAATGTTCAGCACCATTCACGACTCCTCAGATAATGACGCCGTCCTTGTCCAAATGCAGCAAGGCCTAGACAAGTTACATTCGCGTCACACAAGTGCCAGACAGTGACCATCTCCCACAAGAAACGATCTACCCATTGCCCCATGACATTCAATATATCGCCGTCTGTCACTGGGGCACAATCCAGGAACTCCTTCCCCAACAGCAAAGTGGGTGTACCTACAGTTCGGAGACTACAGCGGTTGTCACCTTCTAAAGGGCCACTAAGGATGGGCAATAAATGCTGGCCTAACCAGCGACGCCCACATGCCGTAAATGAATAAAAAAAAAAAAAATTCTCAATGAACATGAGAAATGAAAACTCCACGTGAAAGTGATCTACCTGTGGCGAAAGAGACCAAGAGATTAAAAGAAGAGGTTTAGAAGTTTGGCAAAAAGAGTAGCAAACACGAGGATTGGGAGAGCTTCAAAAACCAGCAAAGGTGACAAAAAAAAAATCTGACAGAGGAAGAAAATAGGAGATGGCAGTAAACTGACCATAAATATAAAAGGTGGATTGTAAAAGTTCTACAAGTATGTAAAAAGGAAAGAATGGCGAAAATAAAAACCTATCCCTTAGAAGCAGAAATGGGAGAAAGTATGATCGGGAATAAGGACATGGCAGAGACACCCAAAAATACTTTGTTTTTGTCTTCACAATAGAAGATACAAAAGCCATACCATAGCACAAATAAAAGGGAACAAAGTGTCAATGAGAGCAAGGAATTATAGTAAAGAAAAAGTACTGGAGAAACCAAAGGGAATGTAAACAGACATATCTCCTGGACCTGATGGCCCACACCCTAGAAACCTAACAGAGGTGGCTGCAGAGATACTGGTTGCGATCATCCAAAATTCCCAAGAATCGGGTGAAGGGTAGCAAATATTCAAGAAGGGAGGGGGAGAGAAAACAGGAAATTACAGGCCAATTAGGAAAATGCTGGAATTCATTACTAAGCAGATGGTAACAGGGCACTTAGAAAATCATAATATCATTGGTGGAATTAACATTGTTTTACGAGAGAGAAATTATTTTCGGCAAATTTAATAGATTTTTTTGGGGGGGTTGTAACTAGCAGTTTGGATAAGGGGATCCGGTAGATGTGGTATATCTACATACGATACGATGAAAATTGTACAAACAAAAGGTTGTTGCACAAGACAAGGGATAATATACTAGTGTGGCTAGGGGACAGTAAAGATAGGTCATTTTTGGGTTGTTAGACTATAACTATTGGGGCACTGCGCAGTGCTGGGACTTCAGCTATTTATAATTCGCGTTAATGACTTCGATGAAAGGACCAAAAATAGTGTATCTATGTTTTGTGATGATGTAAAGCTAGGTGGGAAAGTAAGCTATAAGGAGGACACAAAGATGATTGGTATTCAGGCTACACAGGTGGCCACCACAGTGCTGACTTTTCCTTGGGAATTGACATTATGTTTGTACAGCACTGTTAAGAGAACACATTTCTTCTCTTAACAGACAAGTCACTGGGGCAAGAAGATAGCAGGTGTAGTATTATTTGGGAAAATACAGGATTATTAATTTTGGTAGGAAGAAGAGAAAAGCATTTTTCAATTGTGAAAAACAATCAAATTCAGTGGAATTTGGTTGTCGTTGGCACAAAACACAAAACATTAACATGCAGGTAGCATTCACAATTAGGAAGACATGTCAGCCTTCTTAAAAAAGGGATAGAATACTGGAGTATGGCAGTCTTTTAGTGAAAGTACTGTGCTGTTTTGGTCTATGTACCTAAGGAAGGATTTGCCTCGAAGCGAGGGCCATGGAGGTTCACAAGAGTGAATGCTTGGCTCTGAAGCTTGTCCTTCCTTTGGTACATAGACCAAAACAGCACCGAGGAAACCGGAGCAGCTGGAGGAAACACACGGCAATACGGGGAGAACATGCAGACTCAACACACAGTGACCTAACTGGGAATCAAACCCGGGACCCTGGTGATGTGAAGCAACAGTGCTAATCAATATGCTACCGTGCCACCCAGGAGATTGATGGCTTTTATCTATCTATGTACCTAAGGAAGGATTTGCCTCGAAGCAAGGGTCATGGAGGTTCACAAGAGTGAATGCTGGGCTCTGAAGTGAGTCCTTCCTTTGGTACATAGATAGATAAAAGTCATCAATCTCCTGGACGGCACGGTAGCACAGTGGTTAGCACTGTTGCTTCACAGCACCAGGGTTCCGGGTTCGATTCCTGCTTGGGTCACTGTCTGTGCGGAGTCTGCAAGTTCTCCCTGTATCTGCGTCTGTTTCCTTCGGGTGTTCCGGTTTCCTCCCACAAGTCCCAAAAGACGTGCCTGTTAGGTGAATTGGTCAATCTGAAATCTCCCTCAGTGTACCCGAACAGGCGCCAGAGTGTGGCAATTAGGGGGTTTCACAATAACCTCATTGTCGTGTTAATGTAAGCTTACTTGTGACACTAAGAAAGATTATCATAGTGGTAAAGTTCCAGGAGTTGGTGTCTACAAGGCCAGAGACCAATGCCTCGTCATAAAGTTAATTTAGTCTATGTGGGAGCAAGGAGCTATTCCGCAAGAATGCAAACCTGTCACCAAGTGGAAAGGACCTCAGCAATCTTGTGAGAGTCATAGAGGAATCTCAGTCCACTCTCTCATGGACAAAATCTTCACCAGAATCCTTCTGAACTGCTGTTTGCAATATCTCGACCAGGACTTGCTGCCAGAGAACCAATGAGGTTTTAGAAAAAGTCTAGGAACCACTGTTAAAGTGTTTGTAGTTAAGACAACTCCAGCAGAAATACTAAGACTGAACATTGACCTTTATACCATGTTTGTTGATCTGACCCAAGACCATGAGGGTTTTTGGATGCTCTGAGAAATTCATCCCACTGTTTCTATAGTTCTATGACAGCATACTTGCATATATCCTGGATGATGGTGAGTCTTCTGAGTCATTCCTCGTGACTAAATGAGTTAAGCAGAACTGTGTACTAGCGCCAAACCTCTTCAGCAAGTTTTTCTCTGCTATGCTCTGCAATGCCTTCCATGATGGTGGTTCTGGCATCAAAATCAGATATCACGTGGACCAAAGCGGCTTAAACTGAGACGACCAAGGTCTCCAAGGACATATTTGATGATTACCTGCTTGCCAAAGACTGTGCACTAGCTGCTGGAGCAGAGCTGCGCATGTAACAGAGCACAGACTTCTTCTCCAATGCATGGACGGCACAGTAGCACTGTGGTTAGCACTGTTGCTTCACAGCTCCAGGGTCCAAGGTTCGAGTCCCAGCTTGGGTCAGTGTCTGTGCCGGGTCTGCATGCTCTCCCTGTGTCTGCGTGGGTTTCCTCCGGGTGCTCCTGTTTCCTCCCACAAGTCCAGAAAGACGTACTTGTTAGGTGAATTGGACATTCTGAATTCTCCCTCTGTGTACCTGAACAAGTGCCGGAGTGTGGCGACTAGGGGATTTTTACAGTAACTTCATTGCAGTGTTAATCTGAGCCTCCTTGTGACGCTAATAATGATTATTATTATGTGACAACTTCAGCCTTATGATCAGCTCGAAGAAGCCAGCCTGCTCCAGGAAAGTCCTATCTCAAACCCAAAATTTCAGTCCATAATCAGAATCATTCAGCAGTGGATAAGTTCACTCACCTCAGAATCACACTCTCTCGAGTTGCTCATACTGATGACAAACCACACACTAGAATTGCCAAAGCAAGTGTAGCCTTTGACAGCCTTCAATCACCATTCTGGGAATGAAGAGCAAGTCAGTGACCAAACTGGAAGTCCATAGAACAGTAGTCCTGCCTACTTGGCTCTACGTAGTCAGACTTGGACTGTGTACCAGCAGGGTCAAGTCAAGAGGCTCAACCACTTTCACTTGAGCTGCATTCAGAAACAACGAAAGATCAGATGGCAGGACAAAATACCAGACACAAAGGTGACCATCTGAGTTGGCCAAGCATCCACACCATACTGAGCTGGTCATGTAGCCAATTTGTCAGCCACTCACTTACCAAAGCGAAGCTTCTCTGCAGAGTGTGAATTAGGAGTTTTTATATCGAGCCAGAAGCTTGCCTAGGATCACTGCACCTCGTGCAATCAAATAAAAAAGGGCACGGCCTCTCTTGAAAGCTAGTGTTCGTCAGAGGCAGAGAAATAATGCAAGGAGACGAGATCCTGAACCAGCAATTTCTGGAGTTTAGAAGGATGAGAGGTGATCTCACTCAATAATAATAATAATAATAAAATAAAGATATTATTATGATCTCATTGGAATGTATAAGATTCTGAGAAGGTTTTAGCCAGTAAATGCTGACAGGTTGTTTTCCTTGGCTGGAGAACCAGGGGCCGTAGTCTCGGGGTGAAGGTATGGCCAAATAGAAATGGGTTGAGGAGGAACCTATTCACCCAAGCGTTTTGAGTCTTTGGAATTCTTTATCTCGGAGGACTGCAGATGCTCAGTTGTTGAACATATTCAAAACTGAGAGTGGGTGACCTTTGGATTCTTAAGTGAATTGAGGGTTATGAGGATTGGGTGGGAAAGTAGAATTGAGGTCAAAGATCAGCCATGATCTTATTGAAAGCTGGAGCTGTCTCCAGGGGTTCGTGGCTGGCCACGCTCCTATTTCTTAGACTCTTATGTTAACCTCGAAGAATGGGTCAGAAATCAGTCAGTTGTTCTTTAATTCCAGGTGAAGGATCATCGTTAGTTGCTGTAATTGGATACGTGGTACGGTTCTGTTTTTGGGAACAGATTGTACTTTGTCACAAATTCTCAATCAAAAGTTTTGATTTTAACACGCAACAGCCAACAATCCCATATCTAAGGGGAAATGGGGTGGGAGTTAAAATTGGGGTTGTGTACTCACCTCCCCATTTGCACTGCATTCCACCCCAACACCATTTTTATTCCAGGGTTTTGGAAGATATCCAAGGAGCTTACTGCAGGTGGGATAAATATGTAAAGGCAGGGTCCTATTGTACATTTAGGACACCAAACAATTTGGCATTGTCAGTTGAGCCGACAATTATAGACAGAGCTATTTCAGCGTGGTTGACTTGAACTGCTTTTACTTTTCAGTGGCTACAATATAACTGGTGCAAAGTGAAAGTTAGATTTTGAGTAGGGGAGGATCAAAGGAGTGAATAATCTTGAGGATGGGGATAGGTCCCCTTGCCAGACACCAGCCCATCTCGTAAAAGCTGCTAGGCTACCTATCCTGCATGGGCCTCCCCCTGCCATGGGTAAAATAGTGGCAGAGGCAGGATGAGGCTCTTAAGTGACCATTAGTTGGCTGTTTAAGGGCCTTATTAGGCCCAAGGTTGGGTGGGCTGCCTGACGCCTCTCACTCCCACTGTAAAATGGGATCTTGGTTGGGGTCTGGCAGGTAGGCCTCGTGCTGCATTTGACGAATCAATTCCAGCAGAGTGGTGTAAAATCCAGCCCATTAACTCTGCTTCGCTCTCCACAGATGTTACCGTAAGTATTTCCAGTGTTAACTGTTTTTATTTCAGATTTCCAGCATCTGCTGTCTTTGCTTTGGGTGAACGGTATAAAGTGTGCTTCACGGATGCTTCAGCAAATGTATCCATTGAGTAGTTGAATCAACATTCCAAGAAGGTCAAGAAAATAGGCTGTGGTGAATTAGCTGATGATGGTTGTCATAACAGTGGGAACTCTGCAATTAGTCTCGATGAGCATTCATCATTGAGGGAGGGACGGGAGACGGGCGGGAGGGGGGGGGTGAAATCACCCTCATTCAGCGTTCATCTGGAAATGCAGGAGTGTGGAATTTGGGTACATATAAAACCGTGCATTTAAACTCAGCCAATTAATTTCAAAACACGATAAACTATCAAAAACAAATACTTGAGAAAATTAGTGTACCATCAGAGGCTTGGTGGTGAGATTCTACCAGAAATCGCAACCATTCATTTATTTCTTTAAGGATCTGGACACGTTAGAGTGCTGTGGGGGGGGGGGGCAGGTGGAGGGGGCGTAGAGGGGGGTAGGCTAGTATTTGGTTGCTCATGAAAGTTGTATTGTGTGTATATTTTTGGCGATATGAATATTATTGTTTTCTTTGATAACTCAATAAAATGTTTCTGAAAAAAAAATGCTTGAAATTAATAAAGTCTTCTAAAAAAAAACAAGAATTGTTTTTGGTATCATGTTTAATAAATTCCCAGTTTGAAATCAAGAGCAAAGGAACACACCTTACTGCACAGAACTGACAGCATTCAGTTTCATGGATTCAGTAATTACACATTGTGTACATTTATTAAAAACGAGAACTGAAGGGCGCCATGTGGCGCAGTGGTTAGCACTGGCACTGCGGCGCTGAGAATCCCGGCCCTGGGTCACAGTCCGTGTGGAGTTTGCACATTCTCCCCGTGTCTGCGTGGGTTTCACTCCCACAACCCAAAGATGTGCAGGTTAGGTGGACTGGCCACGCTAAATTGCCCCTTAAATTGGAGAAAAAAGAATTGGGTACTCTAAATGTTAAAAAAAACCTAGAACTGCTTCGGATCAGAACTTCTATTGGCCCTGCTTGTGATATGGGATTTTTGAAGCTGCAGAGATATAAAACAATAACTACTGACACTGTTCTGGTGCTGTTAATGCAATAAAAAAATCCAAAGGCAGTCGGCACAACCAGACATAAAATAAATAAAGACAAAAGAGATATTGCAAGGAAAGATCAAAGGCTTGCTCATACAGGTGTGTTTTAGGGGAGACGGCATGCAGAGAGCCAGGCGTTTAAGGAGTAAGTTCTAAAGTGCAGGGCCTTGACTGCTGATGGCCTGGCCACCAAAGATGGTACAAAGGGCAGGTGGAATACACAGAGTCTGAGGAATGGTGCGTTAGTGAGGACTTTGAGGACTAGAGGAGGTTACTGTGATAGAAAAGGGGTGAGAGCATAAAGGGGCTTAAATACAAGGGATGACAGTGTTAAACAGGAGGTGTTAGGGGACTGGGAGCCAATGTGAGTCAACAAGGTCAGTGGTCTTGCGTGAGCAGAGCCAAATGCAAGTTAGGGGGCACGATTCTCCAAAATGGAGACTAAGTGTTTGCGCCGTCATGAACGCCGTCACGTTTCACGATGGCGTGAACAGGGCCTGGGCGCCGTCCCGACCCGCGCATGCGCAGTTGGGGCAGCCCAATCCTGCACATGCGCGGTTGGGGCGCGCCACCCTGCGAATGCGCGGGGGTCTTCTTACGCGCGACGGCCCCTCACCAACATGGCGCCGGTGTTCTGGGGCCGTCCGCGGAAGTAGTTAGGCTCGGAGGGGGGGTGGAGAGAGGCCGGCCCGCTGATTGGTGGGCCCCAATCGGAGGCCACCCCGCCCCCCCCCCGGTGAAGGAGCCCCCCTCCCCCCCCCCCCACAGGCTGCCCCCCGGGTGGACGACGCCGGCGGGAACCTGTCGTGTCGTAACGGCCGCTCGGCCCATTCGGGCCGGAGAATAGCGGGGCCTGTGTGAAGCGCCTCGATTGCCCTCTCGGCGGATTCTCCGATGTGCGCGGCGCAGACCACGATGAAGCCGTTCCCGCCGGTTGGGAGAATGGCGGGACGGCGTCGGACCGGCGTCGCGTGGGAAAATGGCGTAAACATCGATTCTCCGGTATGGCGTGGCATGGGAGAATCCCGCCCAGGATATGGGTAGCAGAGTTTTGGTTGAGCTGATGTGTATATACAGTGGACGATGGCTGGCCAGCCAGAAGACCATTTCAGTAGTCAAATCTAGTGAGCAAAACGGTAAGGGTGAGGGTTACAGAGGTAGATCAGTTTTAGGGACAGAGGCGGACAATGTTACGGGGTGGAACTAGAAGGACTTTGTGCTGAAGGTTAAGTGGGTTGGAAGTTCTGCCTGGAGTTGAATAATGTAGTGAAATTGCAAACTGTCTGATTTAGTCTGAAACAAGCCTTGAAATAGTTTCTGAAAGAGATTTAAAGGGCCACAGCTGTAATACATGGCATATGCAACAGTGGGCTGGATTTTCACCCTCAAGGCAGATATCTGGGACGGGATTTTCCGTAATCGGCGCGATGTCCGCCGACCGGCGCCAAAAACGGCGTGAATCAGTCCGGCATCGCGCCGCCCAAAAGGTGCGGAATTCTCCACATCTTGAGGGGCCGAGCTCTGACCTTGAGGGGCTAGGCCCGCGCCGGACTGATTTCCACCCCGCCAGCTGTGGGAAAGGCCTTTGGTGCCCCGCCAGCCGGCGCGGAAATGACTTTGCCGGGCGGCGCATGTGCGGGAGCGTCAGCGGCCCCTCACGGCATCCCCGCGCATGCGCAGTGGAGGGGGTCTCTTCCGCCTCCGCCATAGTGCAGACCATGGCGAAGGCGGAAGGAAAAATGTGCCCCCACGGCACAGGCCCGCCCGCGGATCGGTAGGCTCCGTTCGCGGGTCAGGCCACCGTGGGGGCACCCCCCGGGGCCAGAACGCCCCGCGCCCCCCCCAGGACCCCGGAGCCCACCCGCACCGCCTTGTCCTGCCGTCCCAAAGGTGGTTCAATCCACACCGGCTGGCGTGGGTTGACAGCGGCGGGACTTCGGCCCATCGCGGACCGGAGAATCGCCGGGGGATTCCCGCCGACCGGCGCGTTTCCCGCCCCCGCCAAATCACCGGTGGCGGAGAATTCGTGACATGGCGGGGTCGGAGAATCGCGTCCCAGAAGTCAGGAAAATTCCCATCTTGCTCCGCCCACCTCAGGGGAAAGTGCCCATAAAGACAAGAGTTCATTCCTGGAGGTGGGGGTGGATTATCATAGAATTTACAGTGCAGAAGGAGGCCATTCGGCCCATCGAATCTGCACCGGCTCTTGGAAAGAGCACCCTACCCAAGGTAAACACCTCCACCCTAACCCCATAACCCAGTAACCATCCCAACACTAAGGGCAATTTTGGCCACTAAAGGCAATTTATCATTGCCAATCCACCTAACCTGCACATCGTTGGACTGTGGGAGGAAACCGGAGCACCCGGAGGAAACCCACGCACACACGGGGAGGACGTACAGACTCCGCACAGACAGTGACCCAAGCCGGAATCGAACCTGGGACCCTGGAGCTGTGAAGCAATTGTGCTATCCACAGTGCCACCGTGCTGCTGGAGGATGGGGGTGGCTGTAGGCTACAGTCAGACTAGTCGACTGAAGAAATAGTTTGGAGGCAGACACAGGGGCTGTGGGGTGCAGAGGTGGGTTATTTAAAAGGCTTGCCTCAGTGCTGTGGGACTTAATTCCCAGTTATAACAACAACAGAAAGACTCTCCAGCCCTCATTTCTCACCCCACACACTCCCCATGCCAGCTCATGTCCTCCACCCACCTCCCATTGCCCCCCATACCAAGCTAAGCCACTCCCATCAATGCCCCAGTTATCCTCATGCCCTTGCATTCTCATTCACCCACTGTACACTGTATAGGACCCATGAACCCAGTAATTACTCTTCTTTACTAAAGGTTAATAAAAGTTTCAACCGTCCAGATCCTTTAAAGTATCAATAGCAGAAATTGCAAGTTCTTCAAACCTCTTTATCTTGTGCAAATAAACATTGTAGAATTTACAGCATAGGCCAGAGAGACAGAGCTATCTGGCAATGTTTTCCTTCTGGTTCAGGTGTTTCAGTACTCTATTGGATTTCTGGGTTTTCTGCCAAGAATGCATAATGATTAGTTTACTGAAGCTCCCGAGCCCCAGGGGAAACATTGCTTATCTCGTATCGATTTTGTCAATTGCACAATGTTTATTTACACACGATAAAGAGGTTTTGAATGTTTTCAGTTTTTTGCAATTGATACTTTAAGAGCCTAGATGATAGAAATCTTTACTGATCTATTGTAAAAAGGAGTTTTTCTTTCAGAAAGTGGCAAGTTATCAATGTATTTTTTTAAAAGATTTTTTCACACATCTGATTGTCACCTTAGAGTTTATTGATTCTATAAATTGTATAGTGGCTAGATGGATATGGGCGTGCTATTGTTTGGTAAGGGGGAACATGAGGGGCCCTAGGGGATATCTGGGGGTCAGAACTTGGGTTAGTGGGCATGGGGGGGCCATAGGAGATGGGTAGGGGAAGCCTTTGTATGGAGGGTATGAGGAGGACCTTTTGAATTTCCCTTTCAAAGATTCCCCCATGCAGACTGTGGTAGTATGTATTAGGGGTCATGTGGGACTGGAAGCCCTAATGTCATTGGCTGACAGATCCCGGGTCCTGGTTGGCCGTTGACCTCTAGCTCCGCCCTGAAGGCGGAGTATAAGAAGCCGGAGTCCTCCCCCGCAGGCCATTCTACTATCGAGCTGCAGGGGAACAGACACGCTTAATAAAGCCTCATCGACTTCACTCTATTCGTCTCACGGAGTCTTTGTGCGCTACAATTTATTAAGCGTGCCTAAAAAGGACTATGGAGCTCAGGATCATTCCGGAATGCCTGAGGATCAGCCCCCACGCAGTGAACGCGGCAGCAGCCTTCAAGCCCTGGCAGACTTGTTTCGAGGCCTACCTCAGAACGGCCACCGGCCGGGTCTCAGAAGACCAAAAACTACAGGTCCTACACTCGAGGGTGAGCACGGAGATTTTCTCCCTCATCGAAGACGCGGAGGATTTCCAGACGGCGTTCGCAGCACTGAAAAGTCTCTATGTCTGCCCAGTTAACCAAATCTACGCTCGCTACCAGCTCGCGACGAGACGGCAAGGTCCCGGAGAATCGATGGACGAATTCTACGCCGCGCTGCTGATTTTGGGACGAGCCTGCAGCTGCCCTTCGGTGAACGCAAATGAACACACGGACTTGTTAATGCGCGATGCTTTTGTGGCAGGTATGAATTCCTCCCAAATCCGCCAAAGACTTTTAGAAAGAGAGTTGCTAGGACTCTCAGAGGCCCGGGTCCTAGCAGCCTCCCTAGACGTGGCCGCGCGTAATACCCGCGCCTATGGCCCGGGCCGCGCGGCAGCCCATTGGGCTCCGTATGTACCCGTCGCGACAAACCCACCCCCCCCCCCGGACACCCCACAGGCTTGCGCGGTCCAAACGCCAAGTCGCACCGGGGGCGCCCGCTGCTATTTCTGCGGCCAGGCGAAACACCCCCGGCAGCGCTGCCCGGCCCGCGCAGCAATCTGCAAGAGCTGCGGGAAAAAGGGCCATTTCGCGGTTGTGTGCCGGTCCCGCGGGGTCGCCGGTGTCCCGGGAGAACAGGGAGCTCTGCAAGCCGTTTACGCTCCCCAACCCCCCCAGCCCCCCATGTACGACCCGCAGGCGCAGCCGCTCTGGGTCCCGACCACCACGGTCCCGGGAGAACAGGGAGCCCTGCACGCCGCTTACGCTCCCCAACGCTCCCCCCCCCCCCCCGTCCCCACGTATGACCCGCCGGCGCTTCCACTTTGGCTCCCGACCACCACTCTCCCCGGAGAAGAGGGAGTTCCGCGCATCTCTAACGCCCCCCAAACCCCCTCCCCCCCCGCGCCCCACGTCTGACCCGCCGGCGCTACCAACTTGGGTCCCGACCACCGCTGTACCCAGAGATGAGGGAGCCCCGCGCGGTCCTAACGCTCCCCAACCCCCCCAGCGCACCATGTGCGACCCGCAGACGCCGCCATTTTGGGTCCCGGCCACCACGAGGGGAGGAAGGGCGCCGCCATCTTGGACCACCCCAGACCTGTACGATGCGTGGGGGCGGCCATTTTGTCCACCCCCGCCGCCATCTTGTGACCCCCCAGCCATGTGCGATGTATGGGGGCAGCCATTTTGTTCATCCCCGACGCCATCTTGGATGGCAACAACGGACCCCACTCCACTACTACAACCACGTCTCGCTTCAATTACGCTCGATCAAGCTCGGCCCCGGACACTCCAGACGACGACGACAACGGTGCTAATAAACGGCCACGAGACACCATGCCTAGTCGACTCCGGGAGCACGGAGAGCTTTATCCACCCCGACACGGTAAGACGCTGTTCCTTGACCACCTATCCCAGCGCACAAAAGATTTCCCTAGCTGCAGGATCCCACTCCGTACAGATCCAAGGATTCTGCATAGTTACCCTAACGGTGCAGGGGAGGGAGTTCAAAAACTACAAACTAAACGTCCTTCCCCAACTCTGCGCCCCCACCTTACTGGGGTTAGATTTCCAATGCAATCTACAGAGCCTTACGTTCAAATTCGGCGGCCCAATACCCCCACTCACTATCTGCGGCCTCGCAACCCTCAAGGTGCAACCCCCGTCCTTGTTTGCGAACCTCACCCCGGATTGCAAACCCGTCGCCACTAGGAGCAGATGGTACAGCGCCCAGGACCGGACCTTCATTCGGTCTGAAGTCCAGCGGCTACTAAAGGAAGGCATAATCCAGGCCAGCAATAGTCCCTGGAGAGCGCAGGTGGTAGTAGTGAAGACAGGGGAGAAACAAAGGATGGTCATAGACTATAGCCAGACCATCAACAGGTACACACAACTAGACGCATACCCTCTCCCCCGCATATCCGACATGGTCAATCGGATTGCCCAATATAAAGTCTTCTCCACCGTGGACCTCAAGTCCGCCTACCATCAGCTCCCCATCCGCCCAAGTGACCGCAAGTACACAGCCTTCGAGGCAGACGGGCGATTATACCATTTCCCAAGGGTCCCATTTGGCGTCACAAATGGGGTCTCGGTCTTCCAACGGGAGATGGACCGAATGGTTGATCAACATGGGTTGCGGGCCACGTTCCCGTATCTCGACAATGTAACCATCTGCGGCCACGACCAGCAGGACCACGACGCCAACCTCCAAAAATTCTTCCAGACCGCCAAAGCCTTGAACCTCACATACAACGAGGACAAGTGCGTTTTTAGCACCAATCGGCTAGCCATTCTGGGCTACGTAGTGCGCAATGGGATAATAGGCCCCGACCCCGAACGTATGCGCGCCCTCATGGAATTCCCCCTCCCGCACTTCCCAAAAGCCCTGAAACGCTGCCTGGGGTTTTTTTCATACTACGCCCAGTGGGTCCCCCAGTACGCAGACAAGGCCCGCCCCCTAATACAGACCACGACCTTCCCTCTGTCGGCAGAGGCTTGCCAGGCCTTCAGCCGCATCAAAGCGGATATCGCAAAGGCCACGATGCGCGCCATCGACGAGTCCCTCCCCTTCCAGGTCGAGAGTGACGCCTCCGACGTAGCTCTAGCGGCCACCCTTAACCAAGCGGGCAGACCCGTGGCCTTTTTCTCCCGGACCCTCCGCGCCTCAGAAATCCACCACTCCTCAGTGGAAAAGGAAGCCCAAGCCATAGTGGAAGCTGTGCGACATTGGAGGCATTACCTGGCCGGCAGGAGATTCACTCTCCTCACTGACCAACGGTCGGTAGCCTTCATGTTCGATAATGCACTGCGGGGCAAAATCAAAAACGACAAGATCTTAAGGTGGAGGATCGAGCTCTCCACCTTCAACTACGAGATTTTGTATCGTCCCGGAAAGCTGAACGAGCCGTCCGATGCCCTATCCCGCGGCACATGTGCCAACGCACAAATTAACCGCCTCCAAACCCTCCACGAGGACCTCTGCCACCCGGGGGTCACTCGGTTTTTCCACTTTATCAAGTCCCGCAATCTCCCATACTCTTTAGAGGAGGTCCGTACAGTCACAAGGGACTGCCACATCTGCGCGGAATGCAAACCGCATTTTTTCAGGCCGGATGGTGCGCACCTGATTAAGGCTTCCCGCCCCTTTGAACGCCTTAGTCTCGATTTCAAAGGGCCCCTCCCCTCCACCGATCGCAACACATACTTTCTTAATGTGGTGGACGAATACTCCCGCTTCCCATTCGCCATTCCCTGCTCTGACATGACCGCGGCCACAGTCATTAAAGCCCTGAACACCATCTTCACACTGTTCGGTTGCCTCGCATACGTCCACAGCGACAGGGGGTCCTCTTTCATGAGTGACGAGCTGCGCCAGTTCCTGCTCAGCAAGGGCAAGGCCTCAAGCAGGACGACCAGCTACAACCCCCGGGGGAATGGGCAAGTAGAGAGGGAGAACGGCACGGTCTGGAAGACCATCCTACTGGCCCTACGGTCCAGGGACCTCCCAGTTTCACGGTGGCAGGAGGTCCTCCCGGACGCTCTCCACTCCATCCGGTCGCTATTATGTACGAGCACTAATCAAACGCCTCATGAGCGTCTCCTTGTCTTCCCTAGGAGGTCCTCCTCTGGAACGTCGCTGCCGACCTGGCTGGCGGCCCCAGGACCCATCTTGCTCCGAAAGCATGTGCGGGCACATAAGGCAGACCCGTTGGTCGAAAGGGTTCACCTCCTCCACGCAAACCCCCAGTACGCCTACGTGGAGTACCCCGACGGCCGACAGGACACGGTCTCCCTGCGGGATCTGGCGCCCGCCGGCAACACACACACCCCCCCCGACACCATTCACCCAACCCCCCCCTTCCTGCCACCGCCGCACCCCGCGACCGCCCCCTTCCCAGGAGGATCGGTTCCCCTCCCCTCAGGCCCGACCAAGAATAAAGCCCAACCTGAAACCGTAAGGCTCCCGGAGACGACAACACCGGTACAAGCACCACCACCACCACCGGGGCCGAGGCGATCGACACGGACGACCAGACCGCCCGACCGACTCGTGGCGTCGATCTAAATCAATATATGGACTTTTCACAAGAACATTTTGCTTTTCTCCCGATACCTTCTGTAAATAGTTGAAACAGGACAAAATTGTACATACTGTATTGCCATGTGAATGTTTTCCTCCCAGGACCAGCCCTGTAAACCCTTACCACCATACGAAGCATCACCCCGCCGGGTTCATTTTTGACAAGGGGTGAATGTGGTAGTATGTATTAGGGGTCATGTGGGACTGGAAGCCCTAATGTCATTGGCTGACAGATCCCGGGTCCTGGTTGGCCGTTGACCTCTAGCTCCGCCCTGAAGGCGGAGTATAAGAAGCCGGAGTCCTCCCCCGCAGGCCATTCTACTATCGAGCTGCGGGGGAACAGACACGCTTAATAAAGCCTCATCGACTTCACTCTATTCGTCTCACGGAGTCTTTGTGCGCTACACAAACTATGGTTCACGACACCTCTAATCTGCTCTGAACCATGATTCTCTAGAAAGCTGGCTTGACAGCATGAAAATTGTGGAGGACGAGGACATGCATATCCCTGCAACAGAGCCGACCAAGTCAGGAATGTAGGGTGCGATCTTGTGACCCAAATCCCTAAACGTCACTGTTAAAGATCTGTGGAATTCATTACCCCAGAGTACGGTGGATGCTGGGACATTAAATAAATTTCAGGAGATAGACAGATTTTTAATTAGTAATGGGTTGAATGGTGAACGGGCGGGAAAGTGGAGTTGAGTCCGAGGTGAAATCAGCCACGATCGTATTGAATGGCTGAGTCGGTTCAAGAGGCTGAATTGCCTACTCATAGTTCTTATGTTCTTATGAATAGGGTTGGGAATCCCAGAATTGGGTCCCCGCCACCATTTTTAAAGGTTCATGGAATCTCCCCAACTCCGTGAAAATCCAGCCGAGCTTCTGGAGTCTAATTAACATCTTCCATCAATTGCATAAATAATATCAGAATGCTGTTTATCCTCCATAGATGCTGGTCCTTTCAAGTGAAATTATTCACATTGTGTGGGCTGCATCAACCAGAATTCTTAGGTGATTTAGGCAATGGTACAGAAATACTGAGAAGTTCCTCCGTGAATTTCAACATATTAGATAACAATGTCTGGGTTTGTCATTATGAAACATACCTCTAGATGGCATTACAGTTTCCAATTACAAAGGTTTACCACTCTGCAGGTACCAAAATCATGGGGGGATTTTCAACAGCACAAAAAGTAGATCTTGCAGTGAAACAGCACAGTTTGACACTACTTTCTTCTCAATTAAAATAGTATGGATCTCGGCATTTAAAGAAAATGTTTAAAGTTCTTGTCCCTAATTTTATTCCACTTCCAGAATGAGATCCGAATCTGCCTGGAACTCTGCTGGCTTACAATTCCCCCTCTGGGCAGGTTTAACCTCACTGGAAAGTTGTGACCACTGCTCTACTCAAGCTCTGGTTAGAAATAGCAGATTGGGTCCCACTGACGTAATATTTTTTAAAAGGTTCCTGCAAGCTTGGGTCTGAATCAGCTGTTCAAAAGAGCAAGTTAATATTCAGACTTGTCGGGAAGGCAGTGGAATTGGATGGGGCGAGTTGTGCTTCTTATTTTAACTGCACCGCACAACTGGGCTAAGATTTTCCCGGATATCCGCCGAGACCAATGTCGGGCGCGAAAAGCGGCGTTGAAGTCGCTGACAGCAATGGCGGCTTTCTCCATCATATAGGGCTGGACTTGGATAAAAAATTCAAAGGACGAGCCCCAATTCAAAGGACGGGGGCAGCACGGTAGGACAGTGGTTAGCATTGTTGCTTCACTGCTCCAAGGTCCCAGGCTCGATTCCCGGCTTGGGTCACTGTTGGTGCGGAGTCTGCGGAGTCTCTCCACATCTGTGTGCGTTTCCTCCGGGTACTCTGGTTTCCTCCCACAAGTCCCGAAAGTCGTGCTGTTAGACAATTTGGAAATTCTAAATTCTCCCTCTGTGTACCTGCACAGGCGCTGGACTGTGGCGACTAGGGGATTTTCACAGTAACTTCATTGCAGTGTTAATGTCAGCCTACTTGTGACAACAAAGATTATTATTATATGTATTGCTGGCTGGGAAGCCTCTGGTTTCCTCACCCCACCAGCAACTTAGAAACTCAAGAATCCAGGGTGCTGTATTTGAAGACCACCCTAACACACAGCAACCAAATCAGTTAAACCTGGAACCCCCGGCAACCCACAAGCACTGCCTGGACACTATTCTGGCACCATCTGGGCACCAGGCTAGTGCCCTGGCATGAGCTTCTTCCCCTGGGCACTGCACCTGAGCTCCCCCAGGAGATCTGATCATCAGGAGCATGTCTTCAGAGAGCAGTCATGCTTCATGCTGTTCTGCCATGATGCCACTGTAAAAGGGTTTTTTGATGGGAGGGGAATGATTCCCCCTATGAGTCTGATAATAACATGTTACTGTATTCAAATGAGGCTCCCGGCATTACATTGGGAAATGTGGCCCGTCACTGACAAGGCCGGGGGGGTGGGGCCCCGAAGAGGGAGGAGACAATCACGTCATGCATTCATGCTGACGTAAAATACGTCTCACGACATTTTACACTCCCGCCACTGAACTCACCTGATGTGAAAGAGAGCAGAAAGTCCCTGCCCTGGTTTCTGCCTGGTGGGCTAATTAAAATTGGAGTCACCGTTTCGGCAATTCTAATCAAAAAAATTTCAGGGTCGACCCAATTATTGCAAAGATGGAATTTAGTAACCCCAGTGCAGTACATGGATGCAAATGCAGAACGAGAATGTAAATGGAAAATTAACTTAAATACTGATATATGTGAGGTGGTTCATTTTTGCAGGAGGGCTAAGGGGGCCACCTCTGCTTGGCAACTAACAGACTGAATGAGTTAGAGGAGTGAAAGGATTCGGGTACCGGTTCACAAATCGTTAGAAATACCAATGTCAATTTGAAAGGCCAACAAGTGCAAAAACTCTGGGGTTCATTTCTAGACGAAGGGAATTGAAAAAAAAAAGGAAAGCTACGTTCAATAAAAACAGAAAATACTGGAAATACCCAGCAGGTCCGGCAGCATCTGTGAAGCAGAATCCACGTTTCAGGTCAATGATCGGTCATCAGAACTGGGGAAAAAAGTCAAAGATGTAACAGGCTTTTAGCAAGTGAAGGGGGGAATGAGTAGGTAAAAAACAAAAGGTTGGAAGGCAGGAGAAATTAAATGACAAAAGCGCGAGTGGGACAGGGTCAAAAGGAATGGTAATGGGTTAAGTTAATACTAGGCGCAATTCTCCCATCGGGAGACTAAGTCCCGACGCCGGAGTGAAAACCGGAGTGTTTCACTCCGGCGTCGGAGCCCGCTCCCAGCCCCCTATTCTCCCACCCCCGGGGGGCTAGGGGCTGCGTAAAAGCCGCGCTGCGTAAAAGACGCGGGGACGACGTCACCAGCGCATGCGCGGTTGCCGTCCTCCCCGAGGCCGCCCCGCAAGAAGATGTCGGATGGTCTTGCGGGGCGGCGGAGGAAAAGAGGTCCTCCTTCAGAGAGACCGGCCCGCTGATCGGTGGGCACCGGTCGTGGGCCAGACCCCTTTTGAGGCCCCCCCCCCGGTGCAGGAACCCCCCTCCCTCCCCACAGGCCACCCCCCCCCCCTCCAGCGTTCCCGCGCTGTTCCCGCCAGCAGCGACCAGGTGTGGACGGCGCCGGTGGGAACCCGTCGTGTTGGGCAGGCTGCTCGGCCCATCCGGGCCTGAGAATCGTCACTCGCCCGTTGCAAACGGCGAGCGCCGATTCTCCCAGCGGCCAGCCGTGATTCTCGCCGCGCCGGTTGGGGGGGGGGGGGAGAATCGCATGCGGGTGCCGGGGCGGCGGGGCGGGACTCGCGCGGCACCCCGGTGATTCTCCCACCCGGCATGGGTGGGTGGGGGGGGGGGGGAGAGAATTCCGCCCCATGTGTTAAAATGACGTTTGAATGATAGAATGATGAACACTGTCACTCAAAGGAAAACAAAGAGAGAAACCAGAGTGGAGAAGAAGCAAAACCAGCAAAGAAAAAAGGAACAAAATGGGGGAAAATGAGATTACAATCTAAAATTGTTGAGACCAATCTAGTTGAAAGATGAAATGCCGTGGCCCTCAGCTAGCAATGGACTTTGTTGGGGCATCGCAGGAGACTATGGACAGAAAGCTTAGAGTGGGAGCAAGGCGAAGGATTAACATGATACGTGCCTGGAAGTTCGGAGTCATGCTTGCAGACTAAAAAGAGATGTTTTGTAAAGCGGTCACCCAATCTGATTTTGGTCTCACCAATATAAAGGAGAGGTTGCCATCTGAATACAGTATACTAAATTGAAAGAGGTGCAAGTAAATTGCTACTTCACCTGAAGAATGTGCTTTTTGTTCTTTTTAAGGTGCGAGGGGCAAGGTTTAGAGGAGATGTACGAGGCAAGTTTTTTTACACAGAGGGTAGTGGGTGCCTGGAACTCGCTACCGGAGGAGGTGGTGGAAGCAGGGACGATAGTGACATTTAAGGGGCATCTTGACAAATACATGAATAGGATGGGAATAGAGGGATACGGACCCCGGAAGTGTAGAAGATTTTAGTTTAGACGGGCAGCATGGTCGGCACAGGCTTGGAGGGCTGAAGGGCCTGTTCCTGTGCTGTACATTTCTTTGTTCTTAGTTCTTTTTGTTCTTTGTTCTTTGGAACCTTGTACAATGAGGAAAGAGAAGGTAAAACGGCAGGTGTTCCATCTCTTGCATTGCATTGAAATATGCTGTAGGGGTTGACTGAGGAGTGGACCAGGGTATCACGGAGAGATGTGCTTGATGGTTGTATCATGCTGGAGGTGACAGGGATGGTGACAGGTGACCTGTTGATTACAGAGAATGGTGGGGTGGAAGGTGAGTTCAAGGGGAACCCTAACATTGGCCTCAGAGACAGGGTAAGGGGGTGAGACAAAAAGTGAAGGAAATGGAAAAATAGAAAATAGGTGCAGGAGTAGGCCTTTGGAATGGGAATGGTTGAGGGACAGTCAACCCTGGTGGAGGGAATCTTTGCTTTCAGGAAAAGGATATATTTGAAGCGCTGGTGTGGAAAGTTGTATCATGAGAACAGGTGTAATGGAGATGGAGAAAATGCCAGGGGGCAGTGCCAGGGTGGGACCGAGTGGGAGCCACATGGGAGGGGGGTGCATATATGCATGGCGGGTAGGGGGGGGGGGGGGTGAAGGGAGCGAACATTTAGGGGGAGAGGCCGGCGATGAATGTCGGGGGTGGATGGGACTGTTAGACTACACCGCTGGTCAGGGAACGCTTTAAATATGGTGCCATGATATATTTGGAGCCAGTTCCCGCTCTAAGAGACCCCCACCGTGCCAAAGTAACTGTGTAATGCACGTCCTCTCACCTTTTTTGATAAGGAGGCTCAAAATTCCCTGAGAAATCAGCAGGATTTTCACCGTTTTTGTAACCGGAACTGATACTTTGCCATTTTTTGGTTAGAATCCACCCATTGAATCAAACCTTCTCCCATGCCTGGGAGGTGCAGAATAATACAGAAACTTGGTAAGTGCCATGTCCTCGTATACTTTTAGATTTTAAAACTAACCACAAAAGGCTGCAAAATTGATGGCTGCCCAAGGATCAGCTGACTACTCTTCTGGATTGAAACCATCCTCCTGTCTCAAGAGGGAACAAGAGGAGCCTTCCAGATCAATCACCTTTCCTGAAACTAATTCAAACGGGTATTATCAAATTAAATGGCTTTTTCAAACACAAAGACACTGGCTGTCTCAAACGCTCAAGATGTAGAATCAACCTCATTTGGAAAAAGACTTTGAACTTGAGAAAGTCACATGATGAGGAAGTCATTTTTGTTGTCTGCTTTCAAAATAAAGCAAGGAGCTGTTCTGCAGACAGAATTCCACCAGAGAGCCATCTAAGTCGCTATAAATCATAGAAGCAACCGAGGTAATAAACAGCAATACCTTGAAAGTGGGAGAAGTCCTCTGTCAGCATGTCCCAACTTCAAACTCACCTGAGAACCAACCTCCTGGAAATTTGCTGAAAAGAAGCCTCGCAGGCTGCTCAGCGACTTTTGTTTTACAAAACCTTCACTTCAACTAAAGCATCAACTTTATCTAAAAAAACACTACAGGCCAGCCATGAAAGAGATTGAGATAATTATAAATTTTCATGGTATCGTTTTACCTTCATCTGTATCGAATCTTTGTGTGATACTTTCCCCCAAATCTTGCCATTGAAATTATTTAATTGGGTCATCTCTCAGGGTAAGAAAACTCACCCCTTGCATACAAACATATTGATCACAGGCAATGCAAAAGAATACACAAATTCTGTTTGTGATATAAGTATGATCGAGGATTGTCGACTATCATTTGTTTAGTGTGGAGGTGCCTGTATTTGGACAATGTGTAATTTGCACTTTCTCAAATCTGGCACATCCAATTGAACTGCAAGTTTTATTCTTTAAGTATACAAGTATCCCTAGTTCTCAGTGCAATTTGAGCCTGCTGTCAGATACTCACACAGCAGTGGGGGTGGGAACCCTGCATTGGTGCTGCAGTTTTTAAAAAGACTGCACCACATATTTAAAGGCAAGTTCATCTGCTGCAAAGTTAAAGGAGCACAGGCTGAAACTTTAAAAATGAAGATTTAGGGAACTGCATCAAGGAAGAGATGCATAATTTATCAAATTACTAAATTGGAGCATATGCTGCTAGATGTTGAACTCCAATAGTCACTCTTTTATAAGAACAAGGAATCAAATCTTGACATCTTTGCCTCCAAGTTTATTGTGTTCAGTAATAATTTCTCCAACAAAACAGTGCCACCTGTATTCCCTTTATATATTGGTGCAGTCTATTAAAAAAATGCAATCTATTAAACAATTAAACCCCAATTCCAACTTAAGTACCAGGGAACATGAACTCTTTCCTAACATTAAAGGTGTGCCATAGGAGAGCTGTTCTCATCAGTATTCCAGGGTTCCCTCTCCATTGATGAAGTCTAGGAAATGATCATGTCCAACCACTGTACATCACAAAACGAAATAGAACTTTTCAGCCATCACATAATCTGCCACGTGACGACTATGCCAACATTTCCTTTAGCATGGCAAATATGAATGTTTCCCCGACCTTGTTGCACATGAACTGGAACTGCACACAAAACAACTACTTTGCTCTTTCGTTCCTTTACATATATGCCAATGTTATAACAGAGGTCAATGTCCAGCAGCAAACTAGGTGTTCCCTGAAGAAGTTATTCCAATACAAAAGTATGACACAAGCCCATTTTCTAATGGACACACTAAGATATAGGCAGCCAATTGGAAGTTATGATTTGTGTCCTTCAGACTTCCAAACAGTCCGCACTGTTCCTGCAGGGAGATATATATGGAGCTCTATATATGGTGATATATATATATATGAGAGAGAGATATGTGGAGATATATATGGAGCTATATATATGTATATATGTGGAGCTCTACCCCTCAATGTTATGGCTGTGCGTCACTTTCAGGAAGTAACAGTGAATCAATGGGGAATGGGTGGAGTTAGATTTATCATCCTTTTTCTCTCATTTTTTTTCTTTCCGTAATAACTGATAAAGACACAGATATGTTCTCACGACAATAGTGCAGTCTCAAAGACAATAGAGCCCTCACCTTGAGGGGCTAGGCCCGAGCCGGACTGATTTCCGCTCCGCCAGCTGGCGGGAAAGGCCTTTGGTGCCCCGACAGCTGGCGCAAAACTGACTTTACCGGACGGCGCACGCGCGGGAGCGTCAACGGCCGCTCACGGCATCCCCGCGCAGGCGCAGTGGAGGGGGTCTCTTCCGCCTCCGCCATGGAAAAGAGTGCCCCATGGCACAGGACCGCCCGCGGATCGGTGGGCCCCGATCGCGGGCCAGGCCACCGTGGGGGCACCCCCCCGGGGCCAGATCGCCCCGCCCCCCCCCCCCCCCCAGGACCCCGGAGCCCGCCCGCACCGCATTCCCAAATGTGGTTCAATCAACAATTCGCGACACGGCGGGGGCGGGTTTCACGCCAGCCCCCGGCGATTCTCTGACCCGGTGGGGGGGTCGGAGAATCGCGCCCAAGATGTTTTTATACTTAGAAGACACTGTTTAAATGCGAGTTATTTTTGTTGCTGCATATGTAGTGTGTAATGTAATTGATGGCTAGGCACAGTGGCATTTTACAGTACACTCAAACCACAAGAAACAGTGACCTTACCAATGACAAAGTTCCATTAAACCTGCTTAGTCCTGAGTTGAATACTATAGTAAGGGAATGAACTGCCAACAGCCTTCAGTGTCCCTGCAGTAGAGGACACTTTCTACTTTTGCCACTTTTAACGGCTCAATCCATACGAGAGCTACACCGAACAGAAATAACTTTTCTGATTTGAAACAAATCAATTTCAAGTGATACAATCATTGGTTAAAATGGCACTGGATTGTCAAGTTCTAATAAAGGATCTCACAAAATTACAGGTTCCGGGGAGGTCCAAACCTTTAATTTCCAGCTCATACAAAGAAAACTGATCATAGAGACTAAAATCACGGTTTATGTGACCTTTCAGGCACTTTCACAGTGTGAAACTGTTACACTTTTGAAATGAGTCCTCAGAGACACAAAATAATAACCCAGGTAATAATAAAGGTGCGGTATTTCCATGGCATTACACAGTGCCAGGGTTTCAGGTTCGATTCCCGGCTTGGGTCACACTGTGCGGAGTCTGCACCTTCTCCCAGTGTCTGCGTGGGTTTCCTCCGGGTGCTCCGGTTTCCTCCCATAAGTCCCGAAAGACGTGCTATTAGGTGAATTGGACATTCTGAATTCTCCCTCTGTGTACCCGAACAGATGCCGGAGTGTGGCGACTAGGGGCTTTTCTCAGTAACTTCATTGCAGTGTTAATCTAAGACTACTTGTGACAATAAAGATTATTATTATTATTATTTGTCGCACAGGCACGGGACATATTGGTCCATTTGGTCTATGCCAGTAATTCTGCTCCAAAGAACCCTCCTTCACCTCATCCCAGCATCAGACCTTTCAATCCCTTTCTCTCTCATGTATTATTTCTCATGTATTCCCTTTGATCCATCTACATTATTTGCTTCCACTACTCCATGTAGTAGCCAGTTCCACACTGTCGCCACAGTGTAAACACCAATGATTTAAAATACCAATGAGATCGGGAATGGTTTATAAAATGGTCCCAATCAGTCCCAAAACATAGAGGAGGAAAAAAAAATCAACAAGGCCCAAAAATCGGCACAGGGATCAGAATCTGTGATTGCTGTGGGGGCAGCGTGCAAATTTGTGCTGCCTGCTAATTAATAGTAGCAATGAGTAGACCAACATTAAGTGCACCGCTGAGTGGCTGCACACCTCAATTTGTGCAAGGTTCGCACCAACTAAAGCAAACCTGCACTACTTAAGCCAGCCTGCAACTGCTGGAAGTGGCTGGGGAAGATATACTAAGCAGGACTAACAGTGAAAATGGCACAACAGGGCAGAGAGTGTGCTGCAACCTTCTCTGATGCAGCACTGGGGGCCTTGATGCAGGAGGTGGAAAGGAAAAAGGTCCCTCCCCACAGGAGGCCCCCATTAGACAAGACACTGAAAAGGCAGTGGGAGAGTGTGCCATCGCTGTTAATACAAGAGGTCTAGCCCTGAACCTCCAGATGCAGTGCAAGTTGTTTAATACCCTTATGAGTGGTCAAGGCCGATGAATGCATCTTCAAATGTTAAACCCTTATAAGTAAAGCAGCAGTCTCTCACACTGCTCCATCCACTCACCTGTCAGCATTCTCTATTTAGCGCAACTCATATCTAATATTCATAGTCTTAACTCACCCTCACACACTTAACACTTCTGCAAGCCTCACACCCACATCTCTTAACTTGCACACACTGCCAGCTATTCAACTATGACAGCCCAAACACATTCCACTCAGTGAAGCATTTCCCTCACTGGTGTGGTGCCACACACAGCTGCATCCAGCCAGTAGGGGTCAGGCACAACTGCTTGTCCTCAACTCCAGAGAGAAGATAGTTCTTGCCATTACTGGAGTGACCACCGGTGGGGTTGCTACAGGGCCCAAGCCATTTGCTCACCATGCAAGCTTGATGCCGAAGTAGAGCCCATCAAAGACATTCTGTGGGATAATGGCTACCCTGATTCGATAATTTTGCTCTATATATTACACAGACTCATGAACAAGTCTAAGGCCGTCACTTTCAGCCCTGAAAGGAACCCAGTCTACCTCAGATTACCCTGGAAGGACAGGGTACCTCAAACATTTGAGCAACTGGTGAAGTTAGCTGTTCCACGCTGCTTCTATGCTGTAGCAATATAAGTGGTATTCATCACCAACAGAATACTGCCATCAAACCAAAAAGACATTCGGTCTATCACACAAATGAGTAATGTGGTCTATGAATTTCATTGCCAAGTATGTAGGCAGAACATCCCAAAGACTTGACGGGTTGTATCAAACAGCACATCCTTCCACTTTTCACAACGGGCAAGGTACAGGCCATACCCAACCAGCCCATGCTTGCAAAGTGCAAAACACAGTGCCCAACATTAGATGCGATTCCGCAATTGGACAACATTTGCAAAATAATCCAAAGTGTGCTAAGAATTATACTCACAACCAATTTAAGATTGTCAGTCAGGCTCGCAGTGTGTCGCATGTGTATGTCCTGGAAGCTACATATATTACTATATTTAGGGCCCTGTTCTTTGCAGACAGAAAGAACATATACACACCAATGTGACTGCTTCAGCTAAACAAAATAATTATCAGGTTTCACTGATTTATTCCTCAGGGTAATGCCTTGACCAATCAGAGTCAAGGGGCGGGATTCTCCACTCCCACGCCGAAGTGGCCGCGCCGTTGTGAACGCTGTCGAGGTTCACGACGGTGCGGAATGGCCCCGGTCCCGACCAATTCAGGCCCACGCGCATGCGTGGTTGCCGTCCTCTCTAAGTCCGCCCCACAAGAAGATGGGGGACGGATCTTGCGGGGCCGCGGAAGGAAGGAGGTCCTCCTTCAGAGAGGACGGCCCGATGATCGTTGGGCACCGATCGCGGGCCACCCCACATTCCAGGTCAAGCCCGGTGCAGGATCCCCCCTCGCCCCCCCACAGGCCGCCCACCCAGCGTTCACGCACCGCCCACGACTGCAGCGACCAGGTGTGGACGGCGCCGGGGGGAACCCGCCGTTTTGGCCTGGTCGCTTGGCCCATCCGGGCCTGAGAATAGCGGGGGTGCCGGAGAATCGCCATTTTGGGTGTCTCCGGCGATTCTCCGGTCTGCGGCCCGCGAAACTCGACCGTGCCGTTCCCGCCGCTTGGGAGAATCGCGGGAGGGCATCGGACCAGCGTCCCCGGAAATCTTGGCGGCCCAGGCGATTCTCCCAACCGGCGTGGGAATGGAGAATCGCGCCCAAGCTGTCTGAATTAATTTTCAAACAATGCTTGGCAGTTAACTGTCAGTCACAATCGACTGGTGCATTCTCCATGGCAACCTCTCTGCCAATCTGAGTCCACTTGCCACCAATGAGTACTCTCTTCTCACACATATATGTTTGCGTCTCCCTTGGATTTATATTCTTGCGAAATGTCCTGATGAGTGCAAAATGAAAAGGTTTGTCAAAAAGTCTCTTTTCCCAGCAATACTAAAGTCATGTGTGTGCAATCTATGGCACCCTGCAGTATGGGGAAGCCCAGTACTCTGGCAAAGTCATGTGCACACTCGGCCTGCTTCTCTCGTGCCAGAGAGAACATCACAGACTCGCCTCTTCTGCCATAAAGTGCATCAGCCACCCCCAGTCCACCCCTTACAGAGCAGAGGATAATAAATAGGAATATGATAGAGATATCACCTGCATCAACCTGGAGGATCTGAACACATAGAAAGTTATGATCACATTACTCATGTATACGGATATCAGAAAATCAGACAGAGTTTTGCTGGAGCCCTGCTCAACTTACATTGGCTGACCTTCTGCCGAGCATAAACTGAATGCATCGGGGAATCATTGTAATTATTATAAACCATTTGGAAATGAGATCAGGTGACAATTTTGTTCTTTAAAATGGGATTCCATTGTGTATACAACATGCCCGAATGCAATTGTGCTGTTTGACATGCAGACAATTTCCACCATGGGGACGGCATTGCTGGTGTCAATCAACATCACCACCTCTGTGAGCTTTTAGATTTCTAGCTCTTCTCAAGCTACCACAGGTATGTTTACAACATCAGTCAATACTCCATGCACAGGCCAGTCAAACATGTATCTGAGGTGTTGTTAGGCAGGGCAAACAGTCTCACTACTTTCCCCACAGGAAAACAACAAGGATTTGAAGGGCATGGCAGTTCATTGATTTTCTAGTTTTCTCCACAGTGTCAGAGGAAACCAAAATGTCATCAAGACTCGGTACAATGCCACGGTGCTCAGGACCCTCTGACTTCTATTTTGTCAATATTTAGGTGGTCACCGAATAGCAACACATGACCCTGCAGCAAAATGTTCCCTTCCCCTTCCATGGTTTTTCAATAAGAAGCAGGAGTGTTCTTCCTGGCCCCACAACACTCCTGTGAGCCATTGTCAGTCACCGATCTTCCTCATCTGTTCTTCCCCTTCACACCTACCATCCACCTTGACCCCCACCCAACCCCATGGCCTACCTGAGGGCTGGGAAGGCAGTCAGCCTGAATCAACCCTGGTCTATCTGCTGAGCTGCATCTAGGTACCCAATTGGTGCATGTAGCTCATCAGAAATACGCTAATAAAGCACAAGGGCCCGTTTCCAATCAGTCTCAGGGATTTGACTTTACAGCATTGTCAATTAAGCACCAACATAGGCTGGATTTGCTTTCATTGTCTTTACAGGATCAGGGCAGGAACTCTACCTGCTACCCCACCCCTATCATGACCTTGGCTGGTAAATGGGAGTCTGTCAATCTCCATCAGTAAGTTACAGTCCATGCTGCAGCTGCACCGGAAGGACAGGAAGATCTTGAGGTGCCGCATGATGCCAAAGAGTGCATCAATTCTTTTCCTGCAGAGTTTGGTGAAGAAAAGCCACCAGGTCAAAGGAGGGAGTTGAGCGCTCAACCAGGTCCTCAGCATTTTTGACATTGTCGAGCATTCCTGCTGATATCCTGGCCTACAAGATGGTTCTGGGAAATGGCCTTACGAGGGTGTGGAGGGGTGGGATACAGACCCACCCCTGTCAGCCGCCAGCATTGGTGTGAACAGGTCAGTGAGAGGGAAATTGAGATCTGATCAATTAGCTGCGCTATTCAGAATATCATCCTATCTGATTCCGTAAAGTCAAATAATAATTTTTTTTTAAAAATTAATTCATGGGGTGTGGGCCAGCATTTATTGCCCATCCAGGAGGGTATTTAAGAGTCAACCACATTGCTGTGGGTCTGGAATCACATGTAGGCCAGACCAGGCGATTTCCTTCCCGAAACGATATTAGTGAATCAGATGGGTTTGTAATACAATCAACAATGGTTTCAGACTTTTCATTCTAAATTTTTCTTGAACTCAAATTTCACCATCTGCCATAAGACCATAAGACATAGGAGCGTAAGTGAGGCCATTCGGCCCATCGAGTCCACTCCACCATTCAATCATGGCTGATTTCATCTCCATTTACCCGCTCTCTCTCCATAGCCCTTAATTCCTCGAGAAATCAAGAATTTATCAACTTCTGTCTTAAAGACACTCAACGTCCCGGCCTCCACCGCCCTCTGTGGCAATGAATTCCACAGACCCACCACTCTCTGGCTGAAGAAATGTCTCCTCATCTCTGTTCTAAAGTGACTCACTTTTATTCTAAGGCTGTGCCCCCGGGTCCGAGTCTCCCCTGCTAATGGAAACAACTTCCCTACGTCCACCCTATCTAAGCCATTCATTATCTTGTAAGTTTCTATTAGATCTCCCCTCAACCTCCTAAACTCCAATGAATATAATCCCAGGATCCTCAGACGTTCATCGTATGTTAGGCCTACCATTCCTGGGATCATCCGTGTGAATCTCCGCTGGACCCGCTCCAGTGCCAGTATGTCCTTCCTGAGGTGTGGGGCCCAAAATTGCTCACAGTATTCTAAATGGGGTCTAACTAATGCTTTATAAAGCTTCAGAAGTACATCCCTGCTTTTATATTCCAAGCCTCTTGAGATAAATGACAACATTGCATTTGCTTTCTTAATTACGGACTCAACCTGCAAGTTTACCTTTAGAGAATCCTGGACTAGGACTCCCAAGTCCCTTTGCCTTTCAGCATTATGAATTTTGTCACCGTTTAGAAAATAGTCCATGCCTCCATTCTTTTTTCCAAAGTGCAAGACCTCGCACTTGCCCACGTTGAATTTCATCAGACATTTCTTGGACCACTCTCCTAAACTGTCTAAATCTTTCTGCAGCCTCCCCACCTCCTCCATACTACCTGCCCCTCTACCTATCTTTGTATCATCAGCAAACTTAGTCAGAATGCCCCCAGTCCCGTCATCTAGATCGTTAATATATAAAGAGAACAGCTGTGGCCCCAATACTGAACCCTGCGGGACACCACTCGTCACCGGTTGCCATTCCGAAAAAGAACCTTTTATCCCAACTCTCTGCCTTCTGCCTGACAGCCAATCGTCAATCCATGTTAGTACCTTGCCTCGAATACCATGGGCCCTTATTTTACTCAGTAGTCTCCCGTGAGGCACCTTATCAAAGGCCTTTTGGAAGTCAAGATATTTAACGTCCATTGGCTCTCCTTGGTCTAACATATTTGTTATCTCTTCAAAGAACTCGAACAGGTTTGTCAGGCACAACCTCCCCTTACTAAATCCATGCTGACTTGTCCTAATCCGATCTTGCACTTCCAAGAATTTAGAAATCTCGGGCGAAATTCTCCGGAAACGGCGCGATGTCCGCCGACTGGCGCCCAAAACGGCGCAAATCAGACGTGCATCGCGCCGCCCCAAAGGTGCAGAATGCTCCGCACCTTTGGGGGCCGAGCCCCAACCTTGCGGGGCTAGGTCGGCGGCAGACGAATTTCCGCCCCGCCAGCTGGCGGAAAAGGCCTTTGGTGCCCCGCCAGCTGGCGCGGAAGTGACTTCACTGGGCGGCGCATGCGCGGGAGCGTCAGCAGCCGCTGACGGCATTCCTGCGCATGCGCAGTGGAGGGAATTTCTTCTGCCTCCGCCGTGGTGGAGACCGTGGCGGAGGCGGAAGGGAAAGAGTGCCCCCACGGCCCACAGGCCTGCCCGCGGATCGGTGGGCCCCGATCGCGGGTCAGGCCACCGTGGGGGCACCTCCCGGAGCCAAATTGCTCCGCGACCCCCCCAGGAACCGGAGGCGCCGCCTTGTCCCGCCGGTAAGGTAGGTGGTTTAATTTACGCCGGCGGGACAGGCATTTTAGCGGCGGGACTTCGGCCCATTCGGGCCGGAGAATCGCGCGGGGGGGCCAGCCAACCGGCGCAACGTGATTCCCGCCCCCGCCGAATATCTGGTGCCGGAGACTTCGGCAACTGGCGGGGGCGGGATTCACGCCAGCGCCCGGCGATTCTCCGACCCGGCGGGGAGTCGGAGAATCTCGCCCCTCATCCTTAACAATGGATTCTAGAATCTTGCCAACAACCAAGGTTAGGCTAATTGGCCTATAATTTTCCATCTTTTTCCTTGTTCCCTTCTTGAACAGGGGGGTTACAACAGCGATTTTCCAATCCTCTGGGATGTTCCCTGACTCCAGTGACTTTTGAAAGATAATAACTAACACCTCCACTATTTCTTCAGCTATCTCCTTTAGAACTCTAGGATGTAGCCCATCTGGGACCGGAGATTTATCAATTTTTAGACCTTAGTTTCTCTAGCACTTTCTCTTTTGTGATGGCTACCATATTCAACTCTGCCCCCTGACTCTCCTGAATTGTTGGGATATTACTCATGTCTTCTACTGTGAAGACTGACGCAAAGTACTTATTCAGTTCCTCAGCTATTTCCTTGTCTCCAATCACTAGATTACCAGCGTCATTTTGGAGCGGCCCAATGTCTACTTTTACCTCCCGTTTGTTTTTAATGTATTTAAAGAAACTTTTACTATCATTCCTAATGTTACTGGCTAGTCTACTTTCATAATTGATCCTCTCTTTCCTTATTTCTCTCTTTGTTATCCTCTGTTTGTTTTTGTAGCCTTCCCACTACTCTTTGCCACATTATAGGCTTTCTCTTTTGCTTTGATGCATTCCCTAACTTCCTTTGTCAGCCATGGCTGCCTAATCCCCCCTCTGATAACCTTTCTTTTCTTTGGGATGAACCTCTGTATTGTGTCCTCAATTACTCCCAGAAACTCCTGCCATTGCTGTTCTACTGTCTTTCCCACTAGGCTCTGCTCCCAGTCGATTTTCGTCAGTTCCTCCCTCATGCCCCTGTAGTTACCTTTCTTTAACTGTAACACCTTTACATCTGATTCGACCTTCTTTCTTTCAAATTGGAGATTGAATTCTACCATATTATGATCACTGCCTCCTAAGTGTTCCCTTACTTTAAGATCTTTAATCAAGTCTGGCTCATTACATAACACTAAGTCCAGAATGGCCTGTTCCCTCGTGGGCTCCATCACAAGCTGTTCCAAAAAGCCCTCCTGTAAACATTCAATGAATTCCCTTTCCTTGGGTCCACTGGCAGCATTATTTACCCAGTCCACCTGCATATTGAAGTCCCCCATGATCACTGTGACCTTGCCTTTCTGACATGCACTTTCTATTTAGTGGTGCATTTTGTGCCCCTGGTCCTGACCACTGTTAGGAGGCCTGTACATAACTCCCATTATGTTTTTTTTGCTTTTGTGGTTCCTCAACTCCACATCATCTGACCCTATGTCGTTTAGTGCTATTGATTTAATTTCATTCCTAATTAACAAGGCAACCCCGCCCCCTCTGCCCACCTCTCTGTCTTTTCGATAGGTTGTGAATCCCTGGATGTTTAAATGCCAGTCCTGAACCCCCTGCAACCACGTCTCTGTGATGCCTACCACATCATACCTGCCAGTCACAATCTGGGCCACAAGCTCATCTACCTTGTTCCGTACACTGCGCGCATTTAAATATAGCACCTTTAATTCTCTATTGACCGTCCCTTTTTGTTTTCTTAGTGTGGTGGACCTTGGTTTACTGAGCCTTTCCGTACACTGTGTCATATTTTGTGGGATGGGGACTATCGTAACCTCTCCTGAGTTCTGTCTTTTCGTGCTTTTTTGTATTCCTAAGCACCCACTGATTACTTCACCTCTTGGTTCCCTGACTTTCCCTTCCCCCTTCCCTTGGCGGGATTCGAAGCTGGGTTCCCAGAGCATGACTCTGGGTCTCTAGATTACTAGTCCAGTGACAATACCACTATGCCACCATCTCCCCAGCCCAGGAGGACAACATTTGACCCATTGTGTCTGTGTCAGCTCCTGGTTAGAACTCTTTGTAGTGGAATAGCGGAGGAAAATCCATGCCAAAGACAGAAACAGAAAAAATATTTTGTGGGGATATAACTCAGCTTTACGAACAAGAACCCAAGAAGTCTAACACTTACTTGCCAATTAATTCATAGATTAGTTAATAGTTTTCATTTGGACTACTCTGATTTCTGAATTGGATTGACTTACTGTGACCTCTTTCTCCTAAGCTCTGCAGCTCTCATTTGAAAATATATCTTGATGACAGATATATTTAACAAAGTGGTAGTTCTACAAATGCAAATTATTTATTTGAGTTAAATATTATAGGTTTGAAATTGTTGATAGTGATAGTAGCAGGTGGATATTTAATAAATTCATATGGCATTCTTTTGTCTGTTATTTTAACAAATACATCAACTACCTTAATATTAAATGGGTGAATGCCTTCAATAAATTAGCAAATATTATACTTCAGTCTGCTAATATTGCTGACAGTAATATGTAGTCTTCTAAGTGAACTGTCACGCAACCTGGCCTGAATAAAGATAGGATTCAAAGGCATTCAATATGAGCATTTTGGAATAATTGTCTCTTCTGTTTGGAGAGCATAAACTCACCACAGATCAGGGGCGAAATTCTCCGGAAACGGCGCGATGTCCGTCGACTGGCGCCCAAAACGGCGCCAATCAGACGGGCATTGCGCCGCCCCAAAGGTGCGGAATGCTCAGCATCTTTGGGGGCCGAGCCCCAACATTGAGGGGCTAGGCCGACGCCGGAGGAATTTCCGCCCCGCCAGCTGGTGGAAATGGCCTTTGTTGCCCCGCCAGCTGGCGCTGAAATGACATCTCCAGGCGCGCATGTGCAGGAGCGTCAGCGGCCGCTGACAGTTTCCCACGCATGCGCAGTGGAGTGAGTCTCTTCCACCTCCGCCATGGTGGAGACCGTGGCGGAGGCGGAAGGGAAAGAGTGCCCCCACGGCACAGGCCCGCCCACGGATCGGTGGGCCTCGATCGCGGGCCAGGCCACCGTGGGGGCACCCCCCGGGGTCAGATCGCCCCGCGCCCCCTCCCAGGACCCTGGAGCCCGCCCACGCCGCCTTGTCCCGCCAGTAAGGTAGGTGGTTTAATTTACGCCGGCGGGACAGGCATTTTAGCGGCGGGACTTCGGCCCATCCGGGCTGGAGAATCGAGCGGGGGGCCCGCCAACCGGCGCGATTCCCACCCCCGCCGAATATCCGGTGCCGGAGACTTCGGCAACCGGCAGGGGCGGGATTCACGCCAGCCCCCGGCGATTCTCCGACCCGGCAGGGGGTCGGAGAATGTCGCCCCAGGAATACAAAATGTCTTTATTAACACCATTCTGAAACAAGACTACCCCACAATACACTTACTGGAAAAAAATGCTGAAGTTTTAGGTTAACGTTTCCAGCAGAATCTTCTGCTATAACGTCAAATAGAAAACAAACAGGGCAAGAGTGGGTTGCATCTAAGAGCACAGCCTTGAGCGCTGAGAACTGTTCTTTTGACATATTGTACAAATGTAAAAGCGAAACTATTAATAATAAGGTTGTTCTGTTAACAGTGGAAGTGACTCACCCTGCCTTCCAGCGTGTTGGCAAAGTAACAACATTTGTTAATAATTTCTGAACATTGAAAGTGTGCTTATCTTTTTGTTTGGAAATGTGATGCAGTGATTAGTGGCATGCTGCTTATAACATGGTAAAACTGGTAGCTGCAATGACAAAAATATGATCACATTAACCTCTGGAAAATTTCTAATGGGCAATGCAGTGTGCAGTTGAAAGCCCACACTGTTTAATGGAACTTAATCCACCCACTTTGCACTCTGAAAACAGTGCTAATGCACACTTGCACAGTATTCCCCATTACTCAGCCTTCAAACAAAGTCAGGCAATAAGCAGCACTGATGCTGCAGACATTAATATCCTTCTGAAAGTGTCATTCGACATCAAGGCCACAATGTGTATGGTGTTATCTGTCATTGGAACAAACACGGTAAACAAACAGGAAATAATAAACTGTGAGTAGACATTGTACTGTGATCATAAAACAGCAGCTGACAAGACGTGAGGTGCACGCCTGTAACATGATCTCAATGAATTTGCTGATTACAGTCTAATTTGTACTGATGTAAGGTTCTGATGTGGCTACATGAGCAAGCCATTGGTAGCAGCAACACTGTAATCTTCGCTGCATTGTTTAAACTAAATGGCTCTGCTCCCACCTTGCTGTGGAATAAAGCACCTTGTGACCTGAACCATATTTTGCTTCATCTAATTAATTTGTTCTGCCGATGAAGATTGAAAAAAACCCACAAGCATGTATCCTGTTCAGATTGTAAGGAATTTTTGTATTTCAACATCGCCTGGTTATGCTGGTTATGCTGATGACAGGTAGATACAGGGCTGTGTCAGTCAATGACCAGAAAACCACGATGCTCACACATCTTATGGGAATCACTGATGCCATTGAATTTTGCAGGCAGCCGACTTAAATTCATTACAATAATTAACTTCCATGAATAAAAAAGAATAAAAGGGCATCTTGTTTTTGAAACCAATAGCTCCCCAGTGAACCTAAGATTCACAAATATTTCCCTGGGTGTCTAAATGTGCCCTGATGGGTAGTCACTGCTGTTTGCAGCTCTGGCACTTCTGCCTGGAGTCACCCCTTGTACACCCACACAGGGTTGGAGCCCTAAGGGGAAGAGAGCATCCCTGGCATCTTAATGGATAGTGAGCAGCCCTATCAAGGTCACCTGCAGACATTGCCATTTCACTAGGCCCTGGACCTGTGTCCCATCTGACCACTTGGGTTGGTTAGTCTCGTGGCAGCTAAAACCCTGAGATAAAAATCCTAAGAGGCAGCTGCCTACAGCTTGGCCCATTGTGAGCAGAACCCACCAGACACCCGAGGCACCCACTCTGAGCAGCAGCCACCAGATACCCAAGGCGCCCACCCTGAGCAGCACCCACTCTGAGCAGCAGCCACCAGACACCCAAGGCACCCACCGTGAGCAGCACCCACCAGACACCCAAGGCACCCACTCTGAGCAGCAGCCACCAGACACCCAAGGCACCCACCGTGAGCAGCACCCACCAGACACCCAAGGCAATGTAGCCAGTTAAAATGGCTAACTCCCGATTTAGAATGGCTAACCCCGATTGAAAATGGCGAACGGCAAAGGCTGATGGGAAAATCAGCCAACAGGACTAAAACAAGCAGCTACAGGTAAACTGTGTATTCACCTCTGGGAAGGCCAGACAAGATCGATACCAGTAACCATCAGCACAACAAAACACCAGCCATCTGCATACTAATGAGCAATCCCCGGGAACAATGTGCAACATTTTAGACACAAAGCCAACCCAGACTCATCGGCGCCAACAGAAGCCTCCACAAAGGGAGGTGAACGATCACCTCAAGACCACCCATCTATCAAGGAATCGCTCCAGCATTGGAGAATATCGAACCAAGTGATTGGGACAAAGTCCAATCACTTGGAACCAGGTACAGGGTCCGCCCCGAAAGGCGGGAAGCCCCTGGGGACTATAAGAATAGAGCCCCAAGTTCAAATTGATCCTTCTGCTACCCCTTCTGCATCTTCCTGCACCCTTCTGCTTCTTCTTCTGACCGGGTCACTCAGCAACGCAGACCAACCCTTGACAGTGACCGGTCCAGCCATCGCAAAACATCCAGTAAGTCTTACTTCAACGCTCGCAACGAGATAGGCACTCCTTTTTTTAAAAATATATTTTATTCAAAATTTTTGGCCAACCATAACAGTACATTGTGTATCTTTTACACAGTAATATAACAATATAAATAACAATGGCCAGTTTTTTAAACAAGAAATAAATAATATATAAACAACATCAAAATTAAAAAAACAAAACTAAATGGCAACTGCCTTGTCCCAAATAAATACTCTCCAAAAATACAATTCAACAGTCCAGTATACAATTACCTATAACAACAACCTATACATATTATACTTATACACTAACATCCCTGAGAGTCCTTCTGGTTCCTCCCCCTCCCCCCTCCCAACCCCCCCCCCCCCCCCCCCCCCGGCCTGGGTTGCTGCTGCTGTCTTCTTCTTTTCCATTCCATCTATCTTTCTGTGAGGTATTCGACGAACGGTTGCCACCGCCTGGTGAACCCTTGAGCCGATCCCCTTAGGACGAACTTAATCCGTTCCAGCTTTATAAACCCTGCCATGTCATTTATCCAGGTCTCCACACCCGGGGGCTTGGCTTCCTTCCACATCAACAGTATCCTGCGCCGGGCTACTAGGGACGCAAAGGCCAAAACATCAGCCTCTTTCGCCTCCTGCACTCCCGGCTCTTCTGCAACCCCGAATATAGCCAACCCCCAGCTTGGTTCGACCTGGACCCCCACCACCTTCGAAAGCACCTTTGTCACCCCCACCCAAAACCCCTGTAGTGCCGGACATGACCAGAACATGTGGGTGTGATTCGCTGGGCTTCTCGACCATCTCGCACACCTATCCTCTACTCCAAAAAATTTACTGAGCCGTGCTCCAGTCATATGCGCCCTGTGTAACACCTTAAATTGTATTAGGCTTAGCCTGGCACACGAGGACGATGAGTTTACCCTACTTAGGGCATCAGCCCACAGCCCCTCCTCAATCTCCTCCCCCAGCTCTTCTTCCCATTTCCCTTTCAGCTCATCTACCATAATCTCCCCCTCGTCCCTCATTTCCCTATATATGTCTGATACCTTACCGTCCCCCACCCATGTCTTTGAGATCACTCTGTCCTGCACCTCCTGCGTCGGGAGCTGCGGGAATTCCCTCACCTGTTGCCTCGCAAAAGCCCTCAGTTGCATATACCGGAATGCATTCCCTTGGGGCAACCCATATTTTTCGGTCAGCGTTCCCAGACTTGCAAACGTCCCATCTACAAACAGATCTCTCAATTGTGTTACTCCTGCTCTTTGCCATGTTCCAAATCCCCCATCCATTCTCCCCGGAGCAAACCTATGGTTATTTCTTATCGGGGACCACACCGTGGCTCCCGTCTTTCCCCTATGCCGTCTCCACTGCCCCCAAATTTTCAGAGTAGCCACCACCACCGGGCTTGTGGTGTATTTGTTCGGCGAGAACGGCAACGGCGCCGTCGCCATAGCTTTTAGGCTAGTCCCCCTGCAGAACGCCCTCTCCAATCTCTTCCACGCCGCTCCCTCCTCTTCTCCCATCCACTTACATACCATTGAGATATTGGCGGCCCAGTAGTACTCACTTAGGCTCGGTAGTGCCAGCCCCCCGCTATCCCTACTACGCTGCAAAAATCCCTTCCTCACTCCCGGGGTCTTCCCGGCCCACACAAAACTCATGATACTCTTCTCAATCCTTTTGAAAAAAGCCTTCGTGATCACCACCGGGAGGCACTGAAACACAAAGAGGAATCTCGGGAGGACCACCATTTTAACCGCCTGCACCCTCCCTGCCAATGACAGGGATACCATGTCCCATCTCTTGAAGTCCTCCTCCATCTGTTCCACCAACCGCGTTAAATTTAACCTATGCAATGTACCCCAATTCTTGGCTATCTGGATCCCCAAATTGCGAAAGTCCCTTGTTACCTTCCTCAGCGGTAAGTCCTCTATTTCTCTGCTCTGCTCCCCTGGGTGCACCACAAACAACTCACTTTTCCCCATGTTCAGTTTATATCCTGAAAATTCTCCAAACTCCCCAAGTATCTGCATTATCTCTGGCATCCCCTCCGCTGGGTCCGCCACATACAACAACAAATCGTCCGCATACAGAGATACCCGGTGTTCTTCTCCTCCCCTGAGTACTCCCCTCCACTTCCTGGAACCCCTCAATGCTATTGCCAGGGGCTCAATCGCCAGTGCAAACAATAATGGGGACAGAGGACATCCCTGCCTCGTCCCTCTATGGAGCCGAAAATACGCAGACCCCCGTCCATTCGTGACCACGCTCGCCATCGGGGCCCTATACAGCAGCTGTACCCATCTAATATACTCATCTCCAAAGCCAAATCTCCTCAACACCTCCCACAAATAATCCCACTCCACTCTATCAAATGCTTTCTCGGCATCCATCGCCACCACTATCTCCGCTTCCCCCTCTGGTGGGGGCATCATCATTACCCCTAGCAGCCTCCGTATATTCGTATTCAGCTGTCTCCCCTTCACAAACCCAGTTTGGTCCTCATGGACCACCCCGGGACAGAATCCTCTATCCTCATTGCCATTACCTTGGCCAGAATCTTAGCGTCTACGTTCAGGAGGCCTATAGGACCCGCATTGCAGCGGGTCTTTTTCCTTCTTTAGGAGAAGCAATATCGTTGCCTCTGACATAGTCGGGGGCAGCTGTCCCCTTTCCCTCGCCTCGTTAAAGGTTCTCATCAGTAGCGGGGCGAGTAAGTCCACATATTTCCTGTAAAATTCAACTGGGAATCCATCCGGTCCCGGGGCCTTCCCCGCCTGCATAAGATAGGCACTCCTAGCTATCAATCTGTACCAGCTTCGAATCCCGCAGGCTCAGAACCCGAACGAAAGGCCATTCATTTCCCTGACCTGGTGGGCTATTTCCAAGTTAAGTATTGGCCTGTTAGTTGTAGGAAGTAGCTTAGACGTAGAATTTATGCATGAGTATTGATTGCTGTATATAATAAATGTGCTTTGATTTAACTCTTACTAAGTGGCGTATTGGATTATTGATCATTACTCGGACTTGAACCACGTGGCGGTATCAGAATGATACCTGGCGACTCAAGAGCAAAGGTGATAAAACAGAGCAATTAAACTAAGGCAAAAGTTAGCAACAGCACCCACTCTGAGCAGCAGCCACCAGAAACCCGAGGTGTCCACCCTGGGCAGCATCCACCAGACACCCAAGACACCCACCCTGAGCAGCACCCACCAGACACCCAAAGCACCCACCCTGAGCAGCACCCTCCAGACACCCAAGGCACCCACCCTGAGCAGCACCCACCAGACACCCAAGAAACCTGTGAGCAGCATCCACCTGACACCCAAGGCACCCATCCTGAGCAGCACCCATCAGACACCTGAGGCACCCACCGTGAGCAGCACCCACTACACACCAGGGGCACCCACAAGACACCAGAGACACCGACCATGAACAACATCCACTACATATCTGAGGCACCCACTGTGAGCAGTACCCATTGGATACACGAGGCACCCAGAGTGAGCAGCACATACTACATACCCGAGGCACCCACTGTGAGCAGCACCCAATATATACCCGAAAGACCCACCGTGAGCAGCATCCACTAGACACCCATGGCATCCACTATGAACAGCACCCACTAGATAGCCGAGGTACCCACTGTGAGCAGCACCCACTAAACACCCGAGACACCCACCATGAACATCACGCATTGGACCTCCGAAGCACCCAGCGTGAGCAGCATCACTAAATACCTAAGACCCACTGGACACAAGGGGCACCTACTATGGGCAGCTCCCACGAGACTTCTCCACCAGTCTTGCCCGACACAGCAGTTTTGGTATCGCTGACAACTCAGAGCAGTGCTATTGCAGATCGACTGTGAATGTTGCTCTCACTTTGAAGTCACATGCAAAGTGAAGGTGGACAGCTCCAGGCAACTTATATCTGTTGGTGATTCAAAGTGGCAAGGTGGCACATGTCATGATATACAGGTATACATCATAGCACATACATACATACATACTGATGGACAGATCAACGGACCAATCAACACACACACAACACGACAGCCAATCACAGGCAAGAGCACACACAGTACAAAACAGGGAACACGACACTTCCTGGGCACTCGAGGACGAGACAGCTCAGGACACAGAGCTCATAGCAAGCCAGTCAGACATCCACCATGTGCTGAGTGCCATTACAAGATAGAATTAGGAGTAGGTCCACAGATTCAAGGGTTATGATCGAACCTCAGTAAACAGTATACAACTGTAAATATATGTTAGTAATAAAACTGAGTTGTACCATTCGCAACCGTGTTGGTTCGTCTGTGTAGCAGAGCACCCAACACTTCAGCACAGTGTAGAGATTCTCTGATTCTTTCATTCTATGAATTTCCCGCTGGCATGGCAGGTAATTGGGAGGGAGAATGCCAGTCTAGAGATTTGCATATTCATTGAGTATTCATGACATGATAATACATGTAAGTGTGGTTCTCAACATGTCAGCAGGTAACCATGATGTGGAGATGCCGGCGTTGGACTGGGGTGAACACAATATCCCAGGCGGCCTTCAGGACGCGCAACAACGCAGAATCGCCGAGCAGAAACTTATAGCCAAGTTCCGCACACATGAGTGCGGCCTCAACCGGGACCTGGGATTCATGTCACATTACATTCATCCCCCACCATCTGGCCTGCGAAATCCTACGAACTGTCCTGGCTTGATGTAATTCACACCTCTTTAACCTGGGGTTACCCCATCTCTGGATCTGTAAAGATTTAATCACCTGCTAATGGTCGCATTCCAAGCATAGTTTGGCATCTTTGAATTTGTCTTTATATGTGTTTCTGGAACATACCTCTTCATTCACCTGAGGAAGGAGCAGCGCTCCGAAAGCTATTGACATCGAAACAAACCTGTTGGACTTCAACCTGGTGTTGTAAGACTTCGTACTGTCAGCAGGTAAGCTAGCCCACCATCGCGGGGGGGGGGGCTGGTAAATCCTGACTTGTTTTCCCTCTGGTGAGATTCAGACTTTGGGACTCACGCTTAGTTTTCTGCACATGCCCACCACTGGAGATTTAATAAGGCACAACATTTTGGAGCATTGAGGATGAATCATTTAGAACAGCATACGAACATGAGTCTGCCAAAGAAACACCAATTGCCAGAAAATTCCGGTTGACCGTGACCTCTCTACCCGAGGAACTAGACCAGGGTTTTGCTACAGGACTTCAATTGTACTTTGAGTGCAGTGGATGTTTAGTATGTCTATATGACTCTGCAGGTGGGTCTGATTGCATATATATTTAGATGTTGAGCAATAAAAAATTATCTTTCTTTTAAAAAATGTTTGAGAAAACCTGCCACATGCGTGTTGCTGACAGTTATCGTACTCATGGGGTTATAAGACTTATTTCTCTTCGAAAAACACACTGACTGATTTGTTATGTTGTTGGTGTAACATAAGCGACTTCCTTGTGGTGCACTTGACAAAGGAAGGTTCAGACGTGGAGATAACTTCAACACGTTTATTAAACTATTTACACTTCTATTACTCGGGTTCGACACTACTGCTAATCTTACTATAGCTACCCAGACTGACTAACCAGCTGCTGCAATCCACGTGGTGGGTCTAATATTGAATCAACCCTGTACTGGCGCTTCTCTTACCTTTTCTTGCTGGTTGGAGTGTGTTTTCCTCACAGTACTTGCTGAATTTATCCAGGACTGCCTGAAAGTCGCTCCTGTTTTGCCCCTTGGAGAACTTGAATTTTTAAAAGATTTCTTCTGCTCTGGCACCGGCGATGGTGAGGAGAAGCTCTGTTTTTTCAGGATCAGCCACTTCTTCTAGTTCGGCTGCCACCAGGAAGATTTCAAACTTTTGCCGGAATGCCCGCCAGTTTTCGCAGAGATCACCGTGGCACTGGAGCTGCTGCGGAACCCGGATCCTGAACATCTTGCCTGAGTATCGTTGCTGGTTGTCACTGTACGCTGAGGTATGGCTATCTGGATTGAAACAGTTCAATCCTGGTACCATGATTTGTTCTGTTGTAGATGTAACATAAGCGGCTTCCTTGTCTAATATTGAATCAACCCTGTGTCTGTACTCACTGACTGTCTCCACTGGAAAGAGACAGATCATGTGTGTGGTGTACTTTATATATGGGTTGGTGTAATGCCCCCCTGTGGTCGTGTCACCTCCTTGTGTATCGTGAATGTCTATTGGTCGTGTCCTATCTACTTGATCTATTGGTTGAGTGTGTGTGTGTGATGTCTCTTGTGCTCCCTCTAGTGTCTAGCTAGCCTACATGTATTTACATTGAGGCACATCACCACACGGACTTCGGTCAATCGAGAGGTGGAAAAAGGAGAACTATCCTTATCAACCCTCCCCTGTCCAAACAATACTAGAGCTGCATTAACGGAGAAGGGAGACAAGCAGATGAGAGAGGCGGGAATAGAGGGTCACAATGTCAGATTTAGATGAGGAAAAAAATATGGGAGGAGGATTGAGTGGAGCAGAAAGGCTGGCTGAATGGCCTGTTTCTGTGCTACATAGCCAAATGCAATCCCAGGTAAATACTCCACAAACAGCACCTCACAAATCTATTTTATATACTCCAGATAATTATCACAAGTTTTGAAGTTTTTGAGCCATTGGTGTGCATGCTTTGATAGCCAAATAAGAGCGTGAATTGTCTTTTAATCTGAAATGTTATAAACCTTGGCGCTAAATATTCAAAATATACCATCAAAAAATATCCAGGGAAAGTCATTCAGTGGCACCTAAATGCAATTTTTCGCTGTTGAACTATTGACTGGGTCAGTGTGTTTTCTGCAAATGAATAACAGAAATTGAAAGATAAATAACTGCCTCATTACCTCCCAGAATCCAAGGCATCATCTTGAGAACACCTGCATCCACCACAATATGTTGGGCTAGTCAATGTTGTACCAGATTGCTATGACGTGGGTTTAGGAACAAGTTAATTCTGCTCCCTTGATAGTTCAATTGGTTAAAGCAGTGTGGTGATGAACACACATTCCAAGAAGATTGCTGGTTCAATTCCTCGTCTGAGTAAACTATTCCTAGCATATTTAGCATCAACGGAAGCTTTTCAATTGGCAATATTATTGTTCAGCAAGGACATCTTGAAACTACACCACATAGACATCAGGTAGGGATCAAATTGGAGTCTGCTATAGTGATGCACAAGGTTGAATACCTAACACCACAGACAGCCGAGATTCAGAAATGAAGAAATGTGGGAGCAGCCTCCCAGTGAGTTGAACAAGGTGAGACAGTAGGGGGGGGGAACACAATGAAGCGGGGGCTGGAGGAAGGGAGTGAAAGAAAAAATTGAAATAGACTGTGTAAAACCAAGAACTGCATGTGGTAATACCAGTGCAGACCTCAAGTCCAATGGTCGATGTACCATTTGTCAATGTTCGCTGTTGATTATTCTTGTGTCGACTATGTACGTACTGTGTACATTAATCGACCGCAGAAAAATACTTTTCACTGTACTTCGGTACATGTGACAATAAATCAAATCAAAAATCAAAATCAAAGTGCTTTACACACATATAAAGACCATTCAGTCTTTGATGAGCAGGCATTTCATTGCAGGTTTTAGATGTGGAGCCAGCAAGGATAAATCAAAAAGGTCTGCAATGCAACACTTTCAGTTAATAATTGTCTCTGCAACTGCAACCACTTCACCATGTACATCAATAAGAAGCAATACGATAATTACCATCCATATTTGGAAAGTAGCAAATTATTCCTACATCCCAACACTTAATGATCAGAGCTGAGTTTTTTCAGAAATTATTTGCAGGCCACAACACATTTCATTGCTCTCAAAATCCCAGTAGTTTAAATATTCACAACGCAAGAGGAACAAATGTGTAAATAAGCTGCAAAACTTGTGATTCTGTTCTTACAGCACAGAATAATTTTGAGCTTAATTAAACCAATATGCAATTTAGCAGAGTTTAGGAGTACGAAATGATTCAAATCCATAAATTATCGCAACACAGTATTAATTTGAAACTGTGCTAACCAAGCTATTTGCCTTTTGACTTGCTGCAAATCTAGGATGATATTTAAGTAAAAGCTCAAATGGATTATGATCCTGAAAATTAACATTGAAAACAAATCTATTTCACAAAAGGGGAACAAAACATTCTGGGTGGGGTTCTCCGATCCTGAGGCTAAGTGTTGACGCTGTCGTAAACGCCGTCGCGTTTCCCTACGGCGTCAACATGGCCTCAGGATCAGTAATTCTGGCCCCCACAGGGGTCCGTGCATGTGCAGTGGCACCGGAGCCAACGGCGCATGCGCAGTGGGACCGGCGCGATTTCCACGCATGCGCGGTGCCTCCCTTCTCCCCGCCGGTCCCGACGCAACATGGCATAGGCTTACTGGGGCCGGCGCGGAACAAAGGAGACCCCCAGCCCGAGAGGCTGGCCCACCGATTGGTGGGCACCAATCGCGGGCCAGGCCACAGCGGAGGTCCCCCCTGGGGTCGGACCCCCCATCCCTCCCCCATAGGCCGCCCCCGAACCCTTCCACGCCAAGGTCCCGCCGGGTAAGACCAGGTTAGAACGCGCCAGCGGGACTTGGGTTTTTCAGTACGGCCGTTCGGCCCATCCCGGGCGGAGAATCGCTGGAGGGGCGGTGTGGCGCGATACAGGCCGGTGGCGGCGATTCTCCGGCCCGACCCCGCTCGGGAGAATCCTGCCCTCTATATTTGTCAGTGCAGTCTGCAAGTCCCAACTTTTACCAGAAAACTAGAATATGCAGTGTCTGAAACAATAATAAAGTGTGAATTTAGTCATCATCTGATCCCTCAAACAAGTGAAAAATTAACCATTTTAAAAGCAGAATGGAGTGCGCATTCCATCCAATCCATTTTAACTGCATGTCTGTCAGGGCAACTAAAATTCCACTCATTGTCTTATGGGACGAAGAATAGCCAAACATGAACTGTGTTGTTTATGTTTTGATAACTGTATTTTTCAGATGCCATGTTTCGAGACAAAATGTATCTGAATTTCTATCAAAGGGTTCTCAACAATGAAACATGATCCTGTTTAAATGATAAATCATATTGAAACTAATTTTGAAAGCTAAAGAATATTATTTCAAAAACGCATGCTTATCGTGAAGAGGTAGCATTTGTGAGTTAGAAACACCGTATCATAACGTACCTATAGGTCGTTTATCACTCTGACAACATTTCTTAATCTCAGCCTCTGAGGCTGTGCCTTCCAGTTACAGATTCACAGAATTGTCATGGCGTCAATGGAGGCCATTCAGCTCATCGTGTCTTTACCAGCTCTCCAAATGAGCATTGTGACTTAGTGCCACTCCCCTGTCTTTTCCCCATAATCCTGCACATGGTTTCTATTCAATCCTCAGATACCCTCTTGAATGCCTCGATGGAACCTGCCTCCACCACACTTCCAGGAAGTGCATTCCAGAGCTGAACCACTCGCTGTGTGAAAATGTTTTCTCTCATGTCACATCTGCTTCTTTTGCAAATCACATTAAATCTGTGCGCCCTCTTGTTTTTGATCCTTTTACGAAACGGGAACAGTTTCTCCCTATCTACTGTGTCCAGCCCCCTCATAATTTTGTACACCTCCATCAAATCTCCTCTTAGTCTTCTTCTCTCCGAGGAGAACCATCCCAACCTCTCTAATCTATCCTCATCCCTCGAGCCAATCTTGTAAACATGTTTTCCACGCTCTCCAGTGCATTCACATCCTCTCGATAGTCTAGCACCCTATAGTGCCTGGTATTGGGTCAGCATAATCTCCTTGCTCTTGTACTCTATGACCTTATTAGCAAAGCCCAGGATGCTGTATTCTTTATTAACTGCTCTCTCCACTTGTCCTACAACTTTCAATAATCTATGCACATATAGACCAGGTCCCTCTGCCCCTGCACTCCTTAAGACTTTTACCCTTTACTTTATATCGTCTGTCCATCTTCTTTCCACCAAAATGCATCACCTCACACTTCTCCGCTTTGAACTCCATCTGTCCCCTATCGGACCACTCACCAACTTGTCGGTTTGAAGTTGCACACTGCCCTCCTCACAGTGTACAATATTTCCAAGTTTTGTGTCATCCACAAACTTTGAAATTGTCTCCTGCAAACTAAGATCTAGATCATTAATACATACCAGGGAACGGATGAGTCTCGATACCAATTCCTGCGGAACACAACTATAAACATCCTCCAACCCCAGACATATTCATTGAGCGTTACCCTGTTTCCCATTACTCAGCCAATTTTGTCTCCATGTTGTTACTATCCCTTTTATTTTGTTGTGTAGCATTGTTTCGAGTGCCTTTTGAAAGTCCATCTGCATTTCCCTCATTGACCCTTTCTGGTACCTATTCAAAAATTCGAGCAAGTTCGTTAAACATGATTTCCCCTTTAGAAATCCATTGAGGATACCCTCCATCATGTTATGTGGCACTACTACCGTGCTAAATGAGATAGATTTCGAACAGATCTAGCAACTCAAGTCTGGGCATCCATGAGGTGCTGTGCCATCAACAGCAACAGAATTGCATTCAACCACAATCTGCAACTTCGTGGCCCAGCTTTTCTCTCATTTTACCATTACCACCAAGTCAGGGATCAACCCTGGATCAATGAAAGTGCAGGAGAGCATGTCAGAAGCAGCATCAGGCATACCAAAAATGAGGTGTCAATCGGGTGAAGCTAGAACAAGGCTACTTGTGTGCCAAACAGCATAAGCAGTAAATAATGGACAGAGCTAAGCGTTTCCACAACAAACGCATCAGATTTAACTCTGCAGTTCTGCCACATCCAGCTGTGAATGGTGGTGGACAATTAAACAACTCACTGGAGGAGGAGCTAACACAAATATCTCCATCCTCAAAGATAGAGGAGTCCAGCGCATATGTGTAAAAGAGAAGGCTGAGGCATTCAAAACAATCTTCAGCCAGAAGTACTGAGTGGATGATCCATCTCCGGAGGTCCCCAGCATCACAGGTGTGGCTTCAGCCAATACGATTCACTCCATGTGATATCAAAAATCAGCTGAAGGCACCGGATACTGCAAATGCAATGGGCCCCGATAATTTTCCAGCAATATTATTGAAGGCGTGTGCTGCAGGTCTTGCCGCACCCCTAGCCAAACTGTTCCAGTACAGCTACAACACTGGCATCTACACGGCAATGTGGAAACTTGCCGAGATGTGTCCTGTACACAGGAAACAGGACAAACCCAGTCAGTTACCGCCCTATCAGTCTCCTCTCAAGCATCAGCAAAATGATGGAAGGAGTCATCAACAGTGCTATCAAGTGGCATTTACTCAACAATAACCTGCTCACGGATGCTCAGTTTGGGTTCCACCAGGGTCACTCAGCTCCTGACCTCATCAAAGCCTTGGTTCAAACATGGACAAAAGAGCTTGAATGCCAGAGGTGAGGTGAGAGTGACTGCCCTTGACATCAAGGCAGCATTTGACTGAGTATGGCATCAAGGAGCCCTAGCTAAACTGGAGTCAATGGAAATTAGGGGGGAAATTCTCCGCTGGTTGGAGTCATACCTGGCATAAAAGAAGATGGTTGTAGTGGTTGGAGTTCAATCACCTCAGCTCTAGGATGTCACTGCAGGAGCTCCTCAGGGGAGTGATCTATGCTCAACCACCTTCAGCTGCTTCATCAATGACCTCCCTTCAATCATAAGCTCCGAGTGGGGATGTTTGTGGATGACTGCACAATGTTCAGCACCATTCACGACTCCTCAGATAATGAAGCAGTCCATGTCCAAATGCAGCAAGACCTGGACAAGTTGCATTTGCACCACAGAAGTGCCATTCAATGACCATGTCTGACAAGAGAGGATCTAACCATCGCCCCATGACATTCAATGGCATTACCATCACTAAATCGCCTACAATCAACGTCCTGGGGGTTACCATTGATCAGAAACTGAACTGGACTTCCCATTTTAATACTGTGGCTAAAATGCTTCGGTGTGGGCACCGATCTGCAATGACCATAGGTTTGCGCCAAGGGGGCCGGACGCGAGATTTTGTGGGTGTTGGCAAGCGGGGATAAAGCGATTTGGTGACCTGTTTACAGAGGGCAAGTTTGCGAGGTTAGAGAACCTGGAGGAAGAGTACGAGCTGCCCAGGGGGAACGATTTTAGGCACCTGCAGGTCCAGGAATTATTAAAGAGAGAAGTGCTGTCCTTTCCTGATCTGCCACCCATGGGGTTGCAGGATAAGATGCTGTTGAGGGATCAGCAAGGGGAGGGGAAGGTGTTTGAGGTCTACAAGGAATTGTTGGACTGGGGGGGTGGGGGATAGAAAGCATTAAGTGGTAGGAGGAGTTGGGACATGGGCTGAGGCCCTGCAGAGAGTGAATGCATCCTCGTTGTGTGTGAGGCTAAGACTCAGTCAGTTTAAAATGTCCATAGGACACATATGACGGTAGCAAGGATGGCAAGGTTTTTGAAGGGGTAGAGGATAGGTGTGGGCAGTGAGCGGGGAGGCCTGTGAATCACATCCACATGTTTTGGGCATATCCGAACCTGAAGGGGTTCTGACAGGGGCTTACAGAAGTAATGTCCGAGGTGCTGGGGGTGAAGGTGACCCCAAGGACAGAGGTGCTGATATTTGGTGTGTTGGAAGACCTGGGAGTCCAGAGGGTGAGAGAAGCCAATGTTTTGGCTTTTGTCTCCCTGATAGCCCGGAGACGGATCTTGTTCGGGTGGAAGGACTCTGAGCTGAGGTGTGTGGGTGAGCGACCTGACAGAATTATAGAGGCTGGAGAAGGATAAGTTTGTCTTGAGGGGGGTCAGTGGATGGGTTCACTCGGAGGTGGAAGCTGTTTATTGATTTCTTTAAGGAGGTTTGAGGGGTCAGCAAAGAGAGTTAAAATGGGGAAGACATGTTGGGAGAGGGGGCCGGTATTGGGGGAGCGGGGGTGTAGTGGGTGTTGGTTGTTTATAAAGTTGTATGGATGTTCTTCTATAATAATAATAATCACCTTTTATTGCCACAAGTATGAAGTTACTGTGAAAAGCCCCTAATCACCACAAGCTGGCACCTGTTTGGGTAAGCTGGTATGGGAAATGCAGCTTCTGTGTTTGTTTGTTGATATGAAATTGCCTTGAATAAAATATTTTTTAAAAATACTGTGGCTACCAGGGCAGGTCAAAGGCTAAGAATCCTACGACAAGTAACTCATCTCCTGACCCCCCAAAGCATGTCCACCATCTAAAAGGCACAAGTCAGGAATGTAATGGAATACTCTCCACTTGCCTGGATGAGTGCAGCTCCAACAACACTCAAGAAGCTCGACACCATCCGGGACAAAGCAGCCCGCTTGATTGCTCCCTCTTCCGCCTACATTAAAACCTTCCACCATTGACAAACAAAGACAGCTGTGTGCAACGTCTACAAGATGCACTGCAGTAACTTGCCAAGGTTCCTTAGACAGCACCTTCCAAATCCATGACCACTACCATCTAGAAGGACAAGAGCAGCAGATACCTGGGACCCCCACCACCTAGAGGTTCCCCTCCAAGTCACTCACCATCCTGTCTTGGAAATATATCGCCGTTACTTCACTGTCGCACGGGCAAAATCCTGGAACTCCCTCCCTAACAGCACAGTGGGTGTACCTACACCTCTGGGACTGCAGCTGTTCAAGAAGGCAACTCCCCACCACGTTCTGTAGGGCAACTAGGGATGGGCAATAAATGCTGGCCGAACCAGCGACACCCACATCCCGTAAACACATTTTTAAAAATGGTGCCTCTTTATAATCAACCCACATTTTTCTATGTGACTACTAATTCCAACATGAATAATTGTTTCTATAAGTATCTTTGCATTTTTGATATTTCCAGTTCCATCTACCCTCAGTGCAACGAAACTGCTCAATCCATAAAATTGAATCAGTCTCACACTGACGAATGGAGATTTCTAATCTTGACGATTTTGGGTTGGATAAAAAGACAACATCTGTCCTAGTCCTCCAAACGCGCCCCAAAGAAAACAGAAATGGGAGTAAGCCATTTAGCCACCCCAGCCTGCTCCCCATTCGAAGAGATCATAGTCTATCTGCGACCTAACTCTGTCCTCCTGCCTTTACCCCATATCCCTTAATATCTTTGGATAACAAAAATCAACCTCAGATTTTAAATCAAACAATTCAAATAGCATCATTTCCTGCCTGCAGAAGAGAATCCCAAACTTCCACCATCTTTGCACATAGAAATGTTTCCCAACCTCACTTCCGAAAGGCCTGGTTCCAGTGCCCACAGCCCTAAACACCCAGTGGAAATAGTTTCCACTTGTCTACGTATCAGTCCCTTCAATATCGTGATCAAATCACCTCTTCATGGACGGCATGTGATGCAGTGGTTAGCACTGGGACTACGGTTCTGAGGACATGGGTTCGAATCCTGGCCCTGGGTCAATGTCCGTGTGGAGTTTGCACATTCTCCCTGTGTCTGCGTGGGTTTCACCCCCACAACCCAAAAGATGTGCATGTTAGGTGGATTGGCCATGCTAAATTGCCCCCTCATTGGAAAAAAAAATAATTGGGTACTCTAAAAAATTTTTTTTTAAATTGCTTCTTCATTATTTGGATTCCATGGAATGCTGCTCTGGCTTGTGTAATCCCTCCTTGGGCAACCATGTAACATTTTGGCGAATCAAGGCTAATAAATCTTTTCTAAAGTGTCATTCTCAGAGCATCTCAGTTTAACTGGCCTCAGTGGTCTAGCTTGCGTTTTTTATGCCTGGAGCATAGATTTTACCACCCTGTACCCCCAGTCTTTACATATAATGGTCAGCATTCCATTAGTTGTTTTGATTATTTTCTGTACCTGTTCATGATATTATAATGATCTGAAGACTTCCACTGCTTTTCGATTTCCCCATTTAGAAAGTATACCGTTCTATCCTTTCTCGCTCTGAACTGGCAACCTAATTTTTTTTACACGGAAATTCATTTTCCAGTTTGTCCCATTCAGTTAATCTATTAATATATCACTTGCAACCACATTGCTTACAATCTTGTCCATCTGTGTTGTCAGCAAATTTGGAGATGTGGGTTTCTATTCCGTCATCTAAATTGTTTCAAATACGGTGAATAATTGAGGCCATGACAGGACCTTGCAGGATAAAACTGGTCACATTATATTAATTAAGAGTACCTGTCATTATCCCCATTCACTATAGCTTTCAATTTCTTAACCAGGTCAATAATTATTTCAATTTAATGAGCTTCAACTTTAGCAAACAGTTTTTTTTGAGAGGCTTATTTAATGCCTTCTGGAAGCCATATAAAAAACATCCATAGATATTCCCCAGTTCACCTATGTTAGCCAAGTCTTCATAAATTAAGACATAGCAACTGCACATGTGTTTTGTGTAATGTATACTGCAGACCCACAGGATCAACGGAAATCATTAATATTTCAGGGCGTGTCCCTGTATGTTTGTGAATTTTGCAATCATGACATATTGAATCCCAGTCTGGAGAAGGCACACAATACCTAGTTGGTGAAAAAAGACAAGAATGAATCCACTGCATGCGTAAAACAAAATTACAAAGCCACTCACGTTGGTTTAGAAGCTTCAGCTTGATCAGTTTGCAATTTCTCTCCTCCCTCCACTTCCATTGTACAATACACAATGCGATTTGGTGCTAAAGACTTGAGACCCTGCACTTCCATGATCACTACCTGGAAAACAAAATAATTTAACACCATAACTTCTATCTTTCAAATCATTTCTCCTTTTCATTTTGGCGTTGGTAAACGTGCAAGTGTAACATGTGAAGATATCTCTGCAACGTTTGGACAGAGTATTCTGCACTCACTGGTCAGGTACAGGTAAATTCACACCTTATTGGGACATCAGCCACTGCACCAGCATGACTTTCATTTCTCTGCTTCCCAGCCTTTGAGCCCCTTGAGAATGCAATTAATGTCAGTTTCTGAGTCACTCCACTGGCTCACACACATTCGAACTCGTGCAAAATTACATAAACATATTTTAATAGAGATGCACAAGAGCCGAAAAAGAAATTATTTCAACCCAGCTTGAATGAAATTGACCCATATATTCGAGAGATCTCCCAACTTCAACTTCACTTTCACTAAACCAATGCAGCAAAACTTTCATCATTTAAGTTTTCAACTGATTTCTTCTCATGGCTTGTAGTCATTTATTTTAATTCAACTTCTTGAAATGCAACGGAGTTTGTGGTGGAGCCAAAGACAACTGCTTCAGTTTTCCCAATATGCAGCTGTCGGAAAACATTTCACCCGAGGAGTTGGGGTGTGTCAAATAGTAGGTAAGTTACCTACTATGTTGGCCACCCAACCAGAGGCCTGCAATATACCACCTGCCCAGTCAGTTTGTCTTTGGAGGACCTAATTTTGCTGCAAACAACGCTATAAAGTGGGAAGATCAAGGAATGCTTACTTGACAAATTACATTATTGTAGCTTTACAAATTACAATACCAAACTAATATTTGCTATCCACTCACCTCAAGTGTAAAAGACAGGACAACATCAGATTTGGACAGCTGATTTTCATTTTCCTCTCCCATGTCAATGATGGAGGTATTATGACTGCGTTTCAGCTTCTGCAGTTTGAATTCCGAGCCTCCTTTAGAAACAGGCATACTTTCCAGATTTGCCATCAGTAGATTTACAGATGACTTAAGCTCCTCAATAAACATGTTCTCCATTTCTTTGGACACAAACTTTAGAAACTTGCGTTCCTACAAAACAGTGAGAAAAATGTTATGCAATATCATTGCATTTATTACACAAAGCAAAAAGCATGGAATAATCCTCATTCTTCACAACAGTTACTTCCTACATCTCATGAACCAAACATCCAGACAACGTGGAAATCACACCAATCTTGTCATATTAAGGAATTTCAACTGTCCATCTGACAGTCTTATACCATACCCCATGAAGGATACTTTCCCCAGAAGAAGCAATCAGCACCAGGCTTGGCAATGATATCACCAAATTCCATATTCATTACACAAAGTGACTTAACCGTTTCAAACTTTTTTTTAAAAAATGCTGTTGTTCCCAAGAAGTCAACATGATTAGCAGGATTGGGCAATGAATATTGTCAAACATGAAGGTTGAAAAAAAATTAAAAGTGAAAACGTGATATCATAGCAAACACATTCACCAAATCATTTAGATTACCTCTTGGCTAAAGTTAGTGAATGAGATGCACAGAAAGCAGACAGGGCAACTCCTTGGATGCTGAGGAAGCCTTTGCCAATGTGCAGCGAGGCCTGGAGAATATTCAGGCTTGGGCTGATAAGTGGTAAGTAACATTTTCATCACGCAAGTGCCAGGAAATGAATATCTCCAACAAGTGGAGAATCCAACTATCGCCCCTTGACATTCAATGGCATTACCATCGCTGAATCCCCCACTATCAACATCTTGGGGCTTACCATTGACCATATACTGAACTGGACCAGCCACGTAAATACTGAGCAGGTCAGAGGCAAGTAAATCTGAGGTGACTCCCCAATTCTGACCCCGCAAGGCCTGTTCACAATCTACAAGGCACAGGTCAAGAGCATGATGTAATAGACTCCACTGAAAATCGCAATATAATTGCCCTGAGAAGGTGGCAATGGGCCTTCACATTGAACAGCTATAGTCATTGTGTCAGTGGTGAATTCATCGTGATGACTTTCAACTAGCTGCTTGATAGGCTTCTTCAGTCAACATCAAAATCAATAGTGGCATAGTAGCACAGCCATTAGCACTGTTGCTTCACAGCACCAGGGACCCGGGTTTGATTCCCGGCTTGGGTTACTGTCTGTGTGGAGTCTGCATGTTCTCCCATATCTGCGTGGGTTTCTACGGGTGCTCCGGTTTCCTTCCACAAGTCCTGAAAGATGTGCTTGTTAGGTGAATTGGACATTTAGAATTCTCCCTCAGTGTACCTTAACAGGTGCTGTCATGTGGCGAATAGGGGATTTTCACAGTAACTTCATTGCAGTGTTAATGTAAGCCTACTTGTGACACTAATAAAGATTATTATTATTACTATTAAAAATCAATGCCATAGTTTAGGATGGGAATCACATGTCAAGTAAACTGAACAGTGTAAGGATAATTCCTGTTTAATCCCTTATGTCCTCTTTTGTTTTGCAGTTAAAATCTTTGACCCATGTTTGATTGATGGACATGTATCTTTAAGTCAAGCAGCAGAGAGAATGAGGAATTCAGAAATTGCAGGAGAGAACACTCTGCTAGTTTCTGCTCGTTTGAACAGGAGCTTCAGACTTCTTGGCACCAGAGAGAGAATGGGCTGGGACTTGGTTTGATTGATTGGCTGAGAGCCAATGAAAAGTCCCAAAAGGATGATTGGAGTGATGGTTGGATCCTATCCAAGTGGGATGGTTCTCAAGAGTCCAAGGAGTTTCAGTCTGACTCCTGCACACAAAAAGACAAGGACATGCTTTCTCGCCCTCGCCAGAAAGAGTTCTTGGAGCTGCAGAGAGCCTGAATGAATAAATTGCAGGACTCTTTCCCTCTCTCCATAAAAGATGTGAGTGCTCTATTCCTGAAATTACAGAGACCTCAATGAATCTACAGTAAAAGCTTCAAACTGAACGCAAGGTTTGAAGAGGAGCAAGCTGCTGGAAACACCCATCTGAAACAAAGACTCCTTTTCTCTTTACCCTTTTTACTCCCCTTTCTTCCCCTCTGTATTTGTGTGCCTTGTGTATGTGTGCAGAGGATGGAGTGGCAAGTTGAAGTGAGGAATTAGGAAATGGTTAACCAGTTGTATTTTCTGCATCATAGTTCTTGTTATAAATAAACAGTAATTGCGTTTAAAGTTACAAACCTGCTGACTGTAATTATTGGACAGCCAACAATTACAGTCAAGAGAAAAGAAAGACAAATTTTACATTTGTATTGTGATTATCAGTGGAGTATATTCCAACGGCCAAAAACATCAGATTTATTTTTAAGAATTACTGGTTTTCACTTGTGTTGTGACTCCGGGTCAAGTATGTGTGTGTGTGTCTATGTGTGTGTGGGGAGGGGGGGTGGGGGGTGGAATTAACCATGCACTAGCCTAGGGTGTTGTAACAGCAGGGTTGACAGACCCCCTTCTCCGAAGGACATTCATACACTAGTTGGATTTTTCCAAGAATTTGATAGCTGGTGCTAACTCCAGATTTATTTAATTTAATTTCACAATTTGCCATGATAGGATTGGAACTCAACACAGACAGTCCAGCATCATAACCACGAGGCTAACAATGTGTGTTTTATGGATTTTTAACATTTGTTCATGGGACCTGAGCATTGCAGGCTGTGCCAGCATTTGTTGCACATCCCTAATTGTCCTTGAGGGGCAGCAAAAGTCAACCACATTGCTGTGAGTCTGGAATCACATGTAGACCAGGGAAGGACAGCAGATTTCCTTCCCTAAAAGACATGAGTGAACCAGATGAGTTTTTACGACAATCAACATCACTCGTCATCACCAGATTTTTATTGGATTCAAATTTCACCATCTGCAGTGGTGGGATTTGAACCGCGGACCCCACAGCACTCTAGGTCTCTGGATTACTAGTCCAGTGCCAATGCCACTATGCCATCGCCTCCCACAGAACATAGGACTCTGGTTATAGTCCAATACCACTACGCGACCGCCTCCTGCAGAATAAAAGACTCTGATTATAGTCCCTGTATCTGTGATGGGTGACAGAGGTGCTAGAATGGTTACCGCTCGGTGAACAGGCAGTACTGGAGTTGAATTTCTATGGGGGTCTGCCAACCACCTACCGTAACTTTGGTAGATGCACAGGAACCCCAAAGGACACAAATGCTGTGCATTCTGCAGATTTTCCACAGAGGTCATTGTAAACAACCAGGAGAACCCCGATGTAAAGTTAATTCAGGGCCATAAATGCATGTAATGATTTTATTATGAATTGTGGCACTTCGCACTGCCAATAACAGAAACATATTTCGACCCAGCACTGAGATTTTCTTCAATGAGTTGAACTTGAAGGAAATGCTTCCTTTATTTAACACTTTCATTTATTTGTTCACTATAAAGGTGCAGCTGGGAATGGAAAAAAGGGTGATTTATGGTCCCGATTGGACTTTCTGACCTTGACAACTGCAGCTTTAATGATGTCCTAAAGAAATATATAGCCTTTATTAGCTTTCCCAATGGGATCTAACAGAACAAGTTCATTACACAAAAAGAATTAAAGCAGCAGGCTTAAGTATCTTTTAGTGGAATAGCCTTTCTACAGTTGATGGCGGTTTCGAAACCAGGACTTGACATATATCAGAAAAGTTATTTTTAGTTCTAAATCAAGCAGAAACTCAATAATACTATCAGGGCCACAGCCTGGTCACATTTGAATAAATGTTCAAGCTGACTATAGAAGATTAGTCTAATTTGGTAATGGGGAGGAGAAGGACTAGTCTTTTAAATGAGAAAAAGCAGAGAGAATTATTTTGGCAATTACTAAACAAACAGGAGCCTTTATTGCATTGGCTACTTAACCCAGAATAAATGTTAAATAAAGAAGAAATTGCAATCATTGCTAATGCACACTTCTGTTATTTGGAATAGTGTATTTTAAGAAAATACATTCCCCAAAATCCCACGTCATTTTTAGCATAATTGCAGGGTCCATGATGTGGAAAAATAACTTCTCTGGCAGCAATATGGATGAAACAACCAATGTGGCAGTTTCAGCCTCAGAATTGATTGTTACCCAAATTCTTCTGGGCTTAAGGTTCTTCCTGTAATTTGCCTGCCCAAGTCAGCTCAGTTACATATTCAAAGAAGCCAATGCTTTTGTAGCTCAGTTTCCTGCTTTTACACATGCAATGTGTTTGGCATTAAGTTGGGTCCAATATCACCGTAGGCGCAACACAGCATAGATTTATCAGGTAACTAATACACGCCACCAGAGTCTTAATTTAAGCCATTCCTGAGAGGGTGCAAGCATTCATTCCTCAGGCTCCCTTATACACTTTGAATCCCCCACTCAACATGAAATCCAACCTTCAGTATTTCTATCTAGTAAATAATTATTTTGTAAACAGTGCGGAATAATCATTGACTGATAGTGTAGAAGAAAAATGTTTACTCTCGATATGCATTACTGGCACATGTAAACTTTGAATAACCCATTCCAATGAGCACAATGCTCATCAATAATTATAGTTTGATTAAATTTCAATCGCTATAAAAATAGTGATTCATTGTTGTAATTAGAGATATGTTGCCAAAGCGTCTTGTCTTTTAGCCATCAGGACAAAACCAAGAATGCCAAATTTCAAACAATCCCATTTTATTAAGGACATGGGGAATCCACACCAAGTAAAATAAAGAACTTTGATTTATTTACAATTATGGTACACACATTTCCCGGTCGATCCCTACCGGGTCACTTTCTGATTGATGCCTTACTGGCCGGCCTTTTAAACATTGCTAAATGGAGTTCCCCCTGTCGTGTTATTCACCCTGGGGTAACACGGACTGCAACAGGATGCAGATGAACTATAAAGCATACACCAAACGTAGGCGTTGGTTCAATACGATTTATTGAACTTCTGTAACAATGCACACAGCTGGCTGTGGGTTGACACTCTACTATTATAAGTGTACTAACTCTAACTTACTAGACCAGGCTAACTCTGATCCACATGTAGAAGGTGTTGACTGATATATACACCCTGACTATCACTACAGTTGTCACCAGTGGAAAGATGCCTCGTGTGTTTTATAGTTGGAAGTCCCCCTCTGGTGTTCTGTCTGGTGATTGGTTGTGTTCTATCCTGTATGTTGATTGGCTAACCTGGGTGTCTGTCACTGCCTGTTTATACCTCATTTTTGTAAGGGCCACGAAGAATCCAGCACGAGGTTTAAGGATACAAAATAATAACGTTTATTTACTATAACAATATATATATATATAACAGTAGCAGTAACTTGCCTTGCTACCTTCTCCTTCCTGGTGGTTCCTGAACTGGCCAGCTTATTTATACTAGGAGTTTCTCCGCCCCCCTCATTGGGGAAGTTCATACTCCCATAGGATTGTGGGATAGTCATTAGTCCCCAGCCAATCGTAAGTAGGCAGGTTATAACATCCCTCCCCCCCAAAGTCCAAGGAATCCACCGAAGACCCTGGCGAAGGAAGGCGTCAAACTCGTTTGGCCGCAGGCCGGACGCCATTTGCACGCGGCGCTGGATCAGGCGGCGTGTAACGAGACGGAGACCGGCGCTTCCGTGATGAACGGCGCGGTTGTACCTTCACGGCCTGTGGACCCGAGGATTCCCCTCTGATTCATCCTGTGTCTCCATCTCGGAGTCAGAGTCTGCTGCCTCCGTCATGTCAGCGTCTCTATCTCCATTCGGTCCCGTGACGACCTGCGCAGGCTTCGAGTGAGGCACCAGTGGAAGATTTTGAGGACTACCTTCCCTTGTTTCTGGTCTTTGCGGCTGTTGAAATGAGCTCCAGGGGAGGGGAATCTTTTGAGGGGATGATCTTCTGGACCGGATGTGGTCTACATGTTTTCACTGGAGACGACCCTGGGCTTGCACTTGGTAAGATATAGGGCCTGTTTGGCGAAAGATTACACCAGGAACCCATTGGGCACCACCAGCAAAATTCCGCACGAATACTGGGTCACCGGGCGCAAACTGCCGAATCGGACGATGCCGAGACAATCCCTGTCCCTGCCGTTCTTGTGTGCGGCGTACTTTTGCGCCAATGTCCGGGAAGACCATACTAAGGCGGGTGCAAAGTCTTCGGCCCATTAGGAGTTCTGCGGGAGCTACCCCAGTCACTGCATGGGGGGTGGTCCTGTACGTAAACAAAAAGCGAGCCAGTCTTGTGTCCATTGATCCGGAAGACTGCTTCTTTAGGCCTCTTTTGAATGTTTGCACTGCACGCTCTGCCAACCCATTTGAAGCCGGGTGGTAAGGGGCAGTGCGGATATGGCGGATGCCGTTCGTCTTTGTAAACCTAGTAAACTCCTCACTCGTGAATGGAGTGCCATTATCCGTGACCAGCACCTCGGGGAGGCCATGCGTACTAAATGATAAACGCATCTTTTCAATTGTTGCGCAGGACGTTGTCCCCTGCATCTTATGCACCTCCAGCCATTTGGACTGGGCGTCAATTAGTAGAAGGAACATGGATCCCTGAAAAGGGCCTGCGAAATCTGCATGTAAGCGTGCCCAAGGCCGCCCTGGCCATTCCCAGTGATGTAGGGGCACGGCCGGCGGAAGCTTCTGATGCTCCTGGCAAATGGAGCAGTTTTGGGCCACCTTCTCAATGTCGGTGTCGAGGCCTAGCCACCAGACATAACTCCGGGCCAACATTTTCATCTTGGTCACGCCCGGATACCCATTGTGCAAGTCTGATAATATCAGCTCCTGGCCTTTTTCCGGGACAATCACACGCGTCCCCCACAAGAGGATGCCGTCTTCCACGTTGAACTCTGACAGCTTGGAGGAAAATGCCCGCAACTCGCCAGGGAGCTGTCTATGCTGCCCACCATACAGGACTATGTGCCGAACCTTTGACAAGACTGGCTCCGCCTGGGTCCACTCACGGATCTGTGATGCCGTGACAGGCAAGGTGTCCATAAAATTTAGGGTTGCAACCACCTCACTGGTCGTGGGGGTCGACATGGGGCCGGTCGATAAAGGCAATCGGCTCAGTGCGTCGGCATTTGCTATCTGCGTACCTGGTTTGTGCTCCAGAGAATACTCGTATGCAGCAAGCAACAAAGCCCAGCGCTGGATCCGTGCAGAAGCAATGGGCGGTATTGGCTTATCCTCTCTGAAGAGTCCCAGCAGGGGCTTATGATCAGTCACGATAGTGAAATGGCGGCCGTACACATACTGGTGGAAGCGTTTCACCGCGAAAACCACTGCCAGGCCCTCCTTCTCGATCTGCGCGTACTTTTTCTCCGCTGCAGTCTATGTGCGGGAGGCGAAAGCTATCGGTCGCTCGACCCCGTTCTCCATCTTGTGGGACAGGACAGCCCCAATACCATACGGGGATGCATCACATGTGACGAGCAAAGGCTTTCCCGGATCATAGTGGGTTAGTAACCCAGACGACGACAATTGTTGCTTTACCCGCCGGAAAGCGGTTTCTTGCGGCTGACCCCAAACCCAGGTGTGATTTTTCTTTAGCAGCAGGTGCAAGGGGGCCAGCGTAGTTGCCAGATTGGGGAGGAACTTCCCGTAATAGTTTACGAGTCTGAGAAAAGAACGAAGATGCGAAGTGTCAGTCGGGGTGGGGGCATGTTGAATTGCGCGCACCTTCTCTGCGACGGGGTGCAGACCCTCGCGGTCCACCCGATAACCTAGGTAGACTACTTCTTTTGCCTGAAACACACACTTTGTGTGACGTAAATGGACTCCAGCCTCCGAAAGGCGTCTAAGGACAGCCTCCAGATTTTCCAAATGCTCTTGCTCCGACGTCCCTGTAATCAACACGTCATCTAGGTAGACAGCCACACGTGGTAAACCTCTCAAAATGCCCTCCATAACTCGTTGAAAAATTGCGCAGGCAGAGGATACTCCAAAGGGCAACCGTGTCTATTCATACAGGCCCCGGTGTGTGTTAATTGTTACATATGGTCGGGAGGCAGGGTCCAGCTCCAACTGCAGGTAGGCGTGACTCATATCTAATTTTGTGAATGAGAGTCCACCTGCAAGTTTCGCGTAGAGATCCTCTATGCGAGGCATTAGGTATCGGTCGAATCGGGAAACTGTATTCACTGTAAGTTTATAGTCGCCACACAAGCGAACTGTGGCATCTGGCTTCATTACTGGTACAATTGGTGCTGCCCAGTCAGCAAAACGGACGGGCCTGATAATACCCAAACTCTCCAAACGAGTGAGCACTCCTTCTACCTTCTCGAGCAAAGCGTAAGGCACTGGGCGCGCCCGGAAATAGCGCGGCGTGGCTCCTGGTTCAACTTGGATACGGGCTACGGCCCCTTTTATTTTCCCCAAACCAGGCTGGAATACCTCTGGGTATCGTCCTAGCACCTCAGTCAACCCTCCAGAAACTGTTTGGAGGATGTGCTGCCATTGCAACCGCAAATGGCGCAACCAGTCCCGACCCAACAGGCTGGGCCCATGGCCACGCACTACGATAAGTGGGAAACGCCCCTCCTGGCGTCCATAGACAACAGGGATCATTGTAGTTCCTGCAATGTCCAGTGGTTCCCCCGTGTAGGTGGCCAACCTGGCCTGTGAGTCAGTTAATGTAAGGGTCTGTATACCCTGCTTGATGCGGTCGAATGTCCTCTGGGCGATCACGGAGGCCGCTGCGCCAGTATCCAACTCCATCTCCAGCGGGTGGCCATTGACCCGCACTGTCACCTTAATGGGGGCCATGATGTGGAGATGTGGTTCTCCAAGGCGGCCTTCAGGACGCGCGACAACGCAGAATCGCCGAGCAGAAACTTATAGCCAAGTTCCGCACACATGAGTGCGGCCTCAACCGGGACCTGGGATTCATGTCACATTACATTCATCCCCCACCATCTGGCCTGCGAAATCCTACCAACTGTCCTGGCTTGATGTAATTCACACCTCTTTAACCTGGGGTTACCCCATCTCTGGATCTGTAAAGATTTAATCACCTGCAAATGGTCGCATTCCAAGCATTGTTTGGCATCTTTGAATTTGTCTATATATGTGTTTCTGGAACATACCTCTTCATTCACCTGAGGAAGGAGCTGCGCTCCGAAAGCTAGTGACATCGAAACAAACCTGTTGGACTTTAACCTGGTGTTGTAAGACTTCGTACCTTAATGGGGGCCACACGGGGAGCTGCCACACAATGCAGCTGCAGGCAGTCGTCCTCCGTCTCCACGTCCTCAGGAGTGGTCGCCGCAGGTTCATCCACATGGAAGGTACGGCCTCTGGGCTGGTCCCAGTTACGGCCCCTGGGCTGGTCCCAGTTTCGGTCGGAACGACGGCGCCTCTGGCGTCCCCAGGACCGCCGTCCGCGACGGGGTCAGCGCCTACAAGTCTGACACGGACATGGCTCCTCATCCATTGGGTCTGGAGAAGGCTCCCTTCGGGGAGGAATGTCCGATGGCCACTGGCGTCGGTCCGGTCGTTGCCTCGCCCAAGGTACCGCAGGAGTGCGGGGGGACGTTTTTGGGCGGAAAGGGTTGCGCCCCAAGGCATGCACTTCCATTCCCTGTAGCTCCTGTACTCCTTGCTCTGCGCTCTCTCGGGACAAGACTATTTGTATTGCCTGTTGAAAAGTCAATGTTGGCTCCGCTAACAACTTTCTCTGGGTTGCTGCATTGTTAATACCGCAAACCAAACGGTCGCGTAACATTTCTGACAAGGTCTCACCATAGTCACAGTATTCCGCAATCCCGCGTAGCCTGGATAGAAAATCGGCAAGGGATTCTCCAGGGGTCCTCTCAGCGGTATTAAACCGGTAACGCTGGACTATCGTGGACGGGGTTGGGTTAAAGTGTTGCCCCACTATATTCACAAGTTCGTCAAACGTTTTGGTGTCCGGCGCAGCTGGGTACGTAAGACTCCTAATCACCCCAAACGTATGCGGCCCGCAGGCGGTGAGCAATATGACCACCTGGCGCTCGTTTTCAGTGATATTGTTTGCCCGGAAATAGTAACGCATCCGTTGTGTGTACTGGTTCCAGCTTTCCAGCGCAGCATCAAAAACATCCAAACGTCCGTACAGAGGCATGGTATAATAGAAAACAACTTCCAACCTGTATCCAACAAAAATCCAGGGAGGTGGCTTCAGCAGTGTAGACAGCTATTCACTTTTACCTTCGTCGCCAGTTTTGTAAGGGCCACGAAGAATCCAGCACGAGGTTTAAGGATACAAAATAATAACGTTTATTTACTATAACAATATATATATATAACAGTAGCAGTAACTTCCCTTGCTACCTTCTCCTTCCTGCTGGTTCCTGAACTGGCCAGCTTATTTATACTAGGAGTTTCTCCGCCCCCTTCATTGGGGAAGTTCATACTCCTATAGGATTGTGGGATAGTCATTAGTCCCCAGCCAATCGTCAGTAGGCAGGTTGTAACACTCATGATGTGCATGGGTGCATATTATGACATCCTCCCTTTAAAAAAAAAACTTGACGGTTGCTTAGTGCATATACAACATATTTACAGATATAACTATTTACAGCAAATGGCAAGTGAATGCATATGTACATGTAAGGTGTCTAGTGTGCAGATACAGAACAATATGTACAAAGGAAATATTTATAAGTCCAATCTCTGGGGCTTGCGTCGGATCCTTGTCGACCGCCTGAGAGGTGGAGGTGGGGACGACGGCGCCTTGACAGGCGGGATTGCAGCCAGATTGGTGGCCTCGTGGAGCGAGGTGTCTGGAAAAGGCATAACGACAGCTGGGAACGTGAGATCCGATGGTGGGCAGGCAAGTTTGCGCAGTGCCATTCTGTTGCGCCTGACAATGGATCCATCAGCCATGCGAACCACGAACGACCTGGGAGCAGCCTGTCGAACAACAACAGCTGGAGCTGACCAGCCTCAACCAGGCAACTTGATGCGAACAACATCTTCTGGAGAGAGCACAAGCAAATCAGTAGCATGAGCATCGTATGTCAGCTTTTGCCGGTTTCTGAGTTGCTGCACCTTTTGCAGCACTGGGAGGTGATCCAGGTCAGGTAAATGAATGGCCGGAACAGTCGTCTGCAGGTCACGATTCATAAGGAGTTGAGCCGGAGACATACCGGTGGACAGAGGGGTTGCCCTGTACGCCAGGAGCGCAAGGATAAAGTCAGAAGCTGAGTCCGCAGAATCCACGTTGAGGATGGGTAGGCGTGTTGCTGAATTTGAGGAGGCCTTGTCATACGTGGTATTGATGCTCACATGATATGGGGACTCCAGGCAGTCGTCCTCTGGATCAGTGGTGTTACCAGGTTCCGAATCCAGCAGCGCTTGTTGCACACTTCGAACGTGTTTGCGTTGGAACTGGGATCGCTGGCCCCCTATCGGAGGTGCATAATGGCCAGGCTTCCCATAATTTAAACATTGCCTGCCTCTTGCAGGGCATTTCTGCTTTAAGTGGGCGGTGTCGCAGTTCGGGCACGTCATGACGTTGACGTCGTAAGGCGCCGTGCGTTGTCGCACATGCGCAGTGCGGTCAGCCGCCGCTCGCACCTGCGCAGTGTTGTCTTTGGCCGCTTCGTTCTCCCGTCCGTGGTGCGCATGCGTGGGACTCCAGGAATAGCGCGCAAAATGGCCGCCTTCATCGATGCTAAGGCGCCGCATTCGGGCGATGGCCTGTACACTCTCTGCCTCGTGGAAGGCAAGTTGGTCCTGTTCTGCCGATTTAAGGCGGGAGCAGCGACTTTTCGCCTGTTCATGCACTTTACACGTCTCGATGGCTACTGGCAGGGTCATGTTTTTTAATTTAGGAGCTGCCCATCCTTCTCCGCCCTCCTCCAGGTCATTTATAAAAATGACAAACAGCAATGGCCCCAAAACAGATCCTTGTGGTACACCACTAGTAACTGAACTCCAGGCTGAACATTTCCCATCAACCACCACCCTTTGTCTTCTTACAGCTGGCCAATTTCTGATCCAAACGGCTAAATCACCGTGAATCTCATGGCTGATCTCTTCCTGGTCTCAAATCTACCTCTTTGCCTGTTCCCCGTATCCCTTTAACCCATTTTTTTGATCAGATCTCCTTCTTGAAACCATTAATGATTCAGACTCCACCACACTGTGAGGCAGTGAGTTCCACAAATTCACAACCCTCTCCGAGAAGCAGTTTTAAATCTAGATTATCCCATAAGGGGGAACATTTGGTCTGCGTTTACTTCATCGATCCCTCTTAGTTTATATTCCTCAATCGGATCCTCTCCCTTTCTTCTAAACTCCAGCAAGTATAAACCCAAACTGTTCAATCTCTCCTCATATGTCAACCCTTTTTCCCCCGGAAACAATCTGGTGAATCTCCTCTGAACTGTTTCCAATGCCACCATATCCTTCCTCAAAAAAGACCAAAACTGGACACAATACTCCAGATGTGGTCTCACAAATACAATTGCAACAACACCTTTCTATTTTTATACTCCAGTCCTTTTGCAATAAGATCCAAAAATTCCATTTGCATTTTTTATTACATACTGTACCTGCATATCGACCTTGTGTGATTCATGAACAAAGACACCTAGACCCCTCTGCCAGCTGCATTTTGAATCCACTTTCCATTTAGATAATAATTTGCTTGTCTCTTTTTCGGCACACACTTATCCACATTAAACTCCATCCACCAAATTTTGGCCCGTTCTCCTAGCCTATCTGTATCCATCTGTAAACTCTTTATCTCCTCTTCATTGGCTGCTTTTCCACCTATTATATTATCAAGTTTTGCTATGTTACACTCTGTCCCTGCTTGCAGATCATTTATATAGATTGTAAACAGTTAAAGGCAGAGGACTGACCCCTGTGACACACCGCTAGTTACAGTTCGCCAGCCAGAGAAGGACCCATTTATCCCAACCCTCTGCTTTCTGTCAGTCAGCCAATCCTCAATCCAATCTAGTACTCCATCCTCAATCACCTGTGATCTCATCTTCTGGATGAGTCTTTTATGTGGTACCTTGTCAAACGCCTTCTGGAAATCTAGATATATCACATCCACAGGTTCCCCATTATCCACCTTGCTGGTGACATCCTCAAAGAACTCAAGCAAGTTTTTTGGGCATGACTTACCCTTCATAAAACCTTAATGTTAATATGTGACATATACATTATGATTTTCAAGGCACAAAGGGCTGAATATTCCTCTATTTTACCATCCAATGTTACTCCATTAGCATGCAAGTATTCCAAAAATTAAAACAAAAGCAAAAAAGTGATGCCACCGAAGGAGGCCAGGATTTCTGCAGAGCCGCTCTGTCTCTTCCATCGTAATTTTGCCAAAGTGCAGCAGGAATCCCACATACATATGGAACAGGATAACTGCCCCATTTTCAGTGAAGTTATGCCAATTAAGTGGGAGCAGCTTTGAGGAAGTTCCCAGCCAAGGATGAATTTGGAAATTACACTGTGTGCATGGAAAGAACTGTTGGTGCATTGGGCAGATGGGGCATTTGGATGAATGCCTAGTCAGTGATAGCCTGGCACTGATGCGGTAACGTACTGTACCACAACTTGACCAACTGCTGTTTATAATTAACATGCAGCATGATTTTATCACACATTTGAGTTATCAAGAGCTTTTCCAGTAACATCACAAACAAGACAGTAAAACATGTAGGATAAAGCATAGGGTGGATTATAGTTCAATTTAGTAACATGATTATGGCTTAAGATGATGTTAGAGCAATTTATCATTGTCATCTAATCCATCCATACATACTCCAATACTGCGAATGCCATTATGCACAGTGGTGTATGGGCAGCTTCCTGGATTGAATCACTTGCTTTGAACTGAAGCACTAATAGGTTTTATTTAATTGCATGCTATGGGTAAACAGTGCATTATTATATGTCCCAAGTACCAAATGATAACAGCACCACAGAAATCAACCATTACCTTTGCATCTAAAAGGCAGGGGAAAAAATGAGATTGCAGACAAGGAAATGAATGAGGAGCAGGAGTAGGCCATTCTGTCCCGCTAGCCTGCTCCGCTATTCAGTAAAATCATTGCTGAGCTGATTGTGGTGTCAACTCCACATTCTGCCTAGGCTCGATAACTTTTGATTTGCTTCATCAGTCCAGAATCTTTCCACCTCTGCCTTAAAAATATTCATTGACACTGCCTCTGCCGCTCTCTGGGGAAGTGAGTTCCAACCCGCTTGAGAGAACAAAAATCTTCTCATCTCTTGTCTTAAATGGGAGCCCCCTTATTTTTAAAGTGAGTCTCTTAGTTCTAGTCTTCCCACAAGGGAAACATCCTTTCAGCATCCACTCTTTGTCAATGCCCGTCAGGATCTTATGCGTTTCAGTCGGATCACTTCTCAATCTTCTAAATTCCAAAGGACTAAGACTCAGCCTGTTCAACCTTTCCTCGTAAGATACACCCTCCCCCTTCCCCAGGTATCACTTGAGTGAACCTTCTTTGAATTGGTCCAAACGCATTTATATCCTTTTTTAAACAAGAAAACCAAAACTGTACACAATACTCTAGACTGGTCTCACCAACGCCCTGTGCAAATGTGGCAAAACATCCCTACCTCTATATTCCATTCCCTTTCCAATAAACAGCAACATTCCTTTTGCCTGCCTAATCATTTGCTGTGCCTGCATATTAACTTTTTCTGATTATTATACCAGAACACCCAGATCCCTCTGTATCTCAGAGTTCTGCAATCTCTCTCCATGTAAATTATATGCTGCATTCCTAGTTTTCCTGCCAAAGTGGATGAGTTTACATTTTCCCACATTATGCTCCATCTGCTAAATTGTTGCCCACTCACTTAACCTATCTATTACCCTTTGCAGATTGCAGTGCGAGAACTGAATTTTAATGTCAATTTTGACAATAAATATTTGATCATTTTTTCAAATTAGGCACTAGATACTTTTACTCGGTTTGAAATGATGCTGTAACTAGACAATGAAAACTCTGTTCACCGTTAAAGGTTAAATTGAAGCAGTCGGATTATATAATAGCTCACAGCATGTGTTTAGTTCCCTTGGATGTCTCTGAAGCCATGATCATCTTGCAGTACATTCACCAGAAACCACTCAAGGAATAAATCTTGACAGTGTAGTCAGTAAGCTCTACTGCGTGATATAACTTGCAGTTGAGTCATTTATTTGCTCAGGGTAATCGTCAGTGGGAAAGTCACAGTTTTTAAATGTTGTGCCTTACAGAAATCAGCAGCGACAATTTCCATCTATTTAAATAAATTCAGGTACTCCGAAGTTACAATGCTTCACAAAAAAAAAATCAACGGAGATAAAAATGAAACCGGTCACTAGTTCTCAAAAGAAAATGTAAAAAGAGCACATGGAGGAAAACATCGTGCAAAGAATGGGAGAGAAATCTGTTGGTGTTTAGTGCAGTCCTTTTACTCACCCTTGCTATTTGATCTGCCATCTGAAGACGTCCATCCAGCTCCCGCCTGATTTGAGCTGCCTGCTCATCGGGGTTATCGAGCTGGAAACACAATAGAATTCATAAATTTTAAATTTGCCATTGATTCACTGTCACTGCTGTGGAAGAGAAGGAAATTAAGGATAATAGACCAAGAAATTGGGTGGCTATTGCAACTTTCAGCGGTGATCTGAAAGCTCCAAAACGGCACCCGCAGTGCATGTGCGCAATTCTGGAGCGAATTGCGTCGATTGATACTTAGTTACAGGCATGAGTTTGCGTATGATAAACGCCCACCAGGAGTATACAGAGCAGATAGATCATAACATTAATCAGCCATTCACACTAATCTGACGTGAGTGGTGCCAGTTTGGAGTTCAACATTCCAGCCAACCTGGCATGCTTTACAGGCATTCAGTCGTAGAAAGAACACTCTGGGGCGTTACCCACTCACCCACGCGCACAGCAAACATACAATGAGAGCCATGCTGCCACACAAATTCTGATAGAGCAGGGTATCGGTGTGGTGAAGCGACAGTTCCAATGCATATACTGCACTGAATGAGTGCTGTAGGACTTGGCAGATAGAATAATCAAAGTTTGAGCTGGTCTGCTGCAGGCTGTACAACCTTATCATCATGAGGGGACACCTGCTGCCATTAGCCAAACGGCTTAGGGCCAGGAAGCGGGAACCTGAGAAAACCTAGACAGCTCCTTTTTGGTTGGGTTGGTTGCAAAGGACTGCCCTTGGAGTCATACTTGTACTTGCAACCCCAAATTCTACATTCAGCGTCAATTCCACACATAACCTCTCTCTGTAACTGACTTTTAGACTTATTACAAAATAAGCATACCAAATGTTATGATCAAAATCATGCATTTGCACACAAATGCTCCTTTTGTATCCCCCTTGTGCCCATTACCTGTCCTAGTCTTCCTACAGAGTGCTAGTGCCTGCTGCCTGGACGATCCCTGGCTTTCAGTGGAGGAGACTGCAAGTGGCCTTGGAGGACTACCTCGAGCAGCTCTGGGTCTAGATGACCTAGCTGCAGTTTGCACCATGTTGGCATGGGTGGCAGTGGTCTGGGCTAGTTTGATTAATATACTACAACAAACGCACTGGCAAAGCGGCCTGTGGAAGGATGAATACTGAGGTGGATTCTCCATTGTGGTTTTCCCAATTGGGCGGAGAATAGAGTGTTGGCAATAAAATTGGAAAGGCTCCCAGTGGCAGCAGCGATCTACGCGTCGGTAGGAGGATGCAAATTATCGATTTGCATCCAATTAATCCGATTAGGCTGGAAGGTCAAGTCTCCACTCCCCAATTATGCACCGATCCCCCCAAGCGGGAAATCCTCCTGGTGGGATTTGGTGCCAATTTTCCCAAGCGTGGCCCTGATGTGGTGGACCCTTTGGTGGATCAAGAGGATCAGTGCATAACTGAGGTGCCCCACAAGTCCATTGTAAGTACCCACTCTCCCCACAATGCAAATCCTGCCCCACCACCTGACCACCTCGACTGACCCCTCAGCTCCCTTTCAGACCCTCCCATCAGAGACCCCCATCAGAGAACCCCATCAGAGAATCCCATCAGAGAATCCCAACAGAGAATCCCATCAGTGATCCCCATCAGAGAACCCCATCAGTGATCCCCATCAGAGATCCCCATCAGTGATCCCCATCAGAGAACCCCATCAGTGAACCCCATCAGAGAACCCCATCAGAGAATCCCATCAGTGATCCCCATCAGAGAACCCCATCAGTGATCCCCATCAGAGATCCCCATCAGAGAACCCCATTAGAGACCCCTGCCTGAAACCTAAAGATGAATCCAGGCAATAGAGTGAAAAATCTATGCATTTTGATTTACCCTTCCATAACATCTGCTGCCTCATGTTTAATGCAGCAGGTGTTTCAAGTGTCAGAGGCTTCCTCAAAAGCCACATACACTTCAAAGGGCTTCAAATCCCTTGACAGCCTTTGAAATACAAATCTCCCATTCAATTTCACACAGCAATATATTGCATTTGCCAATGATTGACAGTTTTATTACTCCAGAGACAGGTGCTTGGTGAAGTGTTGGTCAATGTTTCCCTTGACTCTTGAATGCATCTCAAGTACCCTGCCTGAATGCTAACCACAATGCTTATAAACATTCTTGCTATGATTGACAGTTCCTCACCACATCAAAAGCAGCAAAGTGCGTTCACTTCCACTTTTCACTGCAGAAAGCTGTGGTGGGGTTTCTCTTGGGGGAATCTCTGATTGGGGGGGGGGGTATCTTTTAAACATTTTTTTTCAATTAAGGAGAAATTTAGCATGGCCAATCGACCTGCCCACTACATCTTGAGGTTGTGGGCGTAAGACACACGCAGGCACGGGGAATGTGCAAACTCCACACGGACAGTGACCCCGGGATTGGCATCTAATCCGGGTCCTCGGTGCCATGAGGCAGCAGTGCTGGGGGTGTCTGATGGAGAGGGGTCTGATGCAGGCGGGGGTCTGATGGAGGGGGCATCTGATGGAGAGGGGTTTGATGGAGGGGGGATCTGATGGAGGGGGCGGCTGATGGAGGGGACGTCTGATGGAAGGGGATCTGATGGAGGGGATGTTTGATGGAGGGGGGTTTGATGGAGGGGGGATCTGATGGAGGATGCGTCTGATGGAAGGGGCGTCTGATGGAAGGGGATTTGATGGAGGGGGGTTTGATGGAGGGGGGATCTGATGGAGGGGGGGATCTGATGGAGGGGGCGGCTGATGGAGGGGACGTCTGATGGAAGGGGATCTGATGGAGGGGATGTTTGATGGAGGGGGGTTTGATGGAGGGGGGATCTGATGGAGGATGCGTCTGATGGAGGGGGGTTTGATGGAAGGGGATTTGATGGAGGGGGCGTCTGATGGAGGGGGGTTTGATGGAGGGGGGATCTGATGGAGGGGGCGTCTGATCGGGATTTACAATTTAGCGAGGAGGTTGAGTCTTCCGATGGACTTTGGGACACACCTCCAATGGCACTAACCCACTTGACCCACTTCGGGGTCAAGGCCACGCTTGAAAATACCTGCACCGAATCCCGGCTGAGGGGCCTGGCAAATCGGGCAGCCAGCAAATGGATGCTAATGCCTATCTGCATGTTGCTGCTGGTGCAGGGTATGTATCTCGCTGCTGCCGCCGCCAGCGGGGGACAGGAGCAACGGAATAGCGCCAATCCTGTTTTCCAGCCGCTGCTTGATTCTCCGTTGGATCAGGAAACCTACTGCCGGCGGCATACAATGGAGAATCCAACCCTATGTGTCCATTGGCGGTTTCAGCTTTGTAACCACAGTTTTAAATGAGACAAAATATTTTTCAACTCTGTCCTCAGTGAATTTAGGCTCTCGGTGAAGATTCTTCCATATTTCAAACCTCAGCGTGGGACTCAGGGCATCATTCAAACTGTCTCTTCTTCCACCAATAAGATAAGCTTTTTTTTATCCAGTTAATACTGTCCAATTTCTTTCTCTCTTTGAAGCTCTCGGTTTCTTTTCTTATCTCTTTCCTCCCTTGCTCAGTTCTCTTCCTGGCCGTCAAGTTCAAGCTTCCGCATTTCTCTTTCTTCTCTTTTTCAAGTTCAAGTTCTTCCTTTTCTCTATCTCTTTCTATCTCAAGCTGCTTCATCTTCAATTGAATTAAAGCTAATTCAAGCTGCGTTAGATCCTAGTCAGGCTTTTCTTCTATTTCTTTTTTTAAAATTTAGAGTACCCAATTCATTTTTTCCAATTAAGGGGCAATTTAGCATGGCCAATCCACCTATCCTGCACATCTTTGGGTTGTGGGGGCGAAACCCACGCAAACACTGGGAGAATGTGCAAACTCCACACAGACAGTGACCCAGAGCTGGGATCGAACCTGGGACCTCGGCGCTGTGAGGCAGCAGTGCTAACCACTGCGCCACCGTTCCGCCCTATCTTCTCCTATTTCTAAGGGCTGTTCAATTGCTTCAATTGTGTCTGCGTTCTAAGCCCCTGCCTTTAATACTAGCTTCAACTTTTCTACTAATGTGATAAACTAACCTTGATTAATTGTTGTATATCACTGAGGGATAAATCTTTCCCTCTCCAGAAAAGTTGAAGAAACAGAGCATTATTTTTGTAAGATTCATTGTAAAAATTTTATCAGACTCATCAGTCCCAGCACCCATATTCGCCTGTGGATTTGAGAAACGGGACAAGCCGCCAATTTATATTCCACCAGTTAAGCACCAGCAACATTTTGTTCAAAGCAGACCAAGTTTGAACTCTCAGTTACCTATTAGGAGAATAAAGCCACAAGATTCCACGGTTTTAAACAAAATAAGCTTTACTGTACATGGGCAGGAAATTTAAATAATCTACCATATTTATCTTATATTTTAACATTCAGAATTAACATCAGGTAACTATGAATTAACAGACAATCTGAGGTCATATGCTACACACTGCACATTAAATGGCAGATACAACCAAGACAAAGAGTCTTTGACTCTTTGACAAAGAGTCATTGGACTTGAAACGTTAGCTCTTTTCTCTCCCTACAGATGCTGCCAGACCTGCTGAGATTTTCCAGCATTTTCTCTTTTGTTTCACAACCAAAACAGATTCAACTGGTTTGTCAGCAACCCATCTAGAAGTCAGTAATCACTGTGAGTCACAAAGTCTCATGAACTCTGTCTCCTACATGAGGGATTTCAACTCCTCACTTTCGATGATCGAGTCTCTGGAATCTCTCCAAAAACGTTCCAACTTGGACTGCCTTAATTACTGTTCACCTCCCGATGGTTCAATCTCTACTCCTGAGACTGCATCCCACAGGATTCACAAAGTATTCCCACCTCCAATAACCGACATGGTTCCAACAATTGTAGTCCGCTGGCTTCGTTAGCCTGCACTGCCCCTGAGTTTCTCTGAACTCTAATTCCCACCTGCACCGAGCTAAAATGGCTCCCATGGCTTCTTCTGAGCCCTAATTGCCTGACACAGAACTTGTGACCTTCCACCATCTTCTCAGTTCTCAAAACTTCTCTTGAGTCCTCAGTGCCAGAAGGCTGTTGACAGGTTCCAGTGGTTATCCGGGTGCTGCAAAGCACACAAAGTCCAAACTGCAACCAACAACCCCTCCCAAAAAACAAGCAGAGAAATTGAAAATGTTAATCTTTCTTCAGCTCCATCCATCACCATGACAATGTAGCCTCTTAGGGTACACTAAACGACTTTAAGTTAGCTCCAACTTCTGAAACAAAATATCTCTCTGGACTGAACTTCTTTGCAAGCAGTGTAAATATCAGGGGCTGGGTGGAGAGCTGACTGGTGGCGTTTTAACCTGAGGATCACCACACCTCAAGTGATGGGCAAGGTTGAGAAGATGGGGCCTTCACGAATAACCTCACCCAGTACGTGAATTGAACCCACACTGTTGGCCTTGCTCTGCATCACATACCAGCTGTCCAGCCCACTAAGCTAAACCAGCAACTGGAGGACTCATTTTTAATTGCTGAAAGAGCCAGCAGGCCCTTGTGCATGGTGCAACGCAGTCATGATGACAGCGGTTTGACCTTCCAGGACTTCAGTCTAAGTTGCCACTGCAGACATTGGCTGGTTGCTGCTCATCATTTTCATTTTCATGTTGTAATGGAAGTGGAGATGTCAGCCGTCAGAAACTGCATCATAGTTGAATCTACAAATATGCTGGAGTTAGCCACCACTTCTTTGCTAAAAGGTTTATGTTCCAAGCTTTGAAAAGCTTCCATGTTCCTTGGCATTGTACACAGCCTTTCTGGCAAGCTCTCCAATACACCAAGCATTTTTTGTGCAGACCCATCAGTATTCTTTTTGAGTTGCCTGATCAAAGTCTTCACCTCGAAAGAAGAAAGCTTAGGTGAGCTGGCATCTTTGCTATTCTTGCCTGGCTGCAATTGCACTCTTGCCCAGTGTCTCACCAGATGTAGATCCCACTGCTAATCTATCCTTACTGTCAGTATCTGAGCTGGTGGCTGAGTGTATGAAATCAAATGATGACGTTGTGCATTAATTATCACTGCCTGGTCAGGTCGTCTGGAGGGCTTCCTCCATTCCATCCTCTTCACCAAGGCTGAAAACATTGGAGTCCACTTTCCCCTGTTGTGCCAGTACTCACTCATTTCCCAGGTCAGATTATCTTCAAGCACAACTCTCCACATCTGCTCCAGCCACCTCCTCTTTAAGGGATGTGGGCTGGCTTTAAGTCGTGACAGCCCCCCCAACCCCCCCCCCCCCCCCGGATATTGGCTACCTGTTGGTGCAGTCAATGGACAATGTGGCTAGCGCTCGCTGGAAGAAGAGATTTAAATGATCATGCAGCGCAAAATTGCCTGCCTGCATTATAAACACCAGACATGAGTGCAGAGGGTACTGGAAGTCTGCAGAGGGATTTGGATAGGCTATGTGAGTGGGCTACGGTCTGGCAGATGGAATACAATGTTGACAAACGTGAGGTTATCCATTTTGGTAGGAATAACAGCAAAAGGGATTATTATTTAAATGATAAAATATTAAAACATGCTGCTGTGCAGAGAGACCTGGGTGTGCTAGTGCATGAGTCACAGAAAGTTGGTTTACAGGTGCAACAGGTGATTAAGAAGGCAAATGGAATTTTGTCCTTCATTGCTAGAGGGATGGAGTTTAAGTCTAGGGAGGTTATGCTGCAATTGTATAAGGTGTTAGTGAGGCCACACCTGGAGTATTGTGTTCAGGTTTGGTCTCCTTACTTGAGAAAGGACATACTGGAACTGGAGGGTGTGCAGAGGAGATTCACTAGGTTAATCCCAGAGCTGAAGGGGTTGGATTACGAGGAGAGGTTGAGTAGACTGGGACTGTACTCGTTGGAATTTAGAAGGATGAGGGTGGATCTTATAGAAACATAAGATTATGAAGGGAATAGATAGGATAGATGCGGGCAGGTTGTTTCCACTGGCGGGTGAAAGCAGAACTAGGGGGCATAGCCTCAAAATAAGGGGAAGTAGATTTAGGACTGAGTTTAGGAGGAACTTCTTCACCCAAAGGGTTGTGAATCTATGGAATTCCTTGCCCAGTGAAGCAGTAGAGGCTCCTTCATTAAATGTTTTTAAGATAAAGATAGATAGCTTTTTGAAGAATAAAGGGATTAAGGGTTATGGTGTTCGGGCCGGAAAGTGGAGCTGAGTCCACAAAAGATCAGCCATGATCTCATTGAATGGTGGCGCAGGCTCGAGGGGCCAGATGGCCTACTCCTTCTCCTAGTTCTTATGTTCTTATGTTCTAATCACACGATACCCTGTGCCTGATTTTGGGGATAAATCGAATTTCGCCCTCCGTGATTCTTAATTGTCACTGTTGAATCACATTTTATATGCTATGCAATGCTGCCTGCTATGATTACCCTGACACTGCCTGCCCTTACATCAACAGTACACGAGTAGACAAAAATGTAAAACAAGAATTCTCTGGAACATTTCAAGACCCATAATCATTACTCTCATGACTCACTGGTTGAGAAATATGATATTATACAGAACATAGTTAAAGCTATTGAAATAGTTTTCTCCAAATATGAATTAATAATGCAACAATGATACATAATTATATTTTACATTACAATAGGTTATTTTCTACACATTCCCAGTTATTTCCTGACAGATTAAAACGCAGGAAACTGTTTTTCCAAGGTTAAGAATGTTAACTTGGTGATGTATTTGCCTCAAGTTCCAGTGCCAGAGATTAAGCTACTTATCAATGCAAAGGTCTTTGCTTTCCCTCAATAACATGTGCAAAATTAGTGTGACTCAGCTAATGCACAGGAAGGAAAGAAAATGGAGCATACATTTGGCTCCAGCTTGCTTCAAGACTGCGGCATTGAGATTTGATGTTGAGTGTTGTCACCGTATCCCTATGTGATTATGCCAGGAGAGGAACTAAATGAAACGTTATGGGTTGGAGTTCCTGCTTTGGGTGGAATCAGTATTTACAGCGCAAATTGTACCAATTTTGGGAGGTGCTACCCTGCCCCTTCCCATCCTGGATTTCCACTCACCCTTTTCTCAGTATCGGCGAATGGAAAATCTGTTCCAAGCCAATGGAACTGAGGTGAATTTAAAAATGTGAAGTTTTTGTTTTGTTTTTTTTTAAAACCTTTCCTACATATTTTTAAGAGTGATATTTCGATGAAATTTGGTGAAAATGGAATCACAAAAAAAATGTTTGTAATCAGTGTCAATCATGCTGGAATAAGGTCCTTCCCACAAAACTGGCCAATTCTCGAGGGGCTGAATAACACTGAAGATTGCTGGGATTAACTGCCAAGTTGGTGTTGGTCAATTTCGCATCATGGACAAGGTGGTATTTGAACATGTCCCAGAGGAGCAAACATGTAGGCAGAGCCTTCTTCCAGCAAGACGCATTTAAAACTATCGGACAATACATAAACTCGAGATGCACTGAGTGCAAAATGCACTTAAATGCATGGATCTTTTGTCGGTTTTGCCAGTTTGTGCTGATGAAACCAGCACAACTAATCAGAAGTCCATGCCTAGATCTTTCAAGGATATAATTGAAATCCCGGGGAAAGCATTCTACCATTTTCTGCCCAAGAATGAAAATAGTATCAGTCATTCCCCCTCTTAAAGCCCGAAAGATTGTTTTAAATACAATTCTCACCACACTTTACATGGTATCATGATTCATATTTTTTCTGTTGATGACATATGTGATGAATAATGATGAAGCACTGATGTCTGATCGTTGTATTTCAAACAAATATGCTAAATGTTTCTCTCCCCAAATACTAGACACACATGTTTCTTCTACAGTGTGATATTTATCAAATATCTAAAAGGGCAGCTCCTTTGGTCTTCTAGATGTTAACAGTGCCTTCTTCATGGAAATGGATGAAAGAGATTTGCAACCAAGGTGACTGACGTGCCTGTCACTTACAGACAACTTGTTCTATTAAATGCTTAATGTTCCCCAACAAAACCAGTCAGCTTGGCTCTGCCACTACATGGCATGTCTTCATGCCAGCTGCATTGGTCAGAGGTTACAGTGCCTCAAAAGGCAATCGCCTAAAGTCTCTCCACACAATCACTTCACCTTCCCACCCCCACCCCAACCGACCTGCACGCCCCCAAATGAGAGCACAAGATCTTCTGGCTGTTGATTGCTGTTGGGGCAGTGTTGGGATACTCCTCTTGTGTTATGTACTCTGGGATAACACAGGCTGCAACTGGATGCAGCTTTGTCCAAAAGCTATTCAAGACCTTGAAGTTAGTTCAATCTGATTTATTGAACCAGTAGCAAAGTTAGCACAGTTCTCTCTGAGTTTGACTCTCTGCTAACCTAAGTGTGGTTACTCAGTCTGACTGGACCAGACTAGCTCTTAGCCACGTGCTGGAGGTGTGATACTGTAAATACACCCTGACTCACTCTGTAGATATTTATCAGTGGAAAGAGGCGGAGTGTGAGTGCCTCGTGCCTTTTATAGGAGATAACAACCGAGTGTACTGCCAGCTCATTGGTCATGTCCTGTCCTCTGTGTTCATTAGCTGCCTGTCTGTGTCTGTCTGTATATCATTATCTACATGTCTGCATATCATGACATCTCCCCTTTTTTTGATGTTTTGTTGGCATATGGGAACGTACTTGCATGTGGTGGCATATATTAACATATTTACAAGTGGTGGCATATGTGAACGTATTTACATGTGAAGACAACTGTCCAATGTGCGATAACAGAACATAGCAAACAAAACAAATGTTCATAAGTCCAGTCTCTGGGGCTTGCGCCTGGTCCTTGTCGGCCACCGGAGAGGTGGCAGAGGGGACGACGGCGCCTTGACAGGCGGGATGGAAGCCTGACTGGTGGCCTCGTAGTTCGAGGTCTCAGGAGGTGGCAAAACAACAGACGGAAATGGAGAAGAAAGCGGTTGCGGGCAGGCAACTTTGCGCAGTGCCCGTCTGTTTCGTCGCACAACAGAACCATCAGCCATACGTACAACATACGAGCGGGGCGCAACCTGTCGGACAACGACAGCTGGAGCAGACCGGCCACCATCTGGTATCTTGATCCTGACAGTGTCTGCCGGGGATAACACGGGCAAATCGGTGGCATGAGCATCATAGCCCTGCTTTTGCTGGTTTCGGAGCTGCTGCACCTTCTGCAGCACCGGGAGGTGATCCAGGTTGGGCAAGTGTATGGCTGGAAGTGTCGTCCGCAGGTCCTTGTTCATCAGGAGTTGAGCCGGCGACATGCCAGTGGTCAGTGGGATCGAAATGTTTGAAATGGTATGACTTGGCAAACACAGACCACTCGTGGCTGTTGAAGCACGGGCCATTGTCACTCATGACAGTGAGTGGGATACCATGTCTGGAGAACGTCTCCTTACGTTCCTTGATGACGGTCCGAGATGTGAGGTCTGAGAGCTTCACGACTTCAGGGTAATTGGAGAAATAGTCAATAATCAACATGTAGTCACGACCATTCACACGAAAGAGGTCAATGCCAACCTTGGACCACGGGGAGGTCTCGATTTCATGCTGCTGGAGCGTCTCCTTGCTCTGCGCTGGCTGGAAGCGTTGACAGGTCGCACAGTTGAGGACCATGTTCGAGATGTCCTGGCTAATACCGGGCCAGTAGACAGCCTGCCTGGCTCTGCGTCTGCACTTCTCGACGCCCAGGTGTCCCTCATGGATTTGGCGGAGCACCAAGCTCTGGAGACTGAGTGGAATGACAATCCGGTCCAGCTTGAGGAGGATACCATCAATCACCGTCAGGTCGTCCTTTACATTGTAAAATTGAGGGCACTGCCCTTTCTGCCAGCCATTGGCGAGGTGGTGCATGACACGCTGCAAGAGGGGGTCTTTGGCTGTCTCCTTGCGGATACGAACCACATTCTCATCAGATGCCGGGAGGGTGCGAGCACACAGCTGCACCTGTGATTCAATCTGCTGGATGATTTCCAGTGGTTCACTAGGCAATGTGATGGAGCGGGACAATGCATCAGCGATGATGAGCTCCTTGTCAGCGTGTACACTAAGTCAAAGTCGTACCTTCTGAGTTTGAGGAGGATGCGCTGCAACCGAGGCGTCATGTCGTTCAGGTCCTTGTGGATAATGTGGACCAGAGGCCTATGCTCCGTCTCGACAGTGAATGTCGGCAGGCTGTAGACATAGTCGTGAATCTTGAGAATGCCAGTGAGAAGAACCAGGCATTCCTTCTCTATTTGCGCATACCTTGTTTCGGTGGGCGTCATGGCCCTTGATGGGTAGGCTACCGGTGCCCAGGATGAAGTGTCATCGCGTTGAAGCAGCACCGCACCGATGCCACCCTGGCTCGCATCTGTCGAGATCTTCGTCTCCCTGTTTGGGTCGAAAAATGCCAAGACGGGTGCAGTGGTGAGCTTGGCTTTCAGCTCCAACCACTCTGCCTGATGTGCTGCCTTCCACTCAAAGGCAGTGGATTTTTTCACCAGGTTACGTAGGGCCGTGGTGTGTGAGGCCAGGTTTGGGATGAACTGCCCAGAAAATTGACCATGCCCAGGAGGCGCAACACCGCCTTCTTGTCTTCAGGGACCTTCATGGCTTTGATGGCCTTGACCTTGTTTGTGTCCGGGCGCACGCCCTGCTGAGAGACCTGGTCACCTAGGAACTTGAGTGTCGACATAACGAAGCAACATTTGGACCTGTTCAGCTTCAGGCCATTGGCATGGACACAGCGGAATACCTGCTGGAGACGGGAAACATGCTCTTCAGGGGTTGTGGACCATATGATGATGTCGTCCACGTATACACGAACCCCTTCAATGCCCTTCATCATCTGCTCCATGATGCGATGGAAGATCTCCGATGCCGAGGCAATGCCAAACGGCATGCGATTATAGCAGTATCTGCCAAACGGTGCGTTGAAGGTGCAGAGCCATCTGCTGGACTCATCCAGCTGGATTTGCCAAAATCCATGTGACACATCTAATTTGGTGAAAAACCGTGCATGTGCTATCTCACTGGTGAGTTCCTCCTGCTTCGGGATGGGGTAGTGTTCACTCATTATATTCTTATTGAGATCCTTGGGATCAATGCAGATGCGCAGGTCTCCCAAAGGCTTTCTAACACATACCCTCGAGCTGACCCAATCAGTCGGTTCGGTTACCTTGGAAATGATGCCCTGTTGCTGAAGATCCTTGAGCTGTGCCTTCAGGCGCTCCCTCAGCGGAGCCGGGACCCGGCGTGGTGCGTGGACCACTGGCTTGGCATCAGGTCGTAGCAGAATCTTGTATCGATATGGCAGCGTACCCATCCCGTCGAACACATCCGGATACTGAGCGAGGATGTCGTCAATGCCGGCCTGATGATCCACATTGGAGGATGTCGTTGTGTAAACCCACTGCACGAGGTTCAGCTGCTTGCAGGCATGCGCGCCAAGTAGGGATGCCCTGTCTGGCTTGACAATTTCAAAACGTAACCGTGCATGGGTGATCCGGTTGGAGACGAGTAGATGGCAGAATCCCAGTGCCGTGATGGCATTTCCGTTGTAGTCCAGGAACCTGCAGGCTCCTGGAAGGACCTTGGGGGGCTTCTTGATGCGTTTGAAATCTGCCTGTGAGGAGGTTGGCGGAAGCACCTGTGTCCAGCTTAAACTGGATGGAGCAGTGGTTGACCTGCATCACCGCACACCATTCGTCCACAGAATTCACAGCGAGGATGGATTGAATTTGTGATGAGTTGGATGTGGCATATTCACATTTGGTACTGATGCCCACACAGTAGGCGGAGTCCAGGCATTCTTCCTCTGGATCCGTTGTGCTGCCAGGATCAGAATCCTGTAATCGGTATTGCGCACTCTGAACGCGCCGTCGTCGGAATTGGGAGCGCTGGCCTCTGACTGGTGGTGCAGAGCTGCACAAGGCTGCATAGTGTCCAGGCTTCCTGCAGTTTATACATCGCCTGCCTCTTGCAGGGCAGTGTTTCTTTAAATGGGTGTTGCCGCAGTTCGAGCACGTCATGACGTCGGCGGCTTGACACTCCGCCGTCGTCGCACATGCGCAGTGCGGGTGTCGGCTGCTTCGTTATCCCGTTCGCATCGCGCATGCGTGCGGCCCCGGGAAAAGCGCGCAAAATGGCCGCTTTCATCAATGCTGAGGCGCTGCATCCGGGAGATGGCCTGCACACTCTCTGCCTCGTGGGAGGCAAGTTTCTCATTTTCAGCAGATTTGTACTGGGCATAGCGATTTGTGGCGTGCTTATGCACTGTGCATGTTTCAATCGTGACTGGCAGGGTCATATGCTTGATTTTCATCAGCTGCTCTCTCAGAGGATCAGTGTGACCTCCATAAACGATTTGGGGCGGGATTCTCCAACCCCCCGTCGGGTCGGAGAATCGGCGGGTGGCGACGTGAATCCCGCCCCGGCCGGCTGCCGAATTCTCCGGCGCCAGGGATTTGGCGGGGGCGTGAATCGCGGAGCGCCAGTCGGCGGCCGCTTCCAGCGGCCCCCCCCCCCGGCGATTCTCCGGCCCGCGATGGGCCGAGTGGCCGCCCGTTTTAGGCCAACCCGCTGCCGTAAATTAAAGTCGGTCCTTACCAGCGGGACCTGGCAGCGCGGGCGGCTTCTGGGGTCCTCGGTGGGGGGGGGGGATCTGGCCCCGTGAGGTGCCCCCACAGTGGCCTGGCCCGCGATTCGGGGCCCACCGATCCGTGGGCGAGCCTGTGCCGTGGGGGCACTCTATTCTTCCGCATCAGCCGCTGTGGTCCTCCGCCATGGCCGACGCGAAGAAGATCCCCTCTGCGCATGCGCTGGGATGACGCCAGCACACGCTGGCGCTCCCGCGCATGCACCAACTCGCACCGGCCGGCGGAGGCCTTTCGGCGCCGGTTGGTGTGGCGCCAAGCCCCTTCCCCGCCGGCTGGCACAGAGCAACCCACTCCGGGGCCGGCCTAGCCCCTGAAGGTGCGGAGGATTCCGCACCTTTGGGGCCGCCCGACGCCGGAGTGGTTCACACCACTCCTTCCCGCCGGAGTTGCCCGCCCCGCCGATTCCCGCAGAATCCCGCCCTTGGTCTCTGATCATGGAGTCGGCAATATCACCAAAGTTGCAGGACAGCGCTAGCAGGCGGAGGTTAGTTAAGAAGGGTTGAAAGATTCATCTTTACCTTGTAGATGCTGTTTGAATATGTAGTGCTCGAAGATTTCATTGGTGTCCACTTCACAGTGACTGTCAAACTTGTCCAGGATGGTCTGAAACTTTGTCTTGTCCTGGCCTTCCGTGAAGTGAAAAGAGTTGAATAGTTTGGTGGCTTGACCACCCGCTGTTGTGAGGAGAAGCGCAATCTTCCTTGCATCAGACGCACCCACGAGGTCTGAAGCTTCGATGTACAGCAGAAACTGTTGCTTGAATGTTTGCCAGTTGACACTGAGATTGCCGGAGGTCCTGAGCTGGTGAGGAGCCTGAATCTTCTCCATGGTGCCGGGATACATTCGCTGGTCGTCACGGAACGGACTGATGTAAACAACCCAAATTAAGCAGTCTCCTGGTAGCATCTTGTGTTATGTACTCTGGGATAATACAGGCTGCAACTGGATGCAGCTTTAACCAAAAGATACTCCAGACCTTGAAGTCAGTTCAATCTGATTTATTGAACCAGTAGCACAGTTACCACAGTTCTCCATGAGTTTGACTCTCTGCTAACCTAAGTGTGGTTATTCTGACTGACTGAACCAGACTAGCTCTTAGCTACGTGCTGGAGGTGTGATGCTGTACATACACCCCGACTCACTCTGTAGATGATCATCAGTGGAAAGAGGCGGAGTGTGAGTGCCTCGTGCCTTTTATAGTGAGATACCACCCCTGAGTGTCCTGCCTGCTCATTGGTCATGTCCTGTTCTCTGTGTTCATTAGCTGCCTGTCTGTGCATGTCTGCATATCATGACAACTCCCAAGGCCATGCTTATAGCTTGGGACAGGTATTTCTGGGCATAATATCAGAAGCCAACTTTGGTTTGCCCTGCTCCTGTCTAGGGGTGTGGGAGGGACAGGAAAATCTGTCCCTCATTTTATATGCAGCTGTACTGCACTCGGTGATGCCTTTCACGATCCATCCTGTAACACTCCAAATAAATCAATCTGCTCATTAATTGAATAATAAAAACCACCAATGCAATACACCTGGCAGACATGAGCAAGCATGAATATTTGGATCAGATTCAACTCACCTTTACAGGAAACGGGATTTTAGGAGTTAGGAATAAAGACTTATAAGCTGATAATTACCTAAATCTGTAGAAATTAATTTGTGCAAACATGACTCAGACAAACTACACAGGGCAGTCAACCCACTCAGTAAGCTTTGCTCAACATTACAAATTCATTAAATGTGCCATCAAGAAATTGTCCTTCTATGATCAGCAATTACTTTTGTTTCCCTTTGTAAGAAAGCAAATGGCAATGATGTCAAGCTTACAAATTCCTAATAACATAAACATTGTGAATATATGAGCAAAATATTGAAAGATATTGGGATTCTCCATTTCAGAGACTAAGTACTGACGCCGGGACAGAACTGCAGGTGTTGTACGGTCACGATGGGGGTCACCGGTCCCGGTGCCATTCGGTACATGCTAATGGGCCAGCACCGACGCCACGTGGAACTAGTGCAATTCCAACGCACGACAGCATGTGATTCGCCGTGGTCGGGATTGGCACTCGAGAGCCTGACAAGCTGCAGCCACGTGTAAGCACTCCACTCCCCAAACACTCTCATTCCAGCCACGAAGATGCCAACTCCGAAGAACGGCATCGAGGTTCGCCAATGCAGAGCTGGAGACACTGCTGGATGCCGTGGAGGAGGAGCGGGACACCCTGTTCCCCGGAATTGGAAAGAGGCTGCCACCTGCCGAGGTCAACCGAGCCTGTGGGTGCAGGTGGCAGAGGCTGTGAGCGCCATAGCTCCACTGCCAGGACTGGGCAACAGCGGAGAAGAAGCTGAACAGCTTCCTCAGGGTGGCCAGGATGAGTCACCAACTCCATGCCCCTTGCACCACCCCTGTTCCACACAAAGCACACCTATCATCCCGTCTCCCCCCAGTGCGGCCCCCACCAGGCGGACCGGTGGACAGTGCTGGGTGAGACTAGCCAGAGCCAGTCACCACCACTACCACCCTGTCCCTGGCACCATCCCCCATCCCACATCCGTAGGAACCCCCCCACCCCAGAGGGCAATCGAGCCCCGCCTCTCGGCAGGCTGACCGCACCCCACCCCGCATCACATGCCAATACCCATACCGCCCGCCATGGCCACTGGCGGACCACCTGTGTTGCCCCGACTGAGTATCTCACACTGTGCCATTATATGTCCCCCCAGGAGAAGGTGGCCCACTACCGTAGGGTTGAGAGAAAACCAGAGAGGGCCTGCTGGATCTATGGCCCCTCGCTGTCTCGGAGCAGAGGGCGATGGACCTGGTTGGTGGGATTGGAGAGTGGGCAGTTGCCGAGGCGGAGGTCAGCTTCGGAGATCCAAGTGAGCCCCCAATGAATTGCGATGTTCCTATGGTGCACAAGTTACCCCTCTCCCCACACCGAGCCTACCGACGATCTAACCATGCATCTTGTTTTTTGTCTTGCAGGATCGCCTGATGATGAGACGGATCCATCTGGGGTTCCTCATCCCCCCGCTGCAACCCCGCAACTGGCGACAATCAGGACCTGCTGGTGACCCACGCCCCCAGCCTCAACCCTGCAGCATCCCGGTGCACCAGTCTGGGGGGACAGCGACTTCTCACTGCTGTCACTGGCATCCTCCACGATCCCAGAGACACTCACCTCAGTTGGGCACTATAGAAGAGGCTCCTGGGACACTCTCTGGTGCACACAACACACATGCAGCGGTACATCAGGTGGCGGTAGAAACCCCCGAGGCGGTGGGCGGTCAGAGGGCAGCCCCACGCCAGGGACTAGCTGCCATCCTTTTGTGTCTCGGGCTTCTGGAAAGGGTTGTCCCATCAATGTTGCAGACGCATTGCCGGGGACTACGGGGTGTTAGCAACCGTCCAGCGCCTGTAGGTGCAGTTGGAGGAGTCCAACCGTCTGTACGAGGAGGTGGTGCCGACCATGCATGCCACCCAGGCCAACACCGCATGAGTGGCGTCAGTGGTGGAGGCCTTGGGAGTGAAGGTATCGGCCATGGGTCAAGATGTCGAGGCCTGAGGCACTCTGTGCAGGCGGTAGCCAATGCATAGGACAAGGCGGCCATGTCACATGCGGCCATGTACCAGGGCCACATGGACATTGCAGTGCCACTCCAGAGGTTTTCCCAGTCACAATGGCCCATGGCTGCGAGCGTCGAGGTATTGACCTGGCGTTGCCCGGCCTGAGCTGGTCCCTGAGTGATGTGGCAGAGTCCCAGAGGGATGTGACACAGTCGCAGAGGGACGTGGTGCAATCCTTGTGCTCTATGGCAGCGAGCATTGAGACCTTGGTGAAGACAAGAGCGGACCTCCAGGAATTGCACGGCAGGTGATGGGGAAGCCCCGGAACTCACTCCAGCCACCCCCTGTCCTGAGGAATAGCCCGGGGGCCATCAGGTATCTTGAGGGAGGAGGAGATGATGGGGCCTATGCCGGTGAAGCCCTCAGGTGCTGGAACACCTCAGCGCCTCTGAATCACCCCCCACCTGTCCCTGCTGCATCCGATGGGCAGCAGACAGAACATGGTGGCATCTGTTCTGGAAGACTACTGGACCCAGTCGCCACAGACGATGGCTGCCAAAGGAGACTGTTATATTACCTTACGTAATACATATATTACTCTTTTGAACCAGCCGAGTTGTTGAAATGAGCAGTTGTCTTCTTGTAAACATAAACTAATTTTTTGAGTAATATCAATAAATATTGTGAGATCTTTTACTTAATACTAAATGAGTAAAACAAAGAAACAATTGTAGAGACAACTAATTAAATTATACAATACAATGCTTTGATAACAAATAACTTCTCTGTTATAACCTGCCTACTGACGATTGGCTGGGGACTAATGACTATCCCACAATCCTATGGGAGTATGAACTTCCCCAATGAGGGGGGCAGAGAAACTCCTACTATAAATAAGCTGGCCAGTCCAGGAACCAGGAGGAAGGAGAAGGTAGCAAGGGAAGTTACTGCTACTGTTATGTATATATTGTTATAGTAAATAAACGTTATTATTTTGTATCCTTAAAACTCGTGCTGGATTCTTCGTGGCCCTTACAAAACTGGCGACGAAGGTAAAAGTGAATAGCTGTCTACACTGCTGAAGCCACCTCCCTGGATTTTTGTTGGATACAGGTTGGAAGTTGTTTTCTATTATACCATGCCTCTGTACGGACGTTTGGATGTTTTTGATGCTGCGCTGGAAAGCTGGAACCAGTACACACAACGGATGCGTTACTATTTCCGGGCAAACAATATCACTGAAAACGAGCGGCAGGTGGTCATATTGCTCACCGCCTGCGGGCCGCATACGTTTGGGGTGATTAGGAGCCTTACGTACCCAGCTGCGCCGGACACCAAAACGTTTGACGAACTTGTGAATATAGTGGGGCAACACTTTAACCCAACCCCGTCCACGATAGTCCAGCGTTACCGGTTTAATACCGCTGAGAGGACCCCGGGAGAATCCCTTGCCGATTTTTTATCCAGGCTACGCGGGATTGCGGAATACTATGACTATGGTGAGACCTTGTCAGAAATGTTACGCGACCGTTTGGTTTGCGGTATTAACAATGCGGCCACCCAGAGAAAGTTGTTAGCGGAGGCGAGGCAACCTTGGGCGAGGCAACGACCGGACCGACGCCAGTGGCCATCGGACATTCCTCCCCGAAGGGAGCCTTCTCCAGAGCCAATGGATGAGGAGCCATGTCCGTGTCAGACTTGTAGGCGCCGATCCCGTCGCGGACGGCGGTCCTGGGGACGCCAGAGGCGCCGTCGTTCCGACCGAAACTGGGACCAGCCCAGGGGCCGTAACTGGGACCAGCCCAGAGGCCGTACCTTCCATGTGTTTGAACCTGCGGCGACCACTCCTGAGGACGTGGAGACGGAGGACGACTGCCTGCAGCTGCATTGTGTGGCAGCTCCCCGTGTGGCCCCCATTAAGGTGACAGTACGGGTCAATGGCCACCCGCTGGAGATGGAGTTGGATACTGGCGCAGCGGTCTCCGTGATCGCCCAGAGGACATTCGACCGCATCAAGCAGGGTATACAGACCCTTACATTAACTGACTCACAGGCCAGGTTGGCCACCTACACGGGGGAACCACTGGACATTGCAGGAACTACAACGACCCCTGTTGTCTATGGACGCCAGGAGGGGCGTTTCCCACTTATCGTAGTGCGTGGCCATGGGCCCAGCCTGTTGGGTCGGGACTGGTTGCGCAATTTGCGGTTGCAATGGCAGCACATCCTCCAAACAGTTTCTGGAGGGTTGACTGAGGTGCTAGGACGATACCCAGAGGTATTCCAGCCGGGTTTGGGGAAAATAAAAGGGGCCGTAGCCTGTATCCAAGTTGAACCAGGAGCCACGCCGCGCTATTTCCGGGCGCGCCCAGTGCCTTACGCTTTGCTCGAGAAGGTAGAAGGGGAGCTCACTCGTTTGGAGAGTTTGGGTATTATCAGGCCCGTCCGTTTTGCTGACTGGGCAGCACCAATTGTACCAGTAATGAAGCCAGATGCCACAGTTCGCTTGTGTGGCGACTATAAACTTACAGTGAATACAGTTTCCCGACTCGACCGATACCCAATGCCTCGCATAGAGGATCTCTACGCGAAACTTGCAGGCGGACTCTCATTCACAAAATTAGATATGAGTCACGCCTGCCTGCAGTTGGAGCTGGACCCTGCCTCCCGACCATATGTAACAATTAACACACACCGGGGCCTGTATGAATATACACGGTTGCCCTTTGGAGTATCCTCTGCCTGCGCAATTTTTCAAAGTGTTATGGAGGGCATTTTGAGAGGTTTACCGCGTGTGGCTGTCTACCTAGATGACGTGTTGATTACAGGGACGTCGGAGCAAGAGCATTTGGAAAATCTGGAGGCTGTCCTTAAACGCCTTTCGGAGGCTGGAGTCCGTTTACGTCACACAAAGTGTGTATTTCAGGCAAAAGAAGTAGTCTACCTAGGTTATCGGGTGGACCGCGAGGGTCTGCACCCCGTCGCAGAGAAGGTGCGTGCAATTCAACATGCCCCCACTCCGACTGACACTTTGCATCTTACGTTCTTTTCTCGGTCTCGTAAACTATTACGGGAAGTTCCTCCCCAATCTGGCAACTACGCTGGCCCCTTTGCACCTTCTGCGAAAGAAAAATCACACCTGGGTTTGGGGTCAGCCGCAAGAAACCGCTTTCCGGCGGGTAAAGCAACAATTGTCGTCGTCTGGGTTACTAACCCACTATGATCCGGGAAAGCCTTTGCTCGTCACATGTGATGCATCCCCGTATGTTATTGGGGCTGTCCTGTCCCACAAGATGGAGAACGGGGCCGAGCGACCGATAGCTTTTGCCTCCCGCACATTGACTGCAGCGGAGAAAAAGTACGCGCAGATCGAGAAGGAGGGCCTGGCAGTGGTTTTTGCGGTGAAACGCTTCCACCAGTATGTGTACGGCCGCCATTTCACTATCGTGACTGATCATAAGCCCCTGCTGGGACTCTTCAGAGAGGATAAGCCAATACCGCCCATTGCTTCTGCATGGATCCAGTGCTGGGCTTTGTTGCTTGCTGCATATGAGTATTCTCTGGAGCACAAACCAGGTACGCAGATAGCAAATGCCGACGCACTGAGCCGATTGCCTTTATCAACCGGCCCCATGTCGACCCCCACGACCGGTGAGGTGGTCGCAACCCTAAATTTTATGGACACCTTGCCTGTCACGGCATCACAGATCCGTGAGTGGACCCAGACGGAGCCAGTCCTGTCAAAGGTACGGCACATAGTCCTGTATGGTGGGCAGCATAGACAGCTCCCAGGCGAGTTGCGGGCATTTTCCTCCAAGCTGTCAGAGTTCAGCGTGGAAGACGGCATCCTCTTGTGGGGGACGCGTGTGATTGTCCCGGAAAAAGGCCAGGAGCTGATATTATCAGACTTGCACAATGGGCATCCGGGCGTGACCAAAATGAAAATGTTGGCCCGGAGTTATGTCTGGTGGCCAGGCCTCGACACCGACATTGAGAAGGTGGCCCAAAACTGCTCCATTTGCCAGGAGCATCAGAAGCTTCCGCCGGCCGCGCCCCTACATCACTGGGAATGGCCAGGGCGGCCTTGGGCACGCTTACATGCAGATTTCGCAGGCCCTTTTCAGGGATCCATGTTCCTTCTACTAATTGACGCCCAGTCCAAATTGCTGTAGGTGCATAAGATGCAGGGGACAACGTCCTGCGCAACAATCGAAAAAATGCGTTTATCATTTAGCACGCATGGCCTCCCCGAGGTGCTGGTCACGGATAATGGCACTCCATTCACGAGTGAGGAGTTTGCTAGGTTTACAAAGACGAACGGCATCCGCCATATCCGCACTGCCCCTTACCACCCGGCTTCAAATGGGTTGGCAGAGCGTGCAGTGCAAACATTCAAAAGAGGCCTAAAGAAGCAGTCTTCCGGATCAATGGACACGAGACTGGCTCGGTTTTTGTTTACGTACAGGACCACCCCCCATACAGTGACTGGGGTAGCTCCCGCATAACTCCTAATGGGCCGGAGACTGCGCACCCGCCTTAGTATGGTCTTCCCGGACATTGGCGCAAAAGTACACCGCACACAAGAACGGCAGGGACCGGGATTGTCTCGGCATCGTCCGATTCGGCAGTTTACGCCCGGTGACCCAGTATTCGTGCGGAATTTTGCTGGTGGTGCCCAATGGGTTCCTGGTGTAATCTTTCGCCAAACGGGCCCTATATCGTACCAAGTGCAAGCCCAGGGTCGTCTCCAGCGAAAACATGTAGACCACGTCCGGTCCAGAAGATCATCCCCGCCCCCGGAGCTCAGTTCAACAGCGGCAAAGACCAAAAACAAGGGAAGGGAGTCCTCCAAATCTTCCACTGGTGCCTCACTCGAAGCCTGCGCAGGTCGTGATGGGACCGAATGGAGATAGAGACGCTGACATGACGGAGGCAGCAGACTCTGACTCCGAGATGGAGACACAGGATGAATCAGAGGGGGAATCCTCGGGTCCACAGGCCGTGGATGTACAACCGCGCCGTTCATCACGGAAGCGCCGGTCTCCGTCTCGTTATACGCCGCCTGATCCAGCGCCGCGTGCAAATGGCGTCCGGCATGCGGCCAAACGAGTTCGATGCCTTCCTTCGCCAGGGCCTACGGTGGATTCCTTGGACTTTGGGGGGGAGAGATGTTATAACCTGCCTACTGACGATTGGCTGGGGACTAATGACTATCCCACAATCCTATGGGAGTATGAACTTCCCCAATGAGGGGGGCGGAGAAACTCCTACTATAAATAAGCTGGCCAGTCCAGGAACCAGGAGGAAGGAGAAGGTAGCAAGGGAAGTTACTGCTACTGTTATGTATATATTGTTATAGTAAATAAACGTTATTATTTTGTATCCTTAAAACTCGTGCTGGTTTCTTCGTGGCCCTTACAAAATTCTCTCTCTAGCTTTACTATGTCCATTCTCTCTTCGCTCCTGGTTTGTCTCAGTCAGCTGGACAGCTGGTTTGTGAGACAGAACCAGGTCAGCAGCGTGGGTTCAATTCCCATATTGGCTGAGTATTCTGAATTCTCCTCTGTGTACCCAAACAGGCGCTGGAATGTGGCGACTAGGGGCTTTTCACTGTAACTTCATTGCAGTGTTGGTGTAAGCCTACTTGTGACAATAAAGATTATTTTATTTATTTTATCCTGATACACACTCTCATCAGAAAAAGCAGGAAAACCATTAATATAGGTTCTGATAGTGAGACCTCCAGTGTTCAATTGCATTACATATATTGATCCATGTACATTGATATACAGAGATCACTGCAGGGACCAAGGTCGGAGGGGGGGAGATATGCAGCAGGCCGACATGTGCGCACACCATGTGGTAGGGCCTACCCGTTCACTTCCTCCTCAAGCACGTCACCCCTCTGTTGTGGAGGACCCGCCATGCTGTGGTGGACATGGGAAGCCACCATGATTTGGGAGACCTTCTCAGGGTTGTATTCGAGGGCCCGGCCAAAACAATCGAGGCACCGCTCGATGATGCGCCTGGTTGCTGCATGGGCGTCTTTATAGCTGGTGGTCACACACTAACTACACATTGAGCGAGTGGAATCCCCTGTGGGTTGTGAAGGGCACTCCCTCATGCGGTAGGGCCCTTAGGGGGGCATGTGCCCCGTCGATCATCCCGGGACCTGGGGCATCCCGCTGCCTAGGCAATCTGGCGGGCTTGGTCCATATTCAGGCTGATATATTGTGCCACTTGGGTATATAGGGTCTGTTATGGCACAGATGCACCTGTGCACAGAGGTCTGAGAGATCCCAGACAGTCCCCACTTGGCAACTGGAAGGATACCATGGCATAGTTTAGGGCGACTGTCACCGTGACAGTCACCGGGAGCACATGCCCTCCCCCATATCCCCGTGGTTCCAGATGCGGAATAATCCAGCAGATATGTCGTACGGTGTCCCTGGTTAGCTGGAGCCTTTGGCAACACACTCAGTCCAGCAGGTCTTTGAATGACAGGAGCTGCCGGTGTATACAAAGCTTGACACAACAATCCTTCCCACCTCCTCCTTGGCCTGTTTTGGCCGGCTCTCCAAACTCACTGGCTGGCCTCTGCACCTCTGGAGCAGGCTACAGTTCTGCTGGGCCCTCCCCGAGCAGCTCCTGCTCGTGCAGCCACAGTGCGTCCGCAAGGGCCACCATGAACAGGCAGATACCAATCACTCCTTTTTTAAAATAAATTTAGAGTACCCAATTCATTTTTTCCAATTAAGGGGCAATTTAGCGTGGCCAATCCACCTATCCTGCACATCTGTGGGTTGTGGGGGCGAAACCCACGCAAATATGGGGAGAATGTGCAAACTCCACAAGGACAGTGACCCAGAGCCGGGATTGAACCTGGGACCTTTTTGCCATGAGGCAGTAATACTAACCATTGCGCCACCGTGCTGCCTCAAGGTGCCAATCACACCTGGTTGCATACCAAACTCTATTATCTGCAGGGCGTGAAGGGCACACATGTTAGCATGGTGAGTACTCCCGTGCCCAACCAGGTCCAGGGTTGCATGGAGACCCTGTCTTGCACTGTAGCCCCTGCCTCCGCATGTCCCCCCTACCTCCCACTCCCACCTGTTCCCCCTGACACTTTGCCCTTCATACTGCACTCATGGCCCCGTACCAGAGGGCCTTAATCCTGCCATGCATTTCTGCCAGCACGGTTACCGGTGGCTGACACTACGCACTGCTGCGCCTGTCCTGCGCCCTCCTGAGGGGTCTACTGTAGGGAACCGCCTTGGGTGGGCTGTGTGATACCCCGCCAGCAGGTTATCACACGATGCTATGCTTGGTGGTATGCTTGCAGGCAGGGCCAGGGATGGAGTTCGGTGAGGGTGGGGTGGACACCTGCTGGGAGCGTAGCTGTGGTGTGCTGTGGGTCCTGGTTGAGTCAACTTGCCCGGGGGCAGGATGGATGAGGGCAAGGGCACAGTGGGCAGACGGGGCTTGGTGACAACCGGTGGTCCTGCCGGATGGGCTGGCTGATTGTGTCACTGGTGGGACGTCTACCCTGCGAGGGCCAGTCTGCCAGCGTGGATGACGTTGACCACAGTGCGTGTGCCTGCAGTCGAGGCGTGCTCCGCAGCTCCCTTGCTGCCTCGCAGTGGGACAACTCCTCTGATGGGTGCACGGGGGTATGCCTACACCTGGTGGGCCACGGACTGCGATGGACCACGCACATCCCGTGAATGAGTCGGCTGGGGTCTGTGGGCCCCAGGTGGGGGTGGGGTGCAGCCGTACAGCCGGTGATGCTCTGCGAATCTACGGGCCACAGTGGGCAATCAGCAGAGTGCAGAGCCAGGTGGCTACCTTGCAGCCCGTGGCACTGGTCCTGGAGGGACCACCCTGACCCCACGGCCCATCCACTGGAATCCCCTTGCTACTCCCCTAGGTCCTGGCAGATGTCTCTCAGCCAGCGGCATAACTGTCAGACCACCCCCCCGCTTTTGGGGATATGACCTACCTCCTCTCTCTCCATCAGCAGCCACGGCACCTGTTTCCTGATTTTAAACATCATAAGTGAACCTCGCCGTCATCACTTCCGCCTGGCAGGGGTGCAGCATCGTGGGAGGCCGGTGACTACCAGGTCGTGCTCACTAATGAAATGTTAATTCATGCGACCGTACATTTTGCATGCCCACGCCAGTGGCGCACGGACCGCATTCATGCTGCTATCGAAGTGCCGAAAGCCTGGCGTTCCGCTGGGCGCCCGGTGCCGACCTCGCTTTTCAGCTGACACCGTATTGTCCACCCGATAGTGACTGGCGATTCTGGCATCGGCCAACGGAGAATCCCACCCATAGAGACAAGCCAGAGTCTAATAAAGCTGAAGTGTAACACACTTAAAAACCCACAATAAACAGCTGAAAGTGTCCACAAATTGACCTTTAAAACCTTGCATGTGCATTCATTTCTCAAGCACAATTCTCCTTCTGACTTGAATATTTAAATAAGTGCATCTTACAGCCTTCCCTACCCACCCACTGATACTAGGCCACAGCAGCTCCCAGGAGCCACTGACTAATACCATTGAACACCTCCGCCTTTCTTTAACATTGTAATGAACTTGTTTTTCTCTCAACATTCCTTTGATTGTTGATTATGCTCCTCTGCAAAAAGAAGTTAAATGATCTTTTTAGCCTAGATAAGATACTTAGATCATAAAACATAGGAGCAGGAATGGGCCATTTGGCCATCGAGCCCAATCTGCCATTCAATTAGGTCATGGTTGAATTGATTGTGGCCTACACTTTTAAAAAAATAAATTTAAGAGTTCCCAATTCATTTTTTCCAATTAAGGAGCCATTCAGCATGACCAATCCACCTACCCTGCACATCGTTTGGGTTGCGGGGACGAAACCCACGCAAACACGTGAAGAACATGCAAACTCCACACGGACAATGACCCAGAGCTGGGATCGAACCTGGGACCTCGACGCCGTGAGGCAGCAGTGCTAACCACTGCCCCACCGTGCTGCCCTTTCACTCCCCTAACCATCGACTCCCTTGCTATCAAAATCTGTCTGACTCAGCAGTGAATATGTTCAATGATTCAGTTCATTGCTCTGTGGAGAAGAGGATTCCAAAGACTAATGACCCTCTGAGAGAATAAATTCTTCACCTCTGTTTTAAACCATGTCCCCTAGTTCTTGCTTCCTCCATGAGTGGAAACAGCCTCTCAGCAGCCAACCTGTCAAGCCCCCTCAGAATCTTCTATGTTTCAATTAGATTACATCTCATTCTTTTAAATGCCAGTGAGCAAAGATCAAACTCACTCAACCTTTCCTCATAAAATAACCCCTTCATTCCAGGAATTAGCCCAACGAACCTTCCAATTCAAGAATATTCCTGCTTAAGTACAAAGACCAGAACATGAATTATTCGGTCTCACCCTTAAGGAACTCATGCTTACTTTGGGTACTCTTTTCCATTTTACATATTAGCAAGAGCTATTACTGCCTGTTTATATATTTCTTGCTAGCTCTTTCTTACACTCCAATTTCTCCCTTTTTATTTTTTTCGTTATCCTTTGCTGGTTTCTAAAATGTTCACAATCTCTGGCCTACGACTAAACTTTGCAGCATTGTCTGTCATAAACCAAGGTTGGTTTAGCACAGTGGGCTAAACAGCTGACTTGTAATGCAGAAAAGACCAGCAGTGCGGGTTCGATTCCCGTACCGGCCTCCCCGAACAGGCGCCGGAATGTGACGACTAGGGACTTTTCACAGTAACTTCACTGAAGCCTACTTGTGACAATAAGCAAATATTATTATTATTTTCATCTAGGTCCATTCTGAACTTCCTTAGTTATCAATGGACATTTTTCCCTCTGGAGTTTTTAATTTTCAATGGAAATTATCTTTCTTGAGGGTCATGAAACATCTCCTTCAATGGCCTGCTGATGCTGCTCCAGCCTTTTCTTTTAACTTGGTTTCCCATTCCATTGTTGCCAACTCTGTCTTAATATTCTTGTAATTGTCTTCTTTTAAGTTCAAGACACTAGCTTCAGATTCAAATTTCTCACCCTCAAACTGAATGTTGTTGCAAACCGGTTAGGGATCAGTAACTTTTTATTTGAACAAAGTGTGAATCCCAGTTACCCTATAGGAGAATTAAAGCTAGAAGAGTCCAAGGTTTTATACAAAAGAAAATAAACGTTACTGTACAATGTCAGAAAAGTTAAATAATCTACAATATCTATCTTAGACTCTTAAAATTCAGGATTGACATGAGGTAAATATTAATTAATCGTGGTCAAACACACCACACTGCACATTAAATGGCAAATGTGCCAGGACAGATCCCAGGGATTTCTCAGCAACTCACCCAAAATTATACAACCTCATTAAAATTCTGTCTCCCGCACCGATTCTAACTCTTCTCTTTTGAACATTTAGCTTCTGAATTCCCTTAAATACGGCTCTGAATCGGACTACCTCAATGACATTTCACCCCATGATGGTTCAATCTCTTGTCCTGAGATTTTGTTCCATTGGATTCACAAAGTTGCACTCCTGCCTTTAATTACTGCCACACATCCAACTCTTTTACAGACTGCTAGTTGTGCTAAGCAAGGTTTATCTGAATTTCAATTTGCCAGCTACACTGGGCTATAAATAGCGCCCAGGGCTTCTTCTGAGCCCTAACCCTCTCAAGCTTGCAACCAGTGACCTTCCAACCCTCCCCAGGACTCCTGTGAGCCTTAATTACCTGGCACTTGTTAACCACTCCCTGGGCTCTGTGTGTGCTGCAAATCACACAAGGGCTAAACTACAACCATCACTCTCTCTCAGCAAACACAAAGATAAATTGAAACCAGACAACCTTCTTATGCTCTAAGCATCTCCATGACAATGTAGTCTTTCAGGATGTACTGAACTCTTTTGGACTAATATAGCTCTACCTCCCAAGACAACGCATCTCTCTGCACTGCACTTCTTTGCGAGCAGTGTTGACATCACGGCCGGGATTCTCTAACCCGCTGCCGGGTCGGAGAATCCCCGGGGTGGGGGGGGGGGGGCGGGAATCGCGACCCGCCACCGGCTTCCCCGCTCTCTGGCGCTGATTCTCGGGTGCCCGCGGGATTCCCGCCGCGCCGGTCGGGGGCCGTTGACAGTGCCCTCCCCCGATGATTCTCTGGGCCCCGATGGGCCGACGAGTTTGGCCGAGACCCGCCAGCGTGGGTTACTCAGGTCCCACATGGCGGACCTGGAAGGTGAGTGTGCGGGGGCCGTCCTGGAGGGGGGGGGGATCCGACCCCGGGGGGGGGGGCCTCCCACAGTGGCCTGGCCCGCGATTGGGGCCTACCGTTTGGCGGGCGGGCTGGTTCCGTGGGGGTCTATTTTACTCCGCGCCGGGCCCTAAAGGGCTCCGCCATATTGCCCGGGCTGCGCGGAGAAGGGAACCCCCATGCATGCGCAGAAATACGCGGCCGTAGCACGCATGCGCAGAAATACGCCGGCCATTCCGCACATGCGCGAACTCGTGCGGGCTGTTCCGCACCGGCTGGAGCTGCGGGGACCACTCCCGGGCCAACCTAGCCACCTGGGGAGGGGAGCATTCCCCATTATTGGGGACCATTGACGCTGGAGTGGTTGGCGGCGCTTTTGGAAATGAAATTAAAATCGCTTATTGTCACAAGTCGGCTTCAAATGAAGTTACTGTGAAAAGCCCCTAGTCGTCACATTCCGGCACCTGTTCGGGGAGTCTGGTTCACGTGGGAGTGGGGACATAGCCCCATTATTGGAGAATCCCGCCTCATATCTCCAGATAGGTAAGTCCACCTGCTGTATTATGACTTCACCTCTTCTCTAACTGTATTAAATAAACATACGTTACCTTCTGAACTACCATTTTCCTTTGGAGTTTTAAACATCTCCAAAGCCCAGCATTTTCATTACTTTGCTTCATAAGAATCTTCCCAGAATATTAACATTAGCCATGCAATAGATATTCACATTGTGAAATTCTATCCATGTTACCGATCCCTTTACCTAGGTGAAAGTATTAATTAATTAATCCTGTCTCATTACACACTATAGGTCCAAATAGTCTGTGGGGCGGCATGGTAGCGCAATGGTTAGCACTGTTGCTTCACAGCGCCAGGGTCCCAGGTCCGATTCCCGGCTTGGCTCACGGTCTGTGCAGAGTCTGCATGTTTTCCCTGTGTCTGCATGGGTTTCTCTGGGTGCTCCGCTTTCCTCCCACAAATCCTGAAAGATGTGCTGTTAGTTAAATTGGACATTCTGAATTCTCCCTCTGTGCACCTGAGCAGGTGCCGGAGTGTGGCGACTAGGGGCTTTTCACAGTAACTTCATTGCAGTGTTAATATAAGCCTATCATAATGATTATTCTCTGGTAGGCTCCAGAATGTGTTACTAAAAAAAACTGTCTTGCGGTACTCCACTAGCCCGGTGGTGGTGGTGGCACTGAGGATCTGGGGGCAATTGAGGAGGTATAAGAAGGTGGAGGGTGCGTCAGTCTGGACCCCGATTTGCAACAACCACAGGTTCGGGCAGGGTAGGATAGATGGCGGGTTCCGAAGTTGGCAGAGAGCAGGAATTAGATGGATGGGAGATCTATTCATAGACGGGAGTTTTCCCAGTCTGAAGGCGCTGGAGGATAAGTTCAACCTGCCGCCGGGGAATGGTTTCAGGTATTTACAAGTCCGGGACTTTCTGAGGAAACAGGTGTTGGCTTTCCCATTGATCCCGGTACCTGGGTGGGGGAGGGGAAAGTGTCGGATATCTATCAGGAGTTGTTGGAGGCGGAAGAGACCCCGGTGGAGGAACTGAAGGGCAAGTGGGAGGAGGAGCTAGGTGGGGAGTTAGAGGCGGGTCTGTGGGCGGATGTCCTAAGCAGGGTTAATTCCTCCTCATCATGTGCTAGGCTCAGTCTAATACAGTTTAAGGTGGTACTCCGGGGCACACATGATGGCGGTGAGGATGAGCAAGTTTTTCGGGGTAGAAGACAGATGTGCGAGGTGTGCGGGAAGCCGAGCAAAACCATGTCCACATGTTTTGGGCATGCCCGAAGCTTGGAGGATTCTGGCAGGAGTTTGCCAAGGCAATGTCCAAGGTGCTCGGTACGCGGGTGGTGCCGGGTCCAGAGATAGCGATCTTTGGAGTGTCAGAAGGCCCGGGAGTTCAGGGAGTGAAAGAGGCCGATGTTTTGTCCTTTGCCTCCCTGGTAGCCCGGAGACGGATCCTTTTAATGTGGAGGGACTCGAAACCTCCGAGTGTGGAGACTTGGGTTAGTGACATGGCTGGGTTTCTCAAGCTGGAGAAAATAAAGTTTGCCTTGAGGTGGTCAATGCTGGTGTTCTCTCGGAGGTGGCAGCAGTTCGTCGACTTTTGCGGGAAAATTAAAATGTCAGCAGAAGCAGCATTCTGAAGGGGGGGGGGGGGCGGATAGGTGCAATATGGTTAAGGGGTGTACAGAAGCGGTTGGGTGGGAAATGTCTAGTTTACCATGTTGATGTTTATGTTATTGTTTTGTTTGTTATTGTTATAACAATTTTGCAAATGCTTCAATAAAAATATTTTTTAAAAACAAAAAAAAACTGTCTTGAATATACTCTTATGAACACATCCTCCAAGCTGCCTTTGCCAATTTGATTTGTCCAATCTAAATGCAGATTAAAATCTCCCACAATTTCTGCAGTACCTTTCTTTCAAATCCCCCTTCCCCATTATTTCTTGATTAATACTCTGTCCTATAATGTAGCAATTGTCAGAAGCCGATAAGTCCTCCCCCGAGTGATTTATTTCCTTTGGTATTTCTTATCTCTATCGAAAATTATACTACATTTGATCTTCTGAATCAAGATCATTTCTCACTACTGTATTGACCTCATCCTCTACGAACAGAGCTACCCCACCTACTTTCCTTTCTTCCTGTATTTCCAAAATGTCTAATACCCATGAACATTCAGGACCCAACTATGGTCACTTTGCAACCATGTCTCTGTAATGACTATCATATTCTCATTCATTTCTACTTGTGTTAATTCATATATCATGTTATGAATGCTACACGCATGCAAAAAAAGTTTTTAATCCTGCCTTTATGCCATTTTTTCTTATTTGCTGGTACAATATCTGTATGCTCTACCACTTCTGTGATGTGGAGATGCTGGTGTTGGACTGGGGTGAGCACAGTAAGAAGTCTCACAACACCAGATTAAAGTCCAACAGGTTTGTTTCAAACAGGAGTTTTCAGAGCACTGCTCCTTCCTCAGGTGACCTGTTGGACTTTAACCTGGTGTTGTAAGACTTCTTACTTTGCTCCCACTTCCTGTCACACTCGGTTTATCAATACCCACATTGCTATCCCGCACTATTGCCCAGTCCTTTCCAAATCTCCCTCATGGGAATCCCCCCACTAATTAGTTAAGGCTCTGTTTCTATCTTTTGGGAAAGGCGGCTAATTGCAAAACTGATTCCAAAATGTATTGTTGGAAGTGAGGAAACACTTCAAGCTTGCATAAGACAATTACTTTCAAAGATGTGCAGGTTAGGTGGATTGGCCATGATCATTGCGTGGCAGGGTTACGGGGATAGGGCAGGGGGAGTGAGCCTACATAGAGTGCTCTTTCAGAGGCTCGGTGCAGACTCAATGGGCTGAATTGCTTTCTTCTGCACTGCAGGGATTCTGTAGATTTTCCATTTATCCAGAATAGTTAGATCAAATTATCTCAAATTTTAAATGTTCTTTTGGGACAGTGTCCAATGATTGATTAAAAACTTGCATGTATAGTCCCTTCAATGTCTCAAAACACTTCACAGAGACATATTGGAAGGGTTGAGCAAAAGCTATTTCAAAAGGAATCAGTTTTAAGAAAGGTTTTAAAGAGGAAAGGGAGGTGGAGTGGGATGGCATTCCAAAGCATGGGAATAAGCAGCTTCCAAAAGTGGGGTGAAAAGGTGATATAAGAGACAAAGACAGGATTGCAGAATCCTGTGCCATATGCAGAGCAGGACAGCGATATCATGTGGCTTCACCATGAGAAATTCAAATATGAGGATGCAAATTTTAAATGAGCTATCAGCAGCCAATCCAATAACCAGTTGGCGTCTTGTTCTGCTCAATAATTAATATATTTGCATTCCTTCACATGCAATATTCACAAAAATGACAAGAACTGCGAGGCTCAAACCTTTCCTGATACAAAGCCTGTGACTAAGTATGTACCTCAGCTCACTTTCGAGAAACTGCACGTAGAAAATCTCTATTTGACTTAATTATTAAGTTGTTTTTTCCCTTTTACATTTGACACAAATTATACCTCATTATTGCCCGAGCAGTCAGGTGGACTGGTTAATTGGTCTCTGTAAATGCAACTGTGAATTCACTGGTAGTTAATGCGACGTGCATCCGAGTGTCCCCATGAGTGTCAGCTTCACTCCTTAAGGAAAAAGGATTGAATCAATTATCTGATCAAGAAATCCCAGCCCTTTAGGAAAGCAGACATCCTAATGTGCACTGTATTGATTTCCCAAACTACATCACCAAGCTGCTGTAATTAATGTACTCGTCGGTTACCTTGTTAAAAAGGAACTGCCCTCATAGTTTAGAGGATAAGTGAATTACCTGGTCTAGTACTATGCAGTACAGAACAGGAAAATCATCCTTCAATCCCTTGCCTACGTGATATAATCCAACTTTTCCAGGATTAATATCAGTATGCATTCATAATTCTTTATATGACTATTGTGTGTCAACTTTGCTTAAATTTTGATAAGTTAATGCATTCTTATTGGCATGATCAGGGCAGAACTTTTGCATACGTTCTTCAAGTTGTTTCATACATTTCTTGGTGTTTACATTTATAATAACCGACTGCATATTAAGCTTGACTTTTTAATGTGCCAAGTCAGTATACATAGCTTTGGGGTTTTGGGGTATGAGTTTGATTAAGACTAAGGGCACGATTTAATGCAAAGAAGAGAGTTCAGTTGTGGGCGGGATTAGCGGGGTGTTTCCTGGAGATTGCAGCGCTGAGAAAGATCCCGCTATCGAATGGGACTCCGGTTTTCTTTGGGCCTCAGCAAGGAACGCACTACCGAGGCCGCACATGCCTTAATTTCCTGCACTGAGGAGCTCTGCTCATCAGTGCAAGAAGAGAGTAGGGTGCCATTTTTAAAGGGCTCCCCGATCTCTCGATCTTCCAATGTGACCCCCAGGTCCCCCCCCCAACTTACCTGTTGGGAGGTTTTGAGCCCCACCTCATAAAGGCATGGCTACCCTCGGCCAGATCCCCAGAGTGAGCAAAATGCCACCTTGGCACTATGACACTGCCAGTCTGGCAGTGCCACCTGGGTCCCCATTTGCAGAGACCAGTGCTAAATGGCACCCAGCTGGCGTCTTCTCAGTGAGGGGATTCGATCCCAAGTGCTGGTTAGATCAGGGGAGTGCATATTCAAATGTGCCTAACTGCACACTTAAATATGTAAATTTATGTACCACCCATTGTGGGTTCCAGATCATGAAGTATCGCGAGATCCTGTTTGATCTCACGAAGCGTGACAACACAGGTAAATCTTGTGAGTGGCCGCTCACAAGATTTAAGGGCCTCGTTGCATCCCGAGTAAATTATTATCGAGAACAGAGGTATCCAAATGTTATCATGTGTTGTAAACTTTCAGACATAAAAATAATAATATAATTATAATAATAACATTGCATTACAATAGAGCTTGACTCTGTACAGATAGTTATTGTTAATGCATTAGAATAATCATTTTTGTTGCGTTCACAGCACTACGTTCAATGACAGAAATAGAGTTTAGTCAGGGAGCAGATGATACTAAAAGTTTGGCAATTACGCCTACTGCAGTTTTCTCAGTCACAAGCGTCATCACTATGGGGCACTTCTGTAAAGTGCAGAGGTCAAGAGAAAAAGAGTAAAATCACATCAAATAACCAAGCGTATCGTTTTAAAAACATCCAGAGATTCAAGATGCTTGGCATGGGTCAACCATATGCCAAGCCAACTAATGGAGAGAAGTTTACTGCTTTTCTGCACAATAGGATGTGTGACGAATAATGGAAATTTTTATATAGTTTGTATTATATAATCTGTTGCAGTAATGTGACTTAAAAAAAACCTGGTTAAGGTACATATATATATATATATCTGGTGCAGTTTTGTTTTTAAAATCCTAGTTTGACTTACAGACTTTGCGCCTGCAGAATGTGCAATTAAGATGTTGTAAAAGTGAGATCATTCTTCATTCCAACCATGCATATTGTTCACCTACATAGGACTAATGGAATTTTGTTTTTGAAAGATAATTTCCTGGTGTTCAGATAATTAAGGGGCTGTGATTAGCCTTAGTAAGGTGGTCATAATCCAGTTAGTGGGATATAAATTATATAATTAATGGGAGAGTCAGCTCTGGAACAGGCACTTCAGCTTTTAGTTTTTGCTGGGAGCTTGAAGCTGAGCAGAAGTTTTTGCCAAAGGCTGTCAGGTTAAGCAGTTGTCTCTAAAAGATAGCAAGGTTTGCAGATGGTGTCTGCAAGGGCTTTTCTTTCTCTTCAAGCAGTCCTTCGAATAAATCTGTACCCAGAATTCGACAAGTATCCTTGTGTTTGCAAACTTCATTTATTTTTTGCGGAAAGCACAAAAATAAGTTGCAACGAGGAAATAAGAACCATACAGGTGGATATAGATAGGTTAGGAGAGTGGGCCAAAATGTGGCAGATGGAGTTTAGCGTGGATAAGTGTGAGGTCATGCATTTTGGTCAGAAAAATGGGAAGGCAACTTATTATCTAAATGGAGGAAGACTTTGGGGTGCTCCGATGCAGAGGGATCTGGCGTACCTTGTTCATCAGTCACAGAAAACTAGCTTGCAGATACAGCAGATAATAAAGAATTCAAATGGAATGTTGGCATTTGTAACTAAAGGAATAGAGTATAAAGGTAACTGTACAACGCGTGGGTGAGACCGCACCTGGAGTATTGAGCACAGTTTTGGTCCCCTTATTTGAGGAAAGATGTAGTGGCATTGGTGGCAGTTCAGAGGAGGTTCATTCGGTTAATTCCAGAGATGAGGGTTTTTTTGTATGAAGAGGGATTGAACAGTTTAGGCCTATACTCTCTAGAGTTTAGAAGAATGAGGGGAGATCAAATTGAGGTGTACAAGATGATAAAAGGTATGGATAAAGTAGACGTGGAGCAGATGCTTCCTCTTGTGGGGCATTTGAGAGTGAGAGGTCATAGTCTTAGGATAAAGGTAGCAAATTTAAAACAGAGTTGAGGAGAAACTATTTCTCCCAAAGGGTTGTGAATCTGAGCAATTCACTGCCCCAGAGTGCAGTGGATGCAGGGACAGTGAGTAAATTGAAGAAAGAGTTAGATAGATTTTTAATTGGCAATGGGTTGAAGGGTTATGGAGAATGTACAGGCAGGACGGTGGAATTAAGGCCAGGTTGAGATCAGCCATGATCGAATGGCTGAGCAGGCCCGATGGGTCAAATGGCCTAATTCTGCTCCTATATCTTATGAATTTATAAGTGACTTTTGACCTGTGATGGACTTTGCTTAATTGGAGATAGAAAAGTTATCAGTTTGAAGTTCAAGTGTTTCCTTTTATCGTTAAGAATTGTTTGACTGTTAATTGTAAGCTATTATCTGTGATGTTAAAAAAGTTTGATCCTGCGTTAATAATGAATTTTGCTGGGGTGGCACGTGGCACAGTGGTTCGCACTGGACTGCGGTGCTGAGGACCCGGGTTCGAATCCCAGCCCAGGGTCACTGTCCGTGTGGAGTTTGCACATTCTCCCCGTGTCTGCGTGGGTTTTAGCTCCACAACCCAAAGATGTGCAGGTTAGGTGGATTGGCCGCACTAAATTGCCCCTTAATTGGGAAAAAAAAATAATTGGGTACTCTAAATTTATATTAAAAAAGTAATAATAAAGTTTGCTTTAATATAACATATCCCTATTTGTCAGTGGAATCACTCATGGAGGAAGTATGCTTTCCTCATACTTGTTCAAATGCAAAAAAAAGTGTTTGGGGTTCTTGTCAGGTATCCTAACAAATGCTGGGGCCTGGTCCCGGATCTTAACAGGTACCATTTGTGCAAGCCTCCTAGCAGCTATACAGAATGATGCCGGCCGAAATCAAGCACTAGGTCGCATACTTCCCATTTTATTAATGAAAGAATGAGACAAAAGATGATTGCGGACAGTGACTGTATGCTGCATGAATAGCTGCTGTTGTCTTTTTTGGGAACTTCTACATGCTTGTAGTTTCAACCTTGCCTCCAAAATTCCTGTTCGGGCTTTCCAACATCTTGTACAATGACTTGTGCAAATAATGCAATTTTCCCCTCTTGGCCAGGCCACTGAAGTCTTCATTTCTGTCTGGGGAACTTTTAATATGTGAAGACCCCTCTAACTCACTCCCTAACCGGGACTTGTGGAAGGAAACCGGAGCGCCCGGAGGAAACCCACGCAGTCATGGGGAGAACGGGCAGACCGTGTGGAGTCTGCCCGTTCTCCCTGTGTCTGCGTGGGTTTCCTTCGGGCGCTCCGGTTTCCTCCCACAAGTCCCAAAACGGATGCTGTTAGGTGAATTGGACATTCAGAATTCTCACTCTGGGTACCCAAACAGGCACCGGAATGTGGCGACTGGGGTTTTTTCACAGTAAGTTAATTGCAGTGTAAATATAAGCCTGCTTGTGACAATAAAGATTATATTAAAAAAACTTTAACCCAGTCGGCAATGTTAATCTCTGTGCTGGTGCTTAGGAATCTTCCTCAAAAAGACTCTCCTTCTCGGAGAGTTATTCTGCCACAGCATACTTGCTGAGAAAGGCCAAGATAAAAGGGAAAGGGGAGAATGATGCACTATCAATTACGACGAGACGAGAGTAGAGAGTAATTGAGGCTTTATTACGCAGAGATGTGTAGCCTCCCGCAGCTGCTGCTGAAATGGCTGCAGCTCGGAGCGCCCACACATTTATACTCCGCCTACTGGGCTGAGCCAGCAGGCAGGGATCTACCCCCATACCTGTAGTACAGGGGCATTACCGTAATACCCCTCGTATGCGGTATATACAATACAACAGTGGTGACTACCACATTCACCCCCTGTTAAAAAAGAGTCCAGCGGGGGTGGTGGAAAACTATTTACATTCAGGTGTTTAACATTTTAAGGAAAAGTTTACAAATTCATACGATCGGGCGCCTTGATCCTTCGTTGCGAGCGCCGCAGTTCTGATGGCGATTTTGGCGTCGGTTCGGTCGTCGGTGACTCCGGGAGCGTGTCAACCTCATCTTCATCCCCTGGTGGGACCAAGGGGAGGACGGATCGTCCTGGAGCGAGGGCTGTGGTGGGGTGCGCTGGGGGGAGGGAGGGTGGCGCCGGGGCAGGGGGGGTGGGGACCCAGCTGGTGCCAGGACCCTGAGGGAGACTGTGTCTTGGCGGCTGTCGGGGTACGCTACGTAGACATACTGCGGGTTCGCGTGAAGTAGCTGTACCTTCTCAACCAACGGGTCCGCCTTCTGTAGCCGCACGTGCTTGCGGAGGAGGGCGGGTCCTGGAGCTGCCAGCTATGGTTGGAGCGAAACCCCGGAGGTGGACTTCCTGGGGAAGGCAAAGAGACGTTCATGGGGAGTTTCGTTATTCGCCGTGCACAGGAGCGACTGAATGGAGTGAAGGGCATCGGGGAGGACCTCCTGCCAGCGGGATTCCTGGACCGTAGGGCCAGCTGGACGGCCTTCCAGACCGTCCCATTCTCCCGCTCCACCTGCCCGTTTCCCCGGGGGTTGTAGCTGGTCGTCCTGCTCGAGGCAATGCCCCTGTTGAGCAGGTACTGGTGCAGCTCATCGCTCATAAATGAGGATCCCCGGTCGGTGTGGACGTAGGCGGGGAAACCGAACAGAGCGAAGATGGTGTTGAGGGCTTTGATGACGGTGGCAGACGTCATATCGGGGCATGGGACGGCGAAGGGGAATCTGGAATATTCGTCGACCACACTGAGAAAGTACGTGTTTCGGTCGGTGGAGGGGAGGGGCCCTTTGAAGTCCACGCTGAGGCGTTCAAAGGGACGGGAGGCCTTCACCAGGTGCGCTCGGTCTGGCTGGTAGAAGTGCGGTTTACACTCCGCGCAGACCTGGCAGTGTCTGGTGAAACCCCTGACTTCCTCGATGGAGTAGGGCAGATTGCAGGCCTTTATGAAGTGATAAAAGCAGGTGACCCCTGGGTGACAGAGATCGCCGTGCAGGGTCTGAAGTCGGTCCACTTGTACGCTGGCACATGTACCTCGGGATAGGGCATCGGGGGGCTCGTTGAGCTTACCGGGGCGATACAAGATCTCGTAATTATAGGTGGAGAGCTCGATCCTCCACCTCAAGATCTTATTCTGCTGTGTGTTGTTGAACATGAAGGCAACCGACCGTTGGTCAGTGAGGAGAGTGAATCTCCTGCCAGCCAGGTAATGCCTCCAATGCCGCACAGCTTCAACGATAGCTTAGGCCTCCTTTTCGACGGAGGAGTGCTGAATTTTGGAGGCGTGGAGGGTGCGGGAAAAGAATGCCACAGGCTTGCCCGCCTGGTTGAGGGTGGCAGCTAGAGCGACGTCTGATGCATCGCTCTCGACTTGGAAGGGGAGCGTCTCGTCGACCGCGTGCATTGCGGCCTTGGCGATGTCGGCCTTGATACAGTTGAAGGCCTGGTGAGCCTTGGCTGTCAGGGGGGAAACGGTGGAGTGAATGAGTAGGCGGGCCTTCTCCGCATAGTTAGGGACCCACTGGGCGTAGTACGAGAAGAAGCCCAGGCATCGTTTGAGGGCCTTGGGGCAGTGGGGACGCATTCCATCGGGGTCGGGCACTCCGTTCTGGACCACATAGCCGAGGATGGCTAATCGGTTCGTGCTGAACACGCACTTTTCCTTGTTGTAGGTTAGGTTGAGGAGTTTAGCGGTGTGCAGGAATTTGGAAAGGTTAGCGTCGTGGTCCTGCTGGTCGTGGCCGCAGATGGTGACGTTATCCAGGTACGGGAAGGTGGCCTGCAGGCCGTACGGGTCAACCATTCGGTCCATCTCCCGTGGAAGACCGAGGCCCCATTAGTGGCGCCAAAGGGAACCCTCAGGAAGTGGTAAAGGCGGCATCCGCTTCAAACGCGGTGTGTGGGCGGTCCGCCTTGTGAATGGGGAGCTGGTGGTAGGCAGATTTTAGGTCCACTGTCGAGAAGATCCGGTACTGTGCAATCTGATTGACCATATCAGATATGTGTGGGAGGGGGTACGCGTCGAGCTGGGGGTACCGATTGATGATCTGACTGTAGTCAACGACCATCCTGTTTTTCAACCCAGTTTCACAACTACCACTTGGGCTCTCCAGGAGCTGTTGCTGGCCTCGATAATACCTTCCAGTAGCAGCCGCTGGACGTCAGACCCGATGAAGGTCCTGTCCTGGGCGCTGTACCGTCTGCTCCTGGTGGCGACGGGTTTGCAATCGTGCTGAGGTTTGCAAACAGAGAAGGTGGGTCAACCTTAAGGGTCGTGAGACCGCAGACAGTAAGGGGTGGTAGGGGCCCACCAAATTTCAGTGTTATTCGACTCTGGAGGTTGCACTGGAAGTCCAGGCCGAGTAGCAAGGCAGCGCAGAGGTCGGGGAGGACTTAGAGCCGGAAGCCGCTGAACTCTACACCCTGGATGGTGAGGGCGGTGGTGCAGTACCCCCGGATCGCCATGGAGTGGGATCCAGAAGCCAGGGAGATTTTCTGGTTAATGGGGTGTACTGTAAGAGAGCAGCGCCTTACCGTATCGGGGTGGATGAAGCTCTCAGTGCTCTCGGAGTCCAGAAGGCAGGATATCTTGTGCCCGTCGACCTTCACTGTCGTCGACGCGGTCGTGAGGTTGTGCGGTCGGGCCTGGTCGATCATGATGGAGGTGAGACGCGGCTGGTCAGCGGTGGTTGCAGGCGATGAGTGGCCCAATGAGGTGGCTGACGAGCAGGGGTCCTGAGGCGGGGAGGATGGCGGCGCCCACGGGCCGCACGTGTCCTGAGGCAGGCAAGATTGCGGCGCCCATGGGCCGCACGTGTTGTGAGGCGGGCAAGATGGCGGTGCCCACGGGTGGCACGTGGGGGCTGCAGGGACAATAGTGGCGATCGAGCGGGCCTGGCACACACCGGCAAAATGTCCTTTCTTCCCGCAGGCTTTGCAGAGCGTGCTCCACGCCGGGCAGCGCTGCCGGGGGTGTTTTGTCTGTCCGCAGAAGTAGCACTTGGGTCCCCCGGGGTTGGTTGGCTGCCGCGCGGCGCAGGCCTGGGGTTGGCTGGGGGCGGTCGCTGATGGGGTCCACGGTGGGGTGTTCACTGGAGGGGTCCACGATGCCCAGGAGAGGTGGGCCGTGCGGTCTGGGGCATACGCCTGTACATTGCGTGAGATGACTGTGAGCGAGATCGCTAGTTTCTTGGTCGCCGCAAGGTAGAGGGTAGCCCTTTCTAAAAGGCACTGGCGGATGTAGGCCCGTAACGAACGCGTCTCTAACTAGCAGGTCAGAATGTTCAACGGCCGTAACGGCCTGGCAATCGCAGTCTCTCACCAGGGCGTGCAGGGCATACCAGAAATCTTCCACAGACTCACCGGGGAGTTGATGCCGCGTGGACAGGAGGTGCCTGGCGTAGAGCTTGTTGGTCTGCTGAGTGTAGTTCTCCTTCAGTAGTGCCATGGCCTCAGCGTAGGTCGGCGCGTCCCGGATGAGGGGAAAGATATCGGAGCTCAGCCGTGTGTAAAGGATCTGGAGCTTCTATGCCTCTGAGGGTGGGTCTGTCGCAGATCCAATGTAGGCTTCAAAGCAAGCTAGCCAATGTGCGAAGGCCGACTTGGCGTTGTCTGCTTGAGGGTGCAGCTGCAGGCGATCAGGCTTGATGCGGAGATCCATCGTTGTAAAATCTCTGCGTAATAAATTGATGCACTATCAATTACGACGAGACGAGAGTAGAGTGTAATCGAGGTTTTATTATGCAGAGATGTGTAGCCTCCCGCAGCGGCTGCTGAAATGGCTGCAGCTCGGAGAGCCCACACATTTATACTCCGCCTACTGGGCGGAGCCAGCAGGCCCCATACCTGTAGTACAGGGGCCTTACCGTAATACCCCTTGTATGCGGTATATAAAATACAACAGTGGTGACTACCATAGAGAAGTTGCCAGTACTGGGTGGTAGTCGCCACATCATTGCTTGATGAAACTCAATGGCCTGATTAAATGATTTCTCTGAGGTTGTTGAGCGGTATAAGAAATTATTCAGACGCCCTGGTCAGATAATTCGCTGGCCTCAAAATCTCCTCTTCTCAGGTCAAAGGAGTGCATGATGATGGCTGGTCCTCTCAGTCTTACTCCTCTCGTATATATTGTGTCCTGCCGAACAGGAGGGCAATAGTTAGTGACTATCTTCTTCAGAGGAGAGTAAATGTGTTGGGGTTTCTGATTGCTATGCATATGCTGAGAGACAGAAACAGCAGAATGCAAACAGAGTGGGGAGGTGTTGCGCAGAAGGCATGATTCCAGAATCTCAAGGGAGGATTGAACCATGACAGAGGACAGCGTTTCTTCAATGTTTACCAATTCAGAAGAGAATGCTTTTAGTACCACTATAAAAAGAGCAAGGAAGAGGCGAGTGTGTGTCCAGTGAGAATGAGAGGAGATATGGTGTGCCCTTGCACTGCATGGTGAGGTGCTGAAAGGGAGGGAATTGTTCAAAGTGTTCAGAAAGTAGGGAGGGGGCAGAAAGGACTATGTTATTGAGAAGATAGTGAAATAAGGATCTCTACTCGCTTTTTTTAAACTCTTGTATTATATTCAGATCTGGGGTGGACGGGGCACAGGGAGGTGATGCCCACGTAGCTGACTAACTCCACAATTTCTCTCTATGCATGTTTTAGGATCATTCTTTCCCCGGTTGCTAGTGAACGTCGCTTTCCATTTTGAATTATTCTATGTGGAAGAGCTAAAGAATCTGCACATCCACTTTCATTGGTTTCTTCCTCCACTGCTTTAGCTCGGGGGGTGCAGCCCTCCAGAAATCGAACATAGATAGTGGGTAAGCTTCCCACTGTGACAATGAACCATCAGTCAAATTAAAATGAGGCCCGAGGACCAATATTACTGGAGTCTCAAATTTTCTGCAGAAGATGAGTTTTGCACTCACATTACGATCCAATTGCCTCAAACCCGCCAGAGTTAAAATTCAGGATATTGCTTTGCAATCTAGAAACCTCACTCGGTCATAGTTAGAACTTTCCTTTATTCATTCAAGGGATACAAAGGATGTGGGCTTCACTGGCTAGACCAGCATTCACTGCCTATCCCTAATTGCCCTGCAGAAGGTGGTGATGAGCTGCCTTTTTAACCGCATCAGTTCAGGGATGGAGTTCCAGAATTTTGACCCAGTGACAGGGAAGGAAATGCAATATATTTCCAAGTCAGGATGGTGAGTGGTTTGGAGAGGAATTTGCAGGTGCTGGTGTTTCCATGATTCTGTTGCCCTTGTCCTTTTAGATAGTAATGGTCATGGGTTTGGAAGGTGCTGTCTAAGGAGCCTTGGTGAGTTCTTGCAGTGCACCTTGTAGATGGTACACACGGCTGCTGCTGTGCGTCGGTGTGGAGGGAGTGAATGTTTGCGGATGAGGTGCCAATCAGGTTGGCTGCTTTGTCCTGGATGGTGTCGAGCTTCTTGAGTGTTGTTGGAGCTACGCTCATCCAGACAAGTGGAAAATATTCCATCACACACCCGTCTTGTGCTTTGTAGATCTTGGACAGGCCTTGGGAAGTCAGGAGGTGAGTTACTCGCTGCAGGAATCCCAGCTTCTGACCTGCTCTTGTAGCCGTAGTATTTATATGGCTAATCCAGATCAATTCCTGTTAATGGTAACCCCAGGATGTTGATATTGGGGGATTCAGCGATGGTAATGCCATTGAATGCCAAGGGACGATGGTTAGGTCCTCTCTTATTGGAGATGGGTCATGCCTGGCACAAATGTTATTTGCCACTTGTCAGCCCAATCCTGGATACAGTCCAGGCAGGTCTTGCTGCATTTGGACATGGATTGCTTCCGTACCTGAGGAGTTGCGAATGGGTCTAAACATTATGCAGTCATCAGTGAACATCTCCACTTCTGACCTTATGATGGAAGGAAGGTCATTGAGGAAGCAGCAAAAGATGGGTGGGCCTAGAACATTACCCTGAGGAACTCCTGCAATAATTGTGTGATATTTGATGTCAGAACATAAAAAATAGTAAGCTTCAGTTATTATCACAAAACTCCTCGTTAACATTCAAATTTCTTAAAGTCCCAACTGTCTTGATATCAAAGGTGCAGACTCTATATTACAAAGAAAAGCAATAAATCCATTACATACACTGTGGGCGGGATGGCCCGACGCCGGCGCCAAGAGCGGCGCGAACCACTCCGGCGTCGGGCCGACCGGAAGGTGCGGAATCCTCCGCACATCCGGGGGCTAGGCTGGTGCCGGAGGGGTTGGCGGTGCGTCAACCAGCGGCAAAGGGCCGGTGCGAGTTGGCGCATGCGCAGAACCGCCGCCGTGGTTCCACACATGCACAGACCAGCCGGCGTGTTCCTGCGCATGCACAGGGGGGTTCTTCTCCACGTCGGCCATGGCGGAGCCCTTCAGAGGCCGGCGCAGAAGGAAAGAGTGCCCTCACATAACAGGCCCGCCTGCAGATCGGTGGGCCCCGATATCAGGCCAGGCCACCGTGGGGCCCCCCCACGGGGCCGGATCCCCCTGCGCCCCCCTGAGGACTCACCTAGCCAGCCTAGAAGCCAGGTCCCGCTGTGATGGACCATGTCCATTTCACGCCGGCGGGACTGTCCTGGAAATGATGGCCTCTCGGCCCATCGGGGCCCGAGGATTGCCAGCGGGGCCACTGCCAACGGCCCCGATCGGCGCAGCGTGATCCCCGGCGGGGGGGTCGGAGAATCCCGCCCCGTATGTTGCCTGTTAAGTGTACACAATGGAGTCAAATTTCGAAAAAAACGTTCTCCTGATCTCCTGCCTTAACTTTGGTAGAAGATCATTCAGTGGAAACCATGGAGATACATACAGACAACTAATTATGCTGTTTCTCCAGTTTCTACTGTGGAAGTTCCATGTGTTTCTAATTAATGAATATCTATACTTTATTTTATTACATCCTGAAAGGCACAGACAGTAAAAACAAAAATTCCAAAGCAATACTGGCTGAAAGATTGACTCCTGGGCCGGAATTATCCGGCTATTGGGATTCACGATTCCCGCTGGCAGAGCAACCCCGCCCGCGGGTTTCCTGACGGCGTGAGGTGGCTTCAATAGGAAATGCCATTAACAAGTGGCGGGAAAGAGGATCCCGCTCCCAGTGAATGGCACGCCGCCAAGAAACAGGCAGCTGGGGGCCCAGAGATTCCAGCACATTCTTTCCCTTCCAAAACTATTCAGCCACACATCCCAACCACCCATTTCTTTGTACCATTTAGCACTTTGGTTTATGTTGTTGAGATGACCGAATGCTTTCACTTTCACAGTTACCAAATTTATTTTTTGTGCACCTCATAGACAATACATTTTGATGAATAATTATTGTTGCACTTCTTTTTGCCTTCTTAAAAATGTCAGACATAATGTAATGTCTTCAATTTTACAGTGAGAAACATTTCTGAGTTCAGTCATGGAGAACTACTTCCGAGTAAATGCAATGTTGATCCGGAAAGCAAGCAAAGATAAGTCAGTTGGCCCGAAGCCAGTCATGGGATTTTTGGAATGCATCATCCTCCACATCTTGGACTTTGAGATTCTATATACCTCAACAAGTTCTGATCAAGACATCAGTCAAATTCATGGCTCCAATCGGTTGGGTTTACAAGAGTTATTTTGGCCAAAAGGTGAAAACAAGTGCTAAGTAGGTGCTTTACTAATAAAACACATCTGTTTGAAAGTCTGGATTTAGCATACAAATTGCTGATTACCATAATTTTAATTTGCCTGGAAGTGCTAACCAGGCAGCTGCAGATTTAACAACCAACCGCTGATTAGACACCATTTTTGTGGAGCATTACACGCATCCAGTTGCACTGAAGTGTGGGTCGGGATTTTAAAATGGCAAGGTGGGTGCAAGCTCCCGCAAGAGTCAAAGAACGAGAATCTCGCCGGCACGATCGCCCCTGCGCAGCCCCCACCCCACCCCCACCCCCTGTCATTGACGTGATGAGGTTCCCACCTAGGAAAGTTGGGGACCTCATATAAATAAATGAACATCTAATTATAGGGCTTCCCCACCATATCATACCCCAATTGGAATCTTCCCCCTCGCTTACGCCCACATCAGCGAGGTTTACAAAAGGTTTTTAAATTGGGAAACAGGCAAAAGGAACCTGCCAGGGGTGCACAGGTAAGTATAGTCCCTTGGGGGGAGATGGACAACCCTGGCAGTGTCAGGGGTTTATCAATTTTACCGGAGATTGGGGGGGCTCTTCGATTCGCTGTCGCCAGCCTTTTACGGTCCCCCTCCACCAGTGTCATGGTGTGGGCCACACCTCCAGATTTTCTTTCTTCCGAGTGTTGAACAATATGGTGAGAAAAGTCTGAGCCGGCACTTAGAAGAAAAAAGGTAAACTTCCATCTGTGGAATTTGTAGGCTGACATGGAGGGATATTTCAGGATGGTTCAGAGCCAGGTGATGAGACACAGGACACACTGGTTCTTGGATAGGTTCTTGGATACAGCACTGGCGGCTCTGGTGCAGGAGGGATGACCTATAGCATCATTACGGGGAGGGGGGAGTGGAATGATGCCAATCACCCTTTCTCATGGTGACGTCAATCAGGTGTCCAATAAGGTACTTACTCTGTTTAGGCGAAAGCCTCAGAGAATTTTGAGGACAAAATGTTGATAGTATTGGTGAAGTCTTGATAATGCCGAGTTCAAATGTCCTCTCCAAACCTCCAGCAGTGAGGTAAAATATGATATACCTTGAAATCCTCTGTTTGCTTCCAATCAGCTGGTCGCCGTTAGGTCAAGCGTAATCTTCCAAAATACTGCATAGCCTCCTTAACGAGTACTAGCAGACAATTTAAATGGCAGTCATTCCCTTAACTGTCCTCTCGGCAGCAGTTCCTCGTGTTCATCTCAATTCCTTTACCAAGCTAGCATCCTGCACAAAACGTGGATTAAGCTCGTGTTCCAGCTTCAGGCCCCATTTTGGCCAACTTAAGGCTTTTTTCAAAATATCTTGGAAAAATCAGGCTCCAAAGTCTTAGCGAACCACAGCAAGGCACTTTGGTGGCAATTTTTGCCTGCATACTTAACTCTTAAAAAAACAAAGTAGGAGGCGGACAATTTTTAAAATAAATCTTATACTCACTGACCTGCTGCTGAAGAACTTCCAACCCAAAATTCGGCCTATTTGAAACGAAATAAATTAATTTCAAAAGCGATTGTGAAAGTCATTCTATGATTCCTGAAGTACAATTCCAAATACTGATTCCCAACTTAATTTCCAATATTAGCATAGATTTGATATAGCAAGTAAAGTTGACATTAGACATAAATGGGAAGAGTCATGCATCAATCAATGCTTTTAGAACATTCGGCCATAATGTGCTGTCAGAATAACAATGAGGCTAATGGCACCATTTAATGATGTGATTAAGTGTTAATTATCGCCAGTCAGCCTCTCTAGCACTGAAAAATAACCATTGCTGGGGTCGAGTCTCACTCAAGTTTTAATTTAAAGATTTAAAAAATGTAACGTTTTCTTTTGCTTTTCCTTTCCGTCTGCATCAACGGGACCGAGGTGGAGATGGTTGACAGCTTCAAATTCCTAGGTGTGCACATCACCCAAAATCTATCCTGGTCCACCCACGTCGATGCTACGACGAAAAAAGCACAACAACGCCTATACTTCCTCAGGAAACAAAGGAAATTTGGCAAGTCCACATTGACTCTTACCAACACCGGCATGTTCCTGTGAGGAAGAAGGATAAATACGGCAATTTTCGGGAACCTTGGATAACGAGAGATATTGTAGGCCTCGTCAAAAAGAAAAAGGAGGCATTTGTCAGGGCTAAAAGGCTGGGAACAGACAAAGCCTGCGTGGAATATAAGGAAAGTAGGAAGGAACTTAAGCAAGGAGTCAGGAGGGCTAGAAGGGGTCACGAAAAGTCATTGGCAAATAGGGTTAAGGAAAATCCCAAGGCTTTTTACACGTACATAAAAAGCAAGAGGGTAGCCAGGGAAAGGGTTGGCCCACTGAAGGATAGGCAAGGGAATCTATGTGTGGAGCCAGAGGAAATGGGCGAGATACTAAATGAATACTTTGCATCAGTATTCACCAAAGAGAAGAAATTGGTAGATGTTGAGTCTGGAGAAGGGTGTGTAGATAGCCTGGGTCACATTGAGATCCAAAAAGACGAGGTGTTGGGTGTCTTAAAAAATATTAAGGTAGGTAAGTCCCCAGGGCCTGATGGGATCTACCCCAGAATACTGAAGGAGGCTGGAGAGGAAATTGCTGAGGCCTTGACAGAAATCTTTGGATTCTCACTGTCTTCAGGGGATGTCCCGGAGGACTGGAGAATAGCCAATGTTGTTCCTCTGTTTAAGTAGGGTAGCAAGGATAATCCAGGGAACTACAGGCCGGTGAGCCTTACTTCAGTGGTAGGGAAATTACTGGAGAGAATTCTTCGAGACAGGATCTACTCCCATTTGGAAGCAAATGGACGTATTAGTGAGAGGCAGCATGGTTTTGTGAAGGGGAGGTCGTGTCTCACTAACTTGATAGAGTTTTTCGAGGAGGTCACTAAGATGATTGATGCAGGTAGGGCAGTGGATGTTGTCTATATGGACTTCAGTAAGGCCTTTGACAAGGTCCCTCATGGTAGACTAGTACAAAAGGTGAAGTCACACGGGATCAGGGGTGAGCTGGCAAGGTGGATACAGAACTGGCTAGGTCATAGAAGGCAGAGAGTAGCAATGGAAGGATGCTTTTCTAATTGGAGGGCTGTGACCAGTGGTGTTCCACAGGGATCAGTGCTGGGACCTTTGCTCTTTGTAGTATATATAAATGATTTGGAGGAAAATGTAACTGGTCTGATTAGTAAGTTTGCAGACGACACAAAGGTTGGTGGAATTGCGGATAGCGATGAGGACTGTCAGAGGATACAGCAGGATTTAGATTATTTGGAGACTTGGGCGGAGAGATGGCAGATGGAGTTTAATCCGGACAAATATGAGGTAATGCATTTTGGAAGGTCTAATGCAGGTAGGGAATATACAGTGAATGGTAGAACCCTCAAGAGTATTGAAAGTCAAAGAGATCTAGGAGTACAGGTCCAGAGGTCATTGAAAGGGGCAACACAGGTGGAGAAGGTAGTCAAGAAGGCATATGGCATGCTTGCCTTCATTGGCCGGGGCATTGAGTATAAGAATTGGCAAGTCATGTTGCAGCTGTATAGAACCTTAGTTAGGCCACACTTGGAGTATAGTGTGCAATTCTGGTCGCCACACTACCAGAAGGATGTGGAGGCTTTAGAGAGGGTGCAGAAGAGATTTACCAGAATGTTGCCTGGTATGGAGGGCATTAGCTATGAGGAGCGGTTGAATTAACTCGGTTTGTTCTCACTGGAACGAAGGAGGTTGAGGGGAGACCTGATAGAGGTCTACAAAATTATGAGGGGCATAGACAGAGTGGATAGTCAGAGGCTGTTCCCCAGGGTAGAGGGGTCAATTACTAGGGGGCATAGGTTTAAGGTGAGAGGGGCAAGGTTTAGAGTAGATGTACGAGGCAAGTTTTTTACGCAGAGGGTAGTGGGTGCCTGGAACTCGCTACCGGAGGAGATGGTGGAAGCAGGGACAATAGTGACATTTAAGGGGCATCTTGACAAATACATGAATAGGATGGGAATAGAGGGATACGGACCCAGGAAGTGTAGAAGATTGTAGTTTAGTCGGGCAGCATGGTCGGCACGGGCTTGGAGGGCCGAAGGGCCTGTTCCTGTGCTGTACATTTGTTTGTTCTTTGTTCTTTTACAGGTGCACCATAGAAAGCATCCTATCTGGCTACATCACAGCCTGGTATGGCAACTGCTCGGCCCAAGACCGTAAGAAATTTCAGAGAGTCGTGAACACAGCCCAGTCCATCACACAAACCCGCCTCCCATCCATTGACTCTACCTAAACCTCCCGATGCCTGGGGAAAGCGGGCAGCATAATCAAAGACCCCTCCCACCCGGCTCACTCACTCTTGCAACTTCTCCCATCGGGCAGGGGATACAAAAGTCTGAGAACTCACACGAATTTAGATTCAAAAACACCTTCTTCCCCGCTGTTACCAGACTCTTAAACAACTCTCTTACTACACTCCTGTATGCTTCACCTGTTGTCTGTGTCTATATATACTTCACCTGTCTGTCTGTGTCTAAATGATCTGTTTCAGCTGCGTGCAGAAAAATACTTTTCACTGCACCTCGGTACACGTGACAAGAAATATCCAATCCCGTCAGTGTGCAAAATATCTGAGATCCTTTCTTCAGGTATGTGTAGAGGGGTCTTTAACACAAAGTATGTGATACTGATGGGTATCATTTCAATGCCACACCTACATGTTGACCCCTTACACCCCTCAATTAGTATTTTGCAGGTGGCATTTAAATACCAGCAGTAACTAAAACGAATGAAGAAAAAGATATCAACAAGGAAAACAAAAATGGAAGAGTACCCAGCAAATGGATGCATTCAACCACAGCAAGAGATAATTATAAATACAAAAATATATATCTATACCTGGAGAAAGTCCTTTAAATGCCCTTAACAATCCTAATTGACAAAAATATGTTGTGTCACTCCCCTTCACCTACTTTAATCGGTAGTGCCAAACAAACAATAAGATTAACTTAAATTCAATGGGCTGGATTCACCGTTTCTGAAACTAAGTGCAGAGGAACGATGGCGTTTTACAACCGAAAGAATCGGCGCCGACACCTCACCGTTCCTGCGACAGGTGAGGGGCTAGCAGGTGCGCCGAGTAAAATTCCTGGCTCCCACAATTAATACTGCCGGAGAATGGCCGGGTCCACAGCCGCGCATGCGCACGGCGACGACCTGCAGCAGTTACGCCATAAAACATGGCGCCGACTGTGCTCGGACCCGACCTGGCGGATAGTTCCCCTCTGGCCACCCCCTGGCCACTACCCACCAGTTCCCCCAGCCCATTGCGGAAGCCCCCTCCCCCCCCAGCCAGCTGCATGGCTCCTATCTGAATGTGGCGGCGCTGGACACAGTCCGCAGCCACCATGCGGGATTCTCGACTGCTGAGACCACACATCCACCGCGCGGTCGGGAGCTCAGTCCATCGGAGGTAGAGCATCGGGGGAGGGCCTTCAGATGACGCACTCACGCCATCCCAACGGCCTGTCGTGCGCGGCGCGATGACGCCATTTCGGAAGGAGCAGAGGATACAAAACCTGCGTCAAACAGGCGTTTCCCCTGAATTCTCCGCAGGATTGTTGATTATGGAATCGGCGTTGGGGAACGGTGAATCCCACCCAATATCGATGTTAAAATGAGGTTATGACTCCTGGTAGTTAAGCAGCATCATTTTCCTCCAAATATTTCTTCAAATTACCCATTAAAAACTCAGTTGCCCACAAGGTTGGGGTTTAATTTTCCACCGTGCATTCACAACTTGTAAGGCTCTGCACCACTGGTAGAACTTGGAAGTTGCAACTGAATTAATGGCAAAACTGGGCACATGCACAATTAAACAGCACAGAATCTGTAATCTGATGTGATCTTCAACTTTTTAAGCACAAGTCTCCGAAAAGCCATTGAAAAAAGTAAGTCTTCATGAATGAGCATAACAGTTTTTAACAGATGTACGAAATCATAATGACTGCTGAATAACATCTCTCGTCACAAAGTCTATCATACCATTCCACGATAGAAAAAAAATCATAGATTTTTAAAAATAAATCGTGTTTAAAAAGTTTTTTGCAAGTTTTATTACATTTCAAATTCTACCTTAATCCAAGGTGTGTGTCCCGATCTTTATTTCACTTTCTGGAAAATGATTAAGAAGTGAATAATAATCTTTGCTTTTTAACTTTTGGTTTGCTGTTTGTGAGAGTTCCTCAATCTGTCTGGTTCCTCAGCTTGTTTGATGACTTCACTGTTCCTGGATATCAGAGACCCCTATTGATGGTGTCAGGATGAGTTTGACACTTCAAAGGGAGAAATTTAATCTTCAGGGCTATCTTTGTGGGCAGCTGTCTTTGAGGTCAGCTCAAATGGTGTCACTTCATCATTGACTGCAAAATCCAAGTAATCATTTTCTCTGTGGACTTCTTCACGTACATCCAACCATTAAGGCCAAGAATGATCACTTATCCCCCAATTAAAAGCAATTATGTTTGTTATTATTTTCCAATTATTACCTTCGAAGAAAAGTTTTATAATTTCTTTTAAATGAACACTTTGTTTTGAGATCGATTGAAAACAAATACAACTTCTATTACAATCTATCTATGTTTAAGACGGAGATAGATGGGTTCTTCATTAATCAGGGGATCGGGGGTTATGAGGAGAAGGCAGGAGAATGGGGATGAGAAAACTATCAACCATGATTGAATGGCGGAGCAAACTCGATGGGCCGAGTGGCCTAATTCTGCTCCTATGTCTTATGATCTTATTCTCCAACTCTAATTTGGAACTCTGCTGAGAGATTGGTTGGTGGAATTACCCAGGTGCTATTCTCACTGAGCGATCTTTCCATCTTCAGTTTCACATCCTTGATGATTTCAAACTTCATCGCAATTCATGTTCTTCCTCCTCAGAGTATGTTACCCGCCGATCCTCCCTTATCTCTCCCTCCATGCAAATTCCCTAACTCATCTTCGTGGTCAGATTGATGCGATTTGCTTTATTCTGCTCTTGCCACCTACTTGAGGCTGGGGCAGCACAGTAGCATAAGTGGTTAGCACTGTGGCTTCACAACGCCAGGGTGCCAGGTTCGATTCCCTGCTGGGTCACTGTCTGTGCGGAGTCTGCACGTTCTCCCCATGTCTGCGTGGGGTTCCTCCGGCTTCTCCCGTTTCTTCCCACAGTCCAAAGATGTGCAGGTTAGGTGGATTGGCCATGATAAATTGCCCTTAGTGACCAAAATGGATAGGAGGGGTTATTAGGTTACGGGGATAGTGTGGAAGTGAGGGCTTAAGTGGGTCAGTGCAGACTCGGATGGGCTGAATGGCCTCCTTCTGCACTGTATGTCTATGTTCTATGCTTTGTTTCTTTACTTCTAGCATTACAATTTCCTTTACATTTTGTTCCATGGATCTTTGGTATTTAATCTCCATACCCTTTTTTTCTAGCCCTGAACATTTGTTCTGCCTGATCCTGCTCTCCCCTTTCTCAACAGCATAAACCCAATCTCAATTCTACATCTATTCAGATCCAAACAAGATTTATATTGGACTCAAAATGTTAACTTGGTTTCTCTCTACACTGATGCTGCCAGACTTGCTGAGTTTTTCCAGCACTTGCTATTTTTATTTCATAGCCACAGCTGCCCCTTTGATCTCATCATCTCACATGGCCTTGCTAGTCCTTTCATATCAGTCACAGATAGCCATGTCTGGTCACTTCCTTGCCTCACGTCCTTCTTTAACATTCCGACCCTACCCACTTCAGTGTTCATCCCTGAAAAGCAATTATCCCAAATCACTTTCAATTTGCACTTTCAATATCCCATCCACCGAGACGTGGCTGCTCCATTCTCCCTCTTTACTGCTGATTTTTGTTCAGCTGCACCCTCACCTCCATCTTTCATGCCCTTGGCACCAATACAATTATTCGTCTTGCTCACCATAGTACTCATCTCTGTTGCTTTATGCCCAGAGGATGCAACTTGAATGGATATGGTAAACAACTGGTATAGCCATTCACTGCCATGTCGAGCAGGACCACACAACACAGTAAAGTCTCATCTGTGAAAACTCTCATTATTCCAGAATCATCCTGGGTTGCCAAGATAAATCCCATTTCCCCCAACAGGGACTCAGAGACCAGCCTTGCTTACAACAGCCTCGGGATGTTTTGTTGCGGCAAAGCTATGAAATAAATGCACATTTTCTGCAGTTGTTGCTCTATTCAAATACAAGTACATGTGGACTAGCTGGGAAAGGATTGCAGGAAATCCGCAAAGAATTTTGCAGAATGACATGTCCAATGCTTCTGTTTTGTTATGCTCTTGTTGTAGCATAAGCTGCTTCCTTGATGTGCACTCTGACAGAGGAAGGTTCAGACTTGGAGATAGCTTTAACACATTTATTACTGTTAACAATTCTCCTACTTGGATTCAACGCTACTGTTAATTCTTTTATAGCTACTCAGACTGACTAACCAGTCTGCTACAATCCACGTGGTGGGAGTGATGTTCAATCAACCCTGTGTCTGTACTCACTGAGAGTCTCCACTGGAAAGAGGAAGATCATGTGTGCAGTGTCCTTATATATGGGTTGGTGTAATGCCCTCCTGTGGTAGTGTCACCTCTGTGTGTATCGTGACTGCCCATTGGTCGTGTCCTATCTTACTGACCTATTGGTTGACTTCTGTGTGTCATGTCTCTGGTGTTCCCTCTAGTGTCTAGCTAGGTGTAGTGTATGTACATTAACCCTTTGTGTACTTACAGTGATGTATATCACCACATCCCCCCTTTTTTCGTGTTACATATTTTCTGTACAGTGTTAAAGAAAATTGAACAAACTAGGTAGATGAGTGATACTCTGTACAAGTTATGATAACAGTGATCATTAAACAATAAGTCCAAATCATGTGCATGAGTCCAAAGTTCCTTAACTATTATGGTCGAGTGACTTTCTTGTTTGGTTGGTGAGTTAGTGATGTTGATGGTGGCATTGCATTGCAAACTCCATCAGTGTCCCTGTGCTGAAGGAACTAAGAAGTGGTCAAATCGCTTCGTTGTCGGATTTGGACTCTTTTTTTTTCCTTTCGATGCTTGTGGTGGTAATTCTTGATGGCATCTGTCCTGAAAGCCAGGTTGCCTGTTGGTAGTGCAGCAAACGTGAATTGATAAGATGCATCGTCCTGCCATGGCATATCATTGTACTGAGCTGAGCAGTAACAGTGTCCCTCATTTGCAGAGTTGTACCATGTCGTACCAGTCATAGTTCCATAGGTATTGTTTTTAGAGCCTCAGTGTCTTCTTGTCGTTCACTTGAGCTGGGTAGACCGTCAGAGTCTTCTTCTGGTGGCTCAAATAATCTGGGTGGACTGTCATAGTCTGCTTTCTGTACACTTGAGTGTGGTAGACGTCAAGAGTCTTCCACGAGCTCGCTGTGGAGTCTTTCATCGCTTTCTGTGTGGAGTCGGGGACCCTTCGCGGTGCGTGGACCACTCTCTGTGTGGCAGCAAGCCGCTCTCTGTGGGCTTGTACCGCTCTCTGTCTCTTGGTGTCAGGCCGCAGCATAATCCTGCACTCACGAGTCGGGATGACATATCTGCTGGGCTGAAGATCCTCAAATCCAAAGCATTCGTCGTCGGGGTTGTCAATGTGCAACACGTCTAGTTGCGGTTCGGATTTGGTACTGGGGGAGCCTCCCAAGGTGAAAGCTTTGTCTGAGTCGTTGTCTTCCAAGACCATATCATCACGTTTTGTGTCGGAGCTGGCATTGGGCTCGCGATGTCGAAAGAAGAATTCAAGGTCTGAGTCCTAGTCTTCAAGGACTGTATCATCTCTTTGGGCGGTGCTAACTGCTTGTTGCAGGGTTCTGTGGAGGTTACTTTCAGCTACTGGTCGAATTTCAGGCATTGTGCTGTCGTTCCAGGTAAAAGAATCTGGTTTTACGGCTTTAAATTTTTTTTCCCGTGTTTTGGGACATTTCCCCTTTAAGTGGGCGTGGTCCAGGGGCCTCTGATGTCATGACGCTTGTGATGTAGAGCATAGGAAGCGATTGCGCATGCGCAGATTGCTGTTCCTTTACTTGGGGCCTTTTCTGCAATTGCGCATGCGTGGCTTCTCGCCCATGCGCAAACAGACCTTCCCGTTCTGTGCGCTCTTCACGCAACTGCGCATGTGCAGCACCTTTTCCAAGATGGCTGCAATTCAAAACTGCCATTCGTTGCTGCAAGCCTATCTGGCGGTGAGTTTTGGCGCCTCTTTTACCTTTGTTCCTTGTATTTTCCTCGCAGAATTCTTGGAATTTGTCCAGGACTGCCTGGAAGTCGCTCTTGTTTTGCCCCTTCGAGTATTTGAAGGTCTGGAAGATTTCAGCTGCTTCTGGACCCGCGATGGTAAGTAGAAGCTTTAATTGCTCTGCATCCGCCACGCCATCTAGGTCGGACGCTACCAGGTAGATCTCGAATTTCTGCCTGAACCAACGCCAGTTTTCACTGAGATTGCCTTGGTACTGGAGCTGCTGTGGAATCGGAATCCCGAACATCATCTTGCCTGGGTGTTGTTGCTGGTTGTCACTATTCGCTGAGTTGAAACTATATGGATATAACAGTTCACTCCTGGAACCATGTTTTGTTATGCTCTTGTCGTAGCATAAGCTGCTTCCTTGATGTGCACTCTGACAAAGGAAGGTTCAGACTTGGAGATAGCTTTAACACATTTATTACTGTTAACAATTCTCCTACTTGGATTCGATGCTACTGTTAATCCTTCTATAGCTACTCAGACTGACTAACCAGTCTGCTACAATCCACATGGTGGGAGTGATGTTCAATCAACCCTGTGTCTGTACTCACTGAGAGTCTCCACTGGAAAGAGGAAGATCATGTGTGCAGTGTCCTTATATATGGGTTGGTGTAATGCCCACCTGTGGTAGTGTCACCTCTGTGTGTATCGTGACTGCCCATTGGTCGTGTCCTATCTTACTGACCTATTGGTTGACTGTCTGTGTGTCATGTTTCTGGTGTTCCCTCTAGTGTCTAGCTAGGTGTAGCGTATGTACATTAACCCTTTGTGTTCTTACAGTGATGTATATCAGCACAGCTTCTAGCTGAGGAAAATGGGGGAATGGGAGTGCAGGCAGCAAAAGGATGAGTAGAAAAACTGAAGTACATATTTATTACTTTCTTAGACTGTAACACTGGACACCATTGCCTTTGGAGCCAGAATATGTATTCAAGTACCGCTTGATCGTTGATAAAGTGAATGATGACAGAATGACATCAAAATAACATCCTCCTGCCGCTGATGTCACAGGCAACAGAATGTACGTGCATAAGAGGGCTTCCATTTTGAATCTCAGTTGACAGGGATTATAAAATATTCATCATGTTATAAAACAAACTGCTGCCCCTCAGGTTAGAAAAGTGACCCTTAACTGTGCTCTGTTTTCAGGTTCAGTGATTAGAATAGACATTCAGTCACTTCTGTAACACTTGGGTCGATGGATTTTTTGTTATTGCGTTAGCGGTAGTCAATATTTTGGTAATGTATATTAAATTAACTGAATATCTAGAACAAATTCAAAGAACATTTCTTGGTGCACCGAGGATTATGCGTGATTCGTTATATTTCTTATCTATGAACGCTGTTTTGTGTTAAACTTGTTCCAAAACATTGTAGCTCACTATCTCGAGTCTGATTCAACTTCTGACAGGTCTTCAATAAAACTGCCAGGCTTAACTCACCATTTATAATGAAAATGAAGGGATCAATCCTCACATAACATGCCAAAATATCTAATTAACAAACTCAATCACAATCCACCAGCTGAGCTAACAACTTGGAAGGAGATCTATAATGGCACAGCAACGTAGCAGAAGAAGCACCTGAATAACCTAGTGTGCATTAGGAATTGAAGTAGTTATGGGGAAATGATGCAGACTCACCACAAGAATGGAAATGCACTCATGTGAAACCAATCAGAACCATTTTGCTGTTCACTGTCACATGTTCCAACATAACCAACTCATCATCTATTGTGACGACCTTTGACCAAGAAGCAGTACAATAAAAATGAGAAATTGCATCAGAATATCTATGGAATTTGTGGTATTGTCACTGGACAAGTTATCCAGAGACCCAGAGTAATGCTTCAAGAGGTTCAAATCCCACCACTGCAGATGGTGAGATTTGAATTCAATAAAAATCTGGAATCATCCTGGTGTGGAGTGAGGTCCTTCACAGGGTGGACTCCACGACCTTGTGCGTGAGGCTTGGTTTAATCCAACTTCAGGTAGTTTTTAGGGTGCACCTGACCAAGTTCAGAAAGTGTCGCTTCTTTTTAGGAGGACAGGTGCAAGCGCTGTTCAGGAGGCGCGGATAACCACACAAACATGTTCTTTTCTTGTCCCAAGCTTGTGGGTTTCTGGGTCTCCTTCTTTAGCACCATGTCGACGAATCTGAAGACTGAGCTGGAGCCCTGCCATGTAGTGGCCATATTTGGGGTGTCAGACTCGCGAAGCTGCAGATGGGCGCGAGGGCTGATATCCTGGCCTTAGCCTTGCTGCATGGAGGCGAGTAGAGCTGGGATGGAGGTCTCCACCTCCATCCAGTGCCTCATTATGGCTGGGGATCTGCTGGAGTTCCCATACCTCGAGAAAGTCAAGTACACCGTGAGGGGAGCAATCGAGGGGTTCATTCGGAGATGGCAACCTTCTATTGTTTATTTCATGAATTGGTCAGCATTAATCACTATGGAGGGGGGTGGGGTTGCGATTTAGGTTCTATTTTTCTGTTTTGTATGGTTGATCTAAGTAAATGTTTAATTTTTCTATTTTGTATTTTATAGATTGAAAACTGTTAATAAAAATATTTTGTTTGAAAGAGGATTGTGACCCAAGGGAGTGGGGGTCCACAGAAGTGTGTCTTGCTGATGATAATCGTGCCATTGAAACTGAAAGATGAAAGCTGTTGGACCCCCGACCCACCCTGTAGGAATAGAAAGAACAGCACATTATAGAACTATGTAGCTACAAAGTGTCAGATTTGTGCGGGGAGTAATGCAAATGCTTGTGATTGCGTAAGACACATCTTTTATATCGACGATTGAAAGTGAAATTCATATTAAAGTAAAAGGTACAAAAAGTGGAATCTCATTAATAATTTCTTATTTGGGGGTCATTTAGTAAATTTGGTCAATTTGGTTTACAGTTCCCACATGGGGTTCCGAACAACACTATGGAATGGCATCTTCTCCTGACCCTGCAGTCTGATGAAACCCAGTTCTACCACTTCACCAGCATCCTCCACTCCACAATAACTTCCATTTTATTCAGATGTCAAGTTACAGATTAGAGCAAAGCCACTTTTTGTTCCTTTCACGATTCTCGTCTCAACTATATTCCTCTCACCAACTGTTTATTCAGGTTAACCAGGTGGTGAGCAAGTTCTGTGTCTTGATTGCCTTGAGCTGAATTGCAAACCCAAGGGGGTGGAATTTCATCATTTTCTAATCATGCCAACGCAGGTGGGAAAAGCAGTGTGCTGCCCGCCGACTCCACTGCCACCTTTTCCCACCATAGTTTTGGACATTTAGTTAAAAAATACTCAGGAGGCGGCTCCCACGAGGTCACACTATGAGCCCGCCCTGGCAGCAACCGCGGCAACCAAGAGGTCGAGCGGCCTTTAGAAAAGTATTTTAAAAAGGATCCTCCCCATGGACATGGAGACTGTAACCACCCCTCCCCCAACCATCAGACAGGGAAATCTATCCCATCATCGTCCCCTCGTCCATGGATAGAGGGACTCCCTCTCCCCCACAGACATGACAAACCCACCACCCCCCCTCCACTGACCTTCCCAATGGAAGCCCCTCCTCCCTAGCAGTGCCCCTGGCACACTGCCAGGGTACTGTGTGGCCATGACCCTCTTTCCCATGGGGGCTATACTTACCTGGGTGCTCTCGGCAGGTTCTCTTCGCCAGGTTCCGGTTTGTCAGGACCTGTTGCAAAACCACCTCTCCACCCCCGCCCGCCCGAAGTGGGGATTAGCTAATGTGAGCGGATAATGGAATGCTAATTAGATGTAAAGATATAGATCTTTCATGGTGGGAGCCCTATTACGTCATTGGTAGGGGTGAGGACAACTGGAATGGGAAATCCCGCTGGTGTAAAAACCATTTGCGGACTTCTGTAAAGGGGCACGGAAAATCCCAGAGTACATCATAATCGTCATCAACCCTGCTTATTTCCAGCACTACACCAACCACCCCGTCATAAACTTGTAATCCTCAATATCACTGAAACCCATTCTCACGTTTTTGTTTTCTCCAGATTCAATTTATTCAATGCTCTGCTTGCCATCGTACAAAACCTCTAACTTGGCCAAAGTCCCACAATGTCCATCGTGCTTGATACTCACCACTTACTCTCATTCTCAGAGACCTTCACTGACTCCCAATCCCCCAACATCAAATTCAGAATTCCACCTCGTTTAGTAAGTTCCTTCAGTGCTTTGTCCCAACAATTGCCTCATGTCCTATAATTTACCCTGTACCCTTAGATCCAGCCTATCTGTGTTTCTCCTCCCACACTAACGTGGTAGATTCTTGCTTCCTCTGAAGTAGCATAGAAAGCCAGTATTTTGTATCAATCCACTTAGTAGTGGTTCAAACAGTAAACTCACGACCATCTTCTCAGGGCAACAAAAGATCATGGAATCATAGAATTTACAGTGCAGAAGGAGGCCATTCGGCCCATCGAGTCTGCACCGGCCCTTGGAAAGAGCACCCCACTTAAGCCCATGCCTCCACCCTATCCCCATAACCCAGTCCCCACCTAACCTTTTCTTTAACACAAAGGGTAATTTAGCGTGGCCAATCATCTATGGACTGGCCATCTTTGGACTGTGGGAGGAAACCGGAACACCCGGAGGAAACCCATGCAGACACGGGGAGAACGTGCAGACTCCGCACAGACAGTGACCGAAGCCAGGAATCGAATCTTGGACCGTGGAGCTGTGAAGCAACTGTGCTAGCCACTGTGCCACCATGCTGCTGCTGGCCTTGCCAACAAAGCCCACATCTTGAGAATAAAAAAGATTATTAGGTGTGAGCTGGCAGACATTAAAATTACATAAAGCCGCAGATTAACAATATAAATACACATATCCTGACACAATAATATACAGATTTATCGGAACAAAATTCTCAGAAGTAAATGGGCAGCATTATCAAAGCAATTAAAGTCAAGAGCTTTCAAAAATCTGCAGCATGCGAATAGCAAACCTCAGCTCTGTGCAGAAGGTTATTGTTGGTCTTTCCACCTGCATAAAATTAGCAATGAATTTGATATTATATTTCTTCCATAATTGATACATAATTCTGTTTTTTGTTACTTTATTCAGTGTTTACAATTATTGATGCAGTGAAAGGATTTTCTATACATCTTTATGTCATTTGGGTTACTTTAATTTAAAAAAATCACAATATTGAATTTCAGAGCAATGTGTTTTTCAGTGCCACGGCCAGTTTGGAATGCATGTTGAATGTGTCCTTTTCCATTTCTCACACATAGTTCTGGAACATTACACTGGGCTACATTCACATGCATCTGGAACAAAATGAAGTGTGGAGTGTAATGTGCAGCACTATATAGAACCATAGAATTCCTGCAGTGCAGAAGGAGGCCATTCGGCCCATCATGTCTGCACTGACCCTTTGAAAGAGCACTCTACCTATGCCCACTCCCCCGCCCTATCCCCATGACCCCTCCTAACCTGCACATCTTTGGACACAAGGGGAAATTTAGCATGGTCAATCCACCTAACCTGCACCTCTTTGGATTGTGGGAGGGAACCCACACAGACACAGGGAGAATGTGCAGACTCCATACAGTTACTAAGGTTGGAATTGAACACGGATTTCTGGTGCCATGAGGCAGCAGTGCTAACCACTGTACAGCCCACATATTGGTCTTCACTTTATAAAGGTGGAGACAGAGGGTGGGACTCTCCGACTGCACACGCCCGGCAACCGGCAATTCCCGCCCGATATCAATGGACCGTTACATGGTCCGCGTCCTGCCCTTGGCGATCTTGCGGTGAGCGAATCCAGCCCAGAATCTTTTCTAATTAAATCATGTACACAGATCATGGCATCAATAACAAGGATGTCAAAGTGTGGGCCGTGTAGCAGAATGCTGAGAGATTTCCCTTTCATTTTTTTGGATGAATTTTTGCGCTGGGATGGTCAATTCTGTGTTAAACGTCACCAAGTGTAGCTGAGGAGTCACACCCTAGCATGGGGTCTCTGTCAGGTTTGCCTGGGAAGACAATGGGCCAAGAAGGGACGTGATTTGCTGGTCTCTGTTTTCTCTGGGCCGTTTTTGGCCAGCTGAAATTTTTGTTTCTGCTTACCTCTTGCAATGTTCTTCCAAACAGACAGCCTCCAGAGCTCACGCCGTCAGTGACTGTAATCCAACTGTCAAGTGTCAAAATCTGGAATCTTCATACCTCCCTTGCAGGTATCCTCGTGGCGGAGGTATGGATGCCCAGGAATTTGAGATCCAGTGGCTGATTTACGTACACAGCTGTCAGGAATCCGCTTAATGTGACCGAGACAGCATAGACATTGTTGCCTTCACGACTTTGAATTGCTAATAGATGCTGAGAGTACGCCTGAGACACCAACGGTGGAAACTGTTCAGCCTTTTCCTCTGCCGAGCGTACATTGTGAAGGTCTCACCGCTGTAGATGAGAGCATTGGGGAAGCAGGCTTGGTAGATTTGTAGTTCTCGGTCAGATTACTGATCCACACTCTCACTCAGCTTGGTCATAACAGATGCAGCTTTTGTGATGTGTTGCTGACTTCAGCATCATGTGACAGATTGCTGGTGATTGTGGAACCTAGTTATGTGAATATCAATAACTTCCAGCACCACATTGTCTGTGTTAATAGATGGTAACATGCCAACATCCTAGCCAATGACACTTGTCTTCCTGATGCTGATAGGCAAACCAATCTTTACAGGCATGATAGGGTCTCTTTGCCATTGCAGATATTCCTTAATACGGAATGAGAAACTCTCAGATGAAGGCTTGCCGCACGTTTGTCTTGTATCATAGGCAAGCAAGGCTGATTAGGTTTCCATTAGTTCTGGAATGTAAGTAGACACCCTCTGTAGATGAACTGAATGCACATTAGCAGCAAATATAGTATGCTAATGAAAGTCAGTGTCAGTACGCAACCATGTTTGATCCCACTGTGAATCTCATAGGATTCTGATGTTGCCCCCCCCCCCCCCCCCCCCCCCCACCCCATAGCTGACCTCACCCATCATATTGTCATGTAAAAGGGAGATCTCATTAAGCAGCTTTGGCGGGCAGCCAATTTTCTCCAGCAATAAAATAGACTGCCCCTGCTCAAATGGGCAGGTGCCGGCTGAAATTGACCAGTCAATATGTATTGGTCTCCTGCATTTCACTGCATTTCTCTTGCAGCTACCGGAGTGAGAGGGACAAGTTTATGGTAAATATATCAGTTCTGAATCCACACTGGTCTTCAGTCTAACCAGGACAACACAGGCAAATACTTTTCTCACAATACCCAGTAGAGCCTTGAGAATTGTTGCAATCGCCATGGATGCCCTTGTTCTTGTACAGGGTCACTACCTTGGCATTAACCATATCCTGGAACCATCTCTTCCCTCCAGCAGAGACACAGAGGTCTGTGCTGTTGCTGCAAGGGTTTCCATGCTGGGTGGGTTCAGGTGGTATAGCACCAGCACCTACCACTTTGCCCGTGCAAGTGAGTCAAGAGCTTTGCTAAGCTCCTCCACTGCGGCTTCAATATGCAGCTCTGCCATGATAGGCAGGCTTTACATGGTGTTAGAGCTTCCCCAGTGCAGTACTCTCCCTAGAGTTCCACCTATCGCTCCCACTGTTTAAGGCAGTCAGTGATGACCTTCTTATCTTTGTTTTCATTGGAGCTGTTTTCTTTGCTGATGGACCTGGTTTCTTTTTGATCCCTTCACACATGCCCCTAACATTCCCTGTGCCAACGTACATCTGGATATTCTATCAGAATTGTAAGTCAATCCTTGGTACACCTCCTTGCAGCAGCTTGTTGGAATTTACTTTGAGTGATTATTAGAGCATTCATAGTTTTCTTAATCGGATCTCTCTTATAATTAATGAGAACAAACCGCTTGAATTGAATGGCAGGTTCAATCACGGTGATGTTAGCTTAAAATCAGTCAGCAATTTTCCATCCTTGCTTTCCATTTGTTGAGAGTGGAGTATTGTAAATTGTGTCTTGAAATTTCTAATTTGCTTCTGCACTCTTGTGTGGGAATGCCAGGGAGTGCTTATTTAATTGAGTGACGGAACTGTTAGCTTTTATCTGGTTAGGCAATAATGCTGATGCTCATATAAGGTCAGAATTTCTGCTGAGCATGAAAAAACTTCCAAGGCTTTCATTCCCACCCTAGTAATAGTAATAATAATAATAATAATAATAATAATAGTGCACTCCAGGGAGTGATCTGGATCACAGTAGCTGCTGTGGTATGTGTGTGTGTTGAGAATGTTGCTCAGGACCTGCTCTTGTACATTTCGGACCCGTTGGAGGGGATGGGGGAAGTAATGCGAATCTTGGGGGAATTTGGCAATTTGTCAGGGTATAAATTGTACATGGGGAAAAGCAAGATGTTCACGATCCAGGCAAGAGGACAGGAGAAAAGACTGGGAGAGCTGCCGCTTAGAATGGTAGGGAAGAGCTTTCGATATCTGGGAATCCAGGTGGCCCGGGAATGGAACGTACTGCACAAGTTAAACCTATCCCGGTTGGTAAAACAAATGGAAAGGGACTTTAAGAGATGGGACATGCTCCCGCTATCACTAGCGGGGAGGGTATAGACCGTGAAAATGACGGTCCTCCCCAGATTTCTGTTTGTCTTTCAGTGCCTCCTCATCAGTGCCTCACCCATTCCACGGCCGGATCAGCAGCTGGAGCAGCATGATCGCTCCAGCGCCCTGCTGGCCCCCTGTAGGGGCCACAATTCCTGATCCTGGGGCCATGTTGACGCCGACGAGAAACGTGACGGCGTTTCCGACGGCGTCAACACTTAGCCTCAGGATCAGAGAATCACGCCCGACATATTTAGACATCAGTCCAACTTTGAATTCCCCACCAGATTTTTTTACTTGCTTTGCCTTCAGCTCTCCTAAGATATTCACCCAGAGCTGGAAGTCTGGTTCATGCAAACATGCGAAACAGGAGAAGTAGGCCAGTCGTGCCCTCGAGCCTGCTCTCCCATTTAATAAGATCATGCCTAATCTGCTTGTGTTTCAAATTCCACATTTCCACATACCCTCCTTAACCTTTCATTCCCTTGTCTAACAAGAATTTACATCGCCTTAAACATATTCAATGTCCCCACCTCCACCGCCTTTTGAGGCAGAGTTCCAAAGTCACACAACTCTCAGAGAAAAATATATCCTTATCTCTTTCCTAAAAGGACAACCCCTAATTTTACAACAGTGCTCTCTCATTCTGGATGACCCACAAGAGGAAACATCCTTTCCACATCCACCTTTTCAAGACCATTCAGGATCTTATATATTTCAATCAAGTCACCCCTCACTCGTCTAAACTCCAGTGATCTGTCCAATTTTTCCTCACAAGTCAAAAACTAAGTCCAGGGATTGATCTAGTAGACCTCCCCTGAACTGCTTCCAATACATTTACATCCTTCCTTAATTAAGGAGACCAAAACTGTACAAAAAGTAAGAAGTCTTATACACCAGGTTAAAGTCCAACAGGTTTGATTTGAATCACTAGCTTTCAGAGTGCTGCTCCTTCCTCAGGTGAAAGGATGTCCCGAAGCGTGGTACATTGGCGAGACCATGCAGACGCTGCGACAACGAATGAACGGACATCGTGCGACAATCACCAGGCAGGAATGTTCCCTTCCAGTTGGGGAACACTTCAGCAGTCAAGGGCATTCAGCCTCTGATCTCCGGGTAAGCGTTCTCCAAGGCGGCCTTCAGGACGCGCGACAACGCAGAATCGCCGAGCAGAAACTTATAGCCAAGTTCCGCACACATGAGCGCGGCCTCAACCGGGACCTGGGATTCATGTCGCATTACATTCATCCCCCACCATCTGGCCTGCGAAATCCTACCAACTGTCCTGGCTTGACACAATTCACACCTCTTTAACCTGGGGTTACCCATCTCTGGATCTGTAAAGATTTAATCACCTGCTAATGCTCGCATTCCAAGCATTGTCTGGCATCTTTGAATTTGTCTATATAGGAACATACCTCTTCATTCACCTGAGGAAGGAGCAGCGCTCCGAAAGCTGGTGATTCGAAACAAACCTGTTGGACTTTAACCTGTTGTAAGATTTCTTACTGTGCTCACCCCAGTCCAACGCCAGCATCTCCACATCATGCACAAAATGTATTCAAGGTGTGGTCTCACAAGTGCCCTGTATAACTGAAACATAACATCCTTACTTTCATGTTCAAATCCTCTTGTAATGAAAGGACAGCATTCTATTAGACTTTTTAATTACTTGCTATACCTGTATACTAACTTTTTCAGACTCATTCACTAGAACACCTAGGTCCCTCTGCACCTCAGAATTCTGCAGCCGTTCTCCATGTAAGTAATGCTCGGCCTTTTTATTCTTCCTGCCAAAGCAAACAACTTCACATTTTCCCACATTATGCTCTATTTGTCATATCTTTGTCCACTCACTCAACCTATCTGTACCAGTGATGTGGAGATGCTGGCGTTGGACTGTGGTGAGCACAGTAAGAAGCCTTACAACACCAGGTTAAAGTCCAACAGGTTTGTTTCGAATCACTAGCTTTCGGAGCACTGCTCCTTCCTCAGGTGAATGAAGAGGTAAGTTCCAGAAACATTATATATAGACATATAAAAACATATATTTAGGCCTGGGCTTGTGAAATCCTACCAACTGTCCTGGCTGGAGACAATTCACACTTCTTTAACCTGTGATTATCCCTCTATCCAGGGGCTCTGTCTGGATCTGTAAAGGCTTAATTACCTGCAAAGACTCGCATTCAAAGTATCGTCTTGCATCTTTGACTTTGCCTATATATATGTTTCTGGAATCCACCTCTTCATTCACCTGGGGAAGGAGCAGTGCTCCGAAACCTAGTGATTCAAAACAAACCTGTTGGACTTTAACCTGGTGTTGTCAGACTTCTTACTGCATCTGTACCAGCTGCAACCTCCTTATGTCCTCTCCCCCACATACATTCCTACCTATCTTTGTGTCATCTGCTGATTCAGCTGCCATGCCTTTTCTCCCCTTCATCTAAATTATTGATATCAATTGTAAAAAGGGGGTGCCAAGGGCAGACTACATACCAGTGGGTCTGCACTTTGCATGTCTGAGGGGCTAAACCTCCTTTGAGAGACTTGGACTGTGAGGGGCCCAGTTTTCCTGTGTTGCTACAAAGAGGCAGAGTTGAAGACTTGGCGATGGAGAGGCTGTGTCCTGACAGGGAGAGACGTACACATTTGCATCTCTTTTGCTGCAGTGTGGGTTGAAAATGTGTGCTTCCTTGGGTGCTAGTTTGCTTCTCCCGTGTATGGGCACAAACCATTTTCCAGGTCTCTGAGAGCGGGCAAATTGTTGATTCGAGAAAGTAAAATCGAATTGAATAACTTGCTTGCGTGCCGCTTATTAAAATAATCACAGATTGTCCTGTACCAAATAAGGGCAAAAAAACATTTCCATCAATAGCACAAAGCAGAATAGGAAAGCCAGCAATGCTGTATGAGGTAAGATTTTATCCTTAACCACTTCAAGAGCTTCCTCATTAATAATTGATATTAATGGCTGGGGTGAAAGCATGTTTGCTACTCTAAGTGATTCTAAGTGTTGTACCAGATCTTGCGAATTGAATTTACATTCACGTATACACATGAGGGACCTGATCTTTACTTTTCCATCAGAATTTCTTTCAAATATTTAGAAACACAACGTTCGTAGTATCTTACTGTAACTTTGCAAAAATACTGATGATTTTCAAGGTTTCGGGGCATCATAGTGAAGCCTGATCTGATCCGGAAACATGTGAACTTTCCAGCAGGATCAGGAATTAGGAAGCTTGGTCAATTATTCCTCAATAGCATATGCCCAAGTTAACGAAGGTGAACAACCCCAACTTCTCCAATCTATCCAAGTAACTGAAGTCCCTAATACCAGGAACCACTCCTGCACTCCAAGACCTTCACTTCCTTTCTAAAGGGTGGTTGGTGCCCAGAATTTGATTTGATTTTTGATTTGATTTAATTTGTTGTCACATATACCGAAGTACAGTGAAAAGTATTTTTCTGCCGCCAAGGGAACATACATGGTATGTACATAGTAGACAAAAAAAGAATAATCGACAGAGTACATTGACAAATGGTACATCGACCAACAGTGATTGGTTACAGTCCGGAACAAGGGGCAAAACAAAGCAAAGAAATGAGCAAGAGCAGTATAGGACATGGTGAATAGTATTCTTACAGGGAACAGATCAGTCTGAGGGAGAGTCGTTGAGGAGTCTAGTAGCTGTGGGGAAGAAGCTGTTCTTATGTCTGGATGTGCGGGTCTTCAGACTTCTGTATCTTCTGCCTGATGGAAGGGTCTGGAAGAAGGCAAAGCCTGGGTGGGAGGCATCTCTGATAATGCTGTCTGCCTTCCTGAGGCAGCGGGAGGTGTAGACAAAATCAATGAGCGGGTGGCAAGCTTATGTGATGCCAACTCTGCAGTTTCTTGCGATCTTGGCAGTTGCCAAACCAGGCTGTGATGCAGCCGGATAGGATGTTCTCTATGGCACATCTGTGATACCCCGAAATCCTGAATTGGAGGTGAAATCAATTTTTATTGCACCTCTCTGATTAATAAGTTTGCGGACAACACAAAGATTGGTGGAAATGCGGATAGCGATGGGGACTGTCAGAGGATACAACAGAATTTAGATCATTTGGAGACTTGGGCGGAGAGATGGTAGATGGAGTTTAATCCAGGCAAATGTGAGGTAATGCATTTTGGAAGGTCTAATGCAGGTAGGGAATATACAGTGAATGGTAGAACCCTCAAGAGTATTGACAGTCAGAGAAATCTAGGTGTAGAAGTCCACAGGTCACTGAAAGGGGCAACACAGGTGGAGAAGGTAGTCAAGAAGGCATACGGCATGCTTGCCTTCATTGGCCGGGGCACTGAGTATAAAAATTGGCAAGTCATGTTGCAGCTGTATAGAACCTTAGTTAGGCCACACTTGGAATATAGTGTTCAATTCTGGTCGCCAAACTACCAGATGGATGTGGAGGCTTTAGAGAGGGTGCAGAAGAGATTTACCAGGATGTTGCCTGGTATGGAGGGCATTAGCTATTAGGAGAGTTGAATAAACTGGTTTGTTCTCACTGGAACGAAGGAGGTTGAGGGGTGACCTGATAGAGGTCTGCAGAATTATGAGGGGCATAGACAGGGTGGATGGTCAGAGACTTTTTCCCAGGGTAGAGGGGTCATTTACCAGGGGGCATAGGATTAAGGTGCAAGGGGCACGGTTTAGAGGAGATGTATCAGGCAAGTTTTTTTACACAGAGGGTAGTGGGTGCCTGGAACGCGCTGCCGGTGGAGGTGGTGGAAGCAGGGACGAGAGTGACGTTTAAGGGACATCTTGACAAATACATGAATAGAATGGGAATAGAGGGATACGGACCTCGGAAGTGTAGAAGATTTTAATTTAGACGGGCAGCATGGTCGGCACAGGCTTGGAGGGCCGAAGGGCCTGTTCCTGTGCTGTACTTTTCTTTGTTCTTTGTTCTTGTTCTTTGTTCTCTCATGGGTGGAAAATTGAGGGAAAAGGACAATTTCTCAGGGTTATGTCCTGCTCCCAAAAACATCTGAAATATACCCCAAAGCCGGCTTGTTTCTTGCAATATTCAGGTGGGGATCTTAAACATGGTTAGGTCACTTGAATAGGTCAATGAGGAAACTAGTACCTGTTTAAGGACCTTATTTTCTGAGATTAGCCACGGCCTGCTTTACTTGGTTTTTGGCTCCTAATCATAGAATCATAGGATTTACCGGGCATTTGGCCCATCGAGCCTGCACCGGCCCTTGGAAAGAGCACCCCGCACCTTCACCCCATCCCCATAACCCAGTAACCCCACCTAACCTTTTGGACACTAAGGACAATTTATCATGGCCAATCTAACCTGTACATCTTTGGACTGTGGGAGGAAACCGGAGCACCCAAAGGAAACCCACGCAGACACGGGGAAAATGTGCAGACTCCACACAGACAGTGACCCAAGCCGGGAATCGACCTGAGACCCTGGAGCTGTGAAGCAACTGTGCTAACTACTGTGCTACCGTGCTGCCCTAATGCATCCTAGAGGTAAGAAAATTGTTACAATCTAAGTGGATTTTTTTAGTGGAGAGAGCATGCATGTCTGACGGAGAGTATGGGCGTGCGTCTGAAAGGAAACGGGAATATGGCATGTGTCTGGAAGGGAGCAAGGATGTGAATTGTAGAGTTAGTCTTTTCTGACAAGGGATAAGGAGAGGTGTTAATAAAAGATTCACAGGATGAAGCATGCGATAAAGGCGAAGGAATGGAGCTTGGAGTTACCTCTGTTTTGGGGGTCACCTGACACCGAACCTTGGCGCCCATCAGCATATTTCTGGTGAGCTGCGGATGCCAGTCAGGAATTCAGAGACATCTCATTAGTTTGATATTGACAATGTTAACCAGAGGGGAAGGCAGGGCAGCTGGAGTGGGGGTAATCATGGGCCTGCAACCAACTTACGGAGAGACAGACAGAGCGGTCCCTAAATCATAGAATCACAGAATTGTTACGCCGCAAAAGGAGGCCATGTGGCCCATTGTGTCTGCACCAGCTCTCCAAACGAACATCATGATTTAGTCTGACTCCCTGCCTTTTCCCCATAAACCTGCACATTTCTTCTATTCAAGTAAACATCTGCCCTCTTGAATCTCTCCACTGAAAAATCCACTTAAAGGTAGATTGTAACAATTTACTTCTCTTTAGGATGCATTAGGAACCAAAAAACAAGTAAAGCAGACCCCTGCTAATTTCACAAAAAAAGGTCCTTTAACAGGTACTAGTTTACTAATTAATATATTCAAGGGACCTAACCATGTTTAAGATCACCACCTGAAAACCAGCAGGGTTTTGAGCATATTTTCGATGTTCTTGGAGCTGGTGTAATTGGTCTTTTCACCTCAATTTTTCACCCAAGTGAGGTGCAATAAATATTGATTTCATCCCCAGCGATTGTCTGCTTCCGGGCTAAAGCAATAGTCTGGGAGGAATGGAGTTATATGTGGGATTCAGTATGTCAGGGTGACTAATGCAGATATAAATATTCTAATGTTTCAGTTAATTATCTGGAAGGAGCAACTGTGTTCGACTCTCTCTCAGGAGATTAATTGGCAGCAGAGACTGCATGACTAGATAATATTTAAATGTCCAGTGGAAAGTGTGAACTGGTTGACCTTTCCCCATTCTGGACTCTATGTTCTTGTGCATCACAAGCTCAGACACTGCCTTGTGCTTTTTAAAAGATACCTAAGGAATTAACTTTCAGAATTTTGTGTCAGGTTCGTTCATACATGTTTAATTCCTCAGAGTCCACATGGTTGGTGAGGAATTTCACCCACCATCATTGCACAGTGGAAAATCACAGGCACAGTCCCTGTGATTTGTGCAGAGAAAAATGTCTTGAATAAAACATAACAGTGCACAATTCTGTGAATCTGTACCATTCTCACATCTTTGATGGCTGTCCAAACGGTAATGAAGGCCTTTCACTCTTCATGTTTTAAATTTTCAGTACAATATAAACACCAACTCCCCACCAACTAGTTAATTTTACTTTGTTATTACCTAGACATGAACTGACATGGCACTGTAATCAGGCAGATTAATTCAAACCATTAACCTTGTCCATTACTGTAGCCGCTAATAGATTCTCCTATCCAGCAGTTTAGTGGAAATACTTTGTTACCTTCTGTCATGCCAGCAGCTTGTCTTTCTATCAAATTCTTTCCACTCTGTCCAAAAAACTAGTTTGACAGACTCCATGCTAATACATCTCCCCCTAAGTCCCTGTTCAGATTTCATTGTTCTCTGACATTCCTGGAAACCCAATATCACCTATTCATTCTGAACATTTCAGTGTTTTGATGTCTGGTACGAAATGTAGCTTCTTTTTGTTTTCTTACGTAAATATAATTTTTTTTTTGCTCTCCGTGTTCTCTTCTTGGTTTCTCTTCTCTTCTTCCGTTTATTTGAGAGTCTCAACTTCTCTTCCCAATAAGCCTTCACTATTCAACCGCACCTCGTTCTCTTCTCATTTGAAGGAAATATTGGGCTGGATTCTCCACAGCCCCGCGGCGAAATCTCGCTCGGCGCTGGGCCGGAGAATCCACTTTCACGCTGAAATCGGGCCTGGCGATACTCCGGGACCTGAGGATTGGCGTGATCGTGGAGTACACCACGCGGCTGGGGGACCCATTGACAGAGACCAGCCCAGCGATCCTCCGCTTCCGACCAACCGAGTTCCCGACAGCGTGGAACTAACCACCTATTGCGGTCGGGATGCTGGCGTGGCGGTTGCAGACTCAGTCCACTGCCGCTCTGGTGGGGGGGGCGGGGGGATCGGACACCGGGGGGGGGGCTTATAATCAGTTGTGGGTTAGATCCGCGAGGTTAGATGCTCGGGGGCGCTGCCAATCGGGGAGGGGGGTCTAATTTTTGTGTCTGGGTCCGCAGTCCGAGTCTGCCATGGAGCTCGGCGTGACCGCTGGAGACGCTGGCATGCGCATGCGCGGACTCCGAACCGGAAGTGCGGGGTCCCGTATCCGCAGCTAAAGCTGCGTGAATTACTCCGGGTCCCTGCTAGCACCCTGCAGGTCATTGAATTAGCTGATTTTTTTTCCAGGAATCTCTGGAGTAAAACTCCAGCATTTTTGCAACGGAATGGGGATATAGTCCCATTTTGGGAGAATCTAGCCTCAGGCATTTTCATTCTACTAATCCTCTAAATGCAGATGGCTTGGGATCACCTGCTTCGGTGTGCTCCTCATATCTGATGATTGCGACCTCTTTGGTCTCCCATGTTGCTCTGTTGATCAATTACAGTCAAAGCTCTTTGTTTCTTCTTCCCGTGCCCTGGTCCATCTGGACAATGTAAAATCTCAGGTGTGGTGGTTTCACCAAACCTCGCCTGATCTCTGATCAAAACCTGTTCTCTCTGACAAAAATCTGATAATGTTCTTGCTCTGTGATGACTAGAGTGTTTCATCTGTTTACTTTGTGAAGTTTTCTCTCTCACACTTTCTCCAAGTCTGACCTGTGATATCAATAAATGTGAGAAGGGCGGCAATTGGTGTTCACAATCTTCTTCCCATGAGGAACTCCCATGGACACAATCCATTCTGCAAAGTTGAGAATCTATAAGCAAGAGTGCTAGATGAAAATCCTCATTCCTTTCCAGTAACGCCTTTACAGTTCTGACACATCTCTCAGCTTCTCCATGAGCCCGAGGTAACTTTGGTGAATTTGTGTGACAAATTCAAATAATTCTGTAAAATCTTGTGTGGATTGTGGACCATTATTTGGTATCACAATATCAGAAATCCCATGGAATGCGAAAATAACTTTCAAGGAGGTAATCACTACTTCAGGTGTGTGCCCATGTAATTGTTTCACTTCAACCACCTCGAGCAGTAATCTACTATAATGATTATTTTTTCTTTATGCTCAAATAATTAAATTTCTGGGCATTCCCATGGTCTTGTAGAAAGATGATGACATCTGTGGTACTTTTGATTCCTGTCTGTGAATTGTACATCTAGATATCATTTCTCCAATGATGTCGGCAGACCTGACCACCAAACTGAATACTTTGCTCTGGCTCGGTACTTGGGAATATCTGAATGATCTTGATGTGGATGTTGTAAACTTGCAAATATCAATGCTCTTGGGATTACGGTTCTATCACTGTGTAACAATAAATCAATGATCACTGTCAGATGTGCTCTCTGCTCCAAATATGGTCTCAAGATAGGATGTGTGGTACATATGTGGGCCATCCTCTAATGCAAAATTCTCAGATCTGCTTACATTCCTCGTCTGATTTTGAAGCTTCCTTCAATCCTTGTGTAGTTACTGGTAATGCTTGCACTGTCATTGTAGCAAATTACTTCACAAATTCTGTAATGCATTTTTCTGGAATTTCCATTTCAATGCGTGATAATGCATCACCTGTGCTCTGTTGTTTCCCTTGAGAATATACTGTATGAGTACCAAACATCAGCAAACTTGATTTCAATCTTTTAACTCATGATGGCAGCGCTGCAAACTCAGCACGGTGACAAATGGTTTGTGTCTGTTTCTATCATAATGTGAAGACCCACGATGAAGTCAGAAGATTTCTCACATGCCCACATGGCTGCCAATGTTAGGGTGGCATGTGGCACAGTGGATAGCACTGGGACTGTGGCGCTGAGGACCCGGGTTTGAATCCCGGCCCTGGGTCACTGTATCTGTGGAGTTTGCACATTCTCCCCATCTCTGCGTGGGTTTCACCCCCACAACCTAAAGATGTGCAGGTTAGGTGGATTGGCCACGCTAAATTGCCCCTTAATTGGGTACTCTAAATTTTTTTTTTTCAACTTAAAAAATGGCTGCCAATGTTTTTGCTTACTGTTCATCTCTTCTATGTACCCATTAATAACAGCGCAATAGACATAGACATAGACATAGAATTTACAGTGCAGAAGGAGGCCATTTGGCCCATCGAGACTGCACCGGCTCTTGGAAAGAGCACCCCACCCAAGGTCAACACCTCCACCCGATCCCCATAACCCAGTAACCCCACCCAACACTAAGGGCAATTTTGGACACTAAGGGCAATTTATCATGGCCAATCCACCTAACCTGCACCCCCCCCCCCGCAGATTCAGATTCATCATTCCCATGAACCTGTGTAACGCCGAATGTTTCTTGGAGCTGGCAATTAATTTATGACTCTGGTCTTTGGTGGATCAACCCTCTTCCTGATGCATTTAGTAAGTGACTAAGAAACCTGATTGTTGTCTGTGAAAACCCGCACTTACTGATGAGTACCAAACCATCCTCTTGTCTTCTTCTAATCTACTCACTCTCATGCCATGCTCAGTTTGAGGGCCCAGGCATCAACACAATCGATATGGCTAACAACTCCATGTAAGACCATGAAAAGATTTGACATTGTTCTTTGTAAGCTCTCTGGAGCTGATGGAATTCCAAAGGGTAATCTGTTCAGACAGAATCTTCCAAATGGTGTTTAGAATGTTATGAGAAGTTTGGACTCCTCTTCTAGTGGTGCTTGCCAGAAGCCACTGTTTGCAACTAATTCAGAGAATATTGAGCTCCTCACTAATTTTACTCAACTCTCAGAAGAATATAAGAACATAAGAACTAGGAGCAGGAGTAGGCCATCTGGCCCCTCGAGCCTGCTCCACCATTCAATGTGATCATGGCTGATCTTTTGTGGACTCAGCTCCACTTTCCGGCCCGAACACCATAACCCTTAATCCCTTTACTCTTAAAAAAACTATCTCTCTTTATCTTAAAAACATTTAATGAAGGAGCCTCTACTGCTTCACTGGGCAAGGAATTCCATAGATTCACAACCCTTTGGGTGAAGCAGTTCCTCCTAAACTCAGTCCTTAATCTACTTCCCCTTATTTTGAGGCTATGCCCCCTAGTTCTGCTTTCACCCGCCAGTGGAAACAACCTGCCCGCATCTATCCTATCTATTCCCTTCGTAATTTTATATGTTTCTATAAGATCCCCCCTCATCCTTCTAAATTCCAACGAGTACAGTCCCAGTCTACTCAACCTCTCCACATAATCTAACCCCTTCAGCTCTGGGATTAACCTAGTGAATCTCCTTTCCGCACCCTCCAGCGCCAGTACGTCCTTTCTCAGGTAAGGAGGCCAAAACTGAACACAATACTACAGGTGTGGCCTCACTAACACCTTATACAATTGCAGCATAACCTCCCTAGTCTTAAACTCCATCCCTCTAGCAATGAAGGACAAAATTCCATTTGCCTTCTTAATCACCTGTTGCACCTGTAAACCAACATTTTGCGACTCATGCACTAACACACCCAGGTCTCTCTGCACAGCAGGATGTTTTAATATTTTATCATTTAAATAATAATCCCTTTTGCTGTTATTCCTACCAAAATGGATAACCTCACATTTGTCAACATTGTATTCCATCTGCCAGACCCTAGCCCATTCACTTAGCCTATCCAAATACCTCTGCAGACTTCCGGTATCCTCTGCACTTTTTGCTTTACCACTCATCTTAGTGTCGTCTGCAAACTTGGACACATTGCCCTTGGTCCCCAACTCCAAATCATCTATGTAAATTGTGAACAGTTGTGGGCCGAACACTGATCCCTGAGGGACACCACTAGCTACTGATTGCCAACCAGAGAAACACCCATTAATCCCCACTCTTTGCTTTCTATTAATGAACCAATCCTCTATCCATGCTACTACTTTACCCTTAATGCCATGCGTCTTTATCTTATGCAGCAACCTTTTGTGTGGCACCTTGTCAAAGGCTTTCTGGAAATCCAGATATACCACATCCATTGGCCCCCCGTTATCTACCGCTCTGGTAATGTCCTCAAAAAATTCCACTAAATTAGTTAGGCATGACCTGCCCTTTATGAACCCATGCTGCGTCTGCCCAATGGGACAATTTCTATCCAGATGCCTCGCTATTTCTTCCTTGATGATAGATTCCAGCATCTTCCCTACTACCGAAGTTAAGCTCACTGGCCTATTTCTGCCTACCTCCTTTTTTAAACAGTGGTGTCACGTTTGCTAATTTCCAATTTGCTGGGACCACCCCAGAGTCTAGTGAATTTTGGTAAATTATCACTAGTGCATAATACCATTATCATTAGTGCACTAATACCATCTACTCATACCATTGGAAGGTCTTTGCTTTTCGCAGATTTATTGAGTTGTGTGAGATCAACTCATATTCTTACGGAACGGTTGGGTTTTGGAACTGGTGCCATTCCTGAGCAGCTAACTCATTGGCTGTTTGACAGGTGAAATGGCTCCTTCTACAACTGAATTTATCTCTTTCTTGACTTTCCGAAGTAGTGGGCGTGGAACCTTTCTGTGTAAGGAGAAGCATATTGGTTTCTCTTCTGCACTCAGTGTTATGCAATATGCAGTTTTCAGCTCCCCAGACCTGTAAATACTTTGGGAATTATGTTCTGAAGTCTCCTGATTGACCTTCACCATTCTTTATGGCTTCTATTTGACGGGTTAGATCCAATTCCAGGCATGCCTTTCTGCTCAAAAGTAAACAAAGCTAATCTTGAATTAGATAGAGAACTTCTGTAATATACTTTCTCTCTGTGCTGTAAAGTAGCTGTTCCTCTTCCAGAACCTTCAGTACCATTCCTCGTGGTCCGTTTAGCTTTTTATGGATGGCTGAAGAACTCTCTTTCTAAACCATGGTTTTGTTGCAATGTGGGTTCCTTATATGAGGAGATCTTGACACTTGTATATTTAAACATGAAACATTTATTGCCAGTCTTTAACTATTTAAAGATCCAAGATATGGTCATGAACGGGGATGTTTCATACAGATAGGCTACTTTAAAAAAATTAATTCATGAGATGCGGGCATCATCGCTGGCTCGGTCAGCATTTATTGGCCATGGTTAATTGCCTTTGAGACCGTGATATTTCTTGGACCTCTGCAGTCCATTTGAAGTAAGTACACCCACAGTGCTTTTATGGAGAGAGTTCCAGGACATTGATCCTGCGATGGTGAAGAAATGGTACTATATTTCCAAGTCAGGATGGTGAGCAGCTTGGAGGAGAACATGCAGGTGATGATGTTCTCATACATCGGCTGTCTTTGTCCTTCTACATGGTATGGGTTTGGAAGGTGCTGCCTCAGGATTCTGCAGTGCATCGTTTAGATGGTATTCATTGTTGTTACTGTTGGTCGGTGGCAGAGGGACTGAATGTATGTGGAAGGAGGAGTAATCAAATAAGCTGCTGTGTCCTGGATGGTGCCAAGCTCCTTGAGTGTTGTTGGAGCTGCATTCATCCAAGCAACTGGGGAGTATCCATTACACTCCTCAAATGTGCCTTGTAGATGGTGGACAGGTTTTGGGGAGTCAGCAGGTGAGTTACTCGCCGCAAGATTCCGAGCCTCTAAACTGTTCTTGTAGCCATAGTATTTATGTGGCTAATCCAGTCCAGTTTCTGGTCAATGGTAACCCCACAGATGTTGAAAGTAGGGAAATCAGTGATGGTGATGCCAATGAATGTCAAGGCACGATGGTTTGATTTTCTCTCGATAGAAATGGTCATTGCTTGGAACTTGTCATAGAGTCATAGAACATAGAACATAGAAAAATACAGCACAGAACAGGCCCTTTGGCCCACAATGTTGTGCTGAACCTTTGTCCTAGATTAATCATAGATTATCATAGAATTTATAGTGCAGAAGTAGGCCATTCGGCCGAGTGAGTCTGCACCGGCTCTTGGAAAGAGCACCCTACCCAAGGTCAACACCTCCACCCTATCCCCATAACCCAGTAACCCCACCCAACACTAAGGGCAATTTTGGACACGAAGGGCAATTTATCATGGCCAATCCACCTAACCCGCACATCTTTGGACTGTGGGAGGAAACCGGAGCACCCGGAGGAAACCCACGCACACACGGGGAGGATGTGCAGACTCCGCACAGACAGTGACCCAAGCCGGAATCGAACCTGGGGCCCTGGAGCTGTGAAGCAATTGTGCTATCCACAGGGCTACCGTGCTGCCCTTAAGAACAAATTAATCTACACTATATCATTCTACCGTGATCCATGTACCTATCCAATAGCTGCTTGAAGGTCCCTAATGTTTCCGACTCAACTACTTCCACAGGCAGTGCATTCCATGCCCCCACTACTCTCTGGGTAAAGAACCTACCTCTGACATATCCTCTATATCTTCCACCATTCAACTTAAATTTATGTCCCCTTGTAATGGTTTGTTCCACCCGGGAAAAAGTCTCTGACTATCTACTCTATCTATTCTCCTGATCATCTTATAAACCTCTATCAAGTCGCCCCTCGTCCTTCTCCGTTCTAATGAGAAAAGGCCTAGCACCCTCAACCTTTCCTCGTAAGACCTACTCTCCATTCCAGGCAACATCCTGGTAAATCTCCTTTGCACCTTTTCCAAAGCTTCCACATACTTCTTAAAATGAGGTGACCAGAACTGTACACAGTACTCCAAATGTGGTCTTACCAAGGTTTTGTACAGCTGCATCATCACCTCACGGCTCTTAAATTCAATCCCTCGGTTAATGAACACTAGCACACCGTAGGCCTTCTTCACAGCTCTATCCACTTGAGTGGCAACTTTAAAAGAAGTATGAACTGTGGAGATGCCGCCGTTGGACTGGGGTGAGCACAGTAAGAGGTCTTACAATACCAGGTTAAAGTCCTGACCCAGGACTTTAAAAAACTTGAGGATAGACAAGTCCCCAGGTGTTCATTCACCTGAGGAAGGAGCAGCGCTCCGAAAGCTAGTGACATCGAAACAAACCTGTTGGACTTTAACCTGGTGTTGTAAGACTTCTTACTGTGACCACCCCTGTTGACAGTGAGGACGAAAAGATCAGAGCCAACAGCTCTGCAATTTCATCTCTTGCTTCCCATAGAATCCTTGGATATATCCCGTCAGGCCCTGGGGACTTGTCTATCCTCAAGTTTTTCAAAATGCCCAACACATCTTCCTTCCTAACAAGTATTTCCTCGAGCTTACCAGTCTGTTTCACACTCTCCTCTCCAACAATATGGCCGCTCTCATTTATAAATACTGAAGAAGAGTACTCTTTCAAGACCTCTCCTATCTCTTCAGACTCAATACACAATCTCCCGCTACTGTCCTTGATCGGACCTACCCTCGCTCTAGTCATTCTCATATTTCTCACATATGTGTAAAAGACCTTGGGGTTTTCCTTGATCCTACCCGCCAAAGATTGTTCATGCCCTCTCTTAGCTCTCCTAATCCCTTTCTTCAGTTCCCTCCTGGCTATCTTGTATCCCTCCAGCGCCCTGTCTGAACCTTGTTTCCTCAGCCTTACATACGTCCCCTTCTTCCTCTTAACAAGACATTCAACCTCTCTTGTCAACCATGGTTCCCTCACTCGACCATCTCTTCCCTGCCTGACAGGGATATACATATCAAGGACATGTAGTACCTGTTCCTTGAACAAGTTCCACATTTCACTTGTGTCCTTCCCTGACAGCCTATGTTCCCAACTTATGCACTTCAATTCTTGTCTGACAACATCGTATTTACCCTTCCCCCAATTGTAAACCTTGCCCTGTTGCACGCACCTATCCCTCTCCATTACTAAAGTGAAAGTCACAGAATTGTGGTCACCATCTCCAAAATGCTCCCCCACTAACAAATCTATCACTTGCCCTGGTTCATTGCCAAGTACCAAATCCAATATGGCCTCCCCTCTGGTCGGACAATCTACATACTGTGTTAGAAAAGCTTCCTGGACACACTGCAGAAACACCACCCCATCCAAACTATTTGATCTAAAGAGTTTCCACTCAATATTTGGGAAGTTGAAGTCACCCATGACTACTACCCTGTCACTTCTGCACCTTTCCAAATTCTGTTTCCCAACCTGTTCCTCCACATCTCTGCTACTACTGGGGGGGTCTATAGAAAACTCCCAACAAGGTGACTGCTCCTTTCCTATTTCTGACTTCAATCCATACTACCTCAGTAGGCAGATACTCGTTGAACTGCCTTTCTGCAGCTGTTATACTATCTCTAATTAACAATGCCACCCTAATCTTATTGAAACATGTATAACCAGGGACCTCCAACAACCATTTCTGCCCCTCTTCTATCCAAGTTTCCGTGATGGCCACCACATCGTAGTCCCAAGTACCATGCCTTAAGTTCACCCACCTTATTCCTGATACTTCTTGCGTTGAAGTATACACACTTCAACCCATCTCCGTGCCAGCTATATTCTGTCAGGTAAGAGGGGATGGTGTCAGTGTTCCCTTCCCCACTGCCTCACTACATGCTTTGGCGTCATGAATATCGGCTACCTCAGTTGCTGGACTACAAATCTGGTTCCCATTCCCCAGCCAAATTAGTTTAAACCCTCCCGAAGAGTACTAGAAAACCTCCCTCCCAGGATATTGGTGCCCCTCTGGTTCAGATGCAACCCGTCCTGCTTGTACAGGTCCCACCTTCCCCAGAATGCGCTCCAATTATCCAAATACTTGAAGCCCTCCCACCTACACCATTCCTGCAGCCACATGTTCAACTGCACTCTCTCCCTATTCCTAGCCTCGCTATCACGTGGCACCGGCAACAAACCAGAGATGACAACTCTGTGTGTCCTGGCTTTTAACTTCCAGCCTAACTCCCTAAACTCATTTATTACCTCCACACCCCTTTTCCTACCTACGTCGTTGGTACCAATGTGCACCACGACTCCTGGCTGCTCCCCCTCCCCCTTAAGGATCCTGAAGACACGATCCGAGACATCCCTGGCCCTGGCATCCGGGAGGCAACATACCTTCCGGGAGTCTCGCTCGCGACCACAGAATCTCCTATCTATTCCCCTAACCACTGAATCTCCTATTACTATTGCTTTTCTATTCTCCCCATTTCCCTTCTGAGCCCCTGAGCCAGACTCAGTGCTAGAGACCTGGCAGCTCGGGACTTCCCTATGTAGGTCATCCCCCCCCCCAACAGCATCCAAAACGGTATACTTGTTTTGAAGGGGAACAGCCACGAGGGGACCCTGCACTGTCTGCCTGTTTGTTTTCTTTCCCTGACTGTAACCCAGCTACTCTTGTCCTGTACCTTGGGTGTGGTTACCTCCCTGTAACTCTTCTCTATAACCCCCTCTGCCTCCCGGATGATCCGAAGTTCATCCAGCTCCAGCCCCAGTTCCCTAACACGGTCTCTGAGGAGCTAGAGTTGGGTGCACTTCCCTCAGGTATAGTCAGCGGGGACACCGGTGGTATCCCTCACCACCCACATCCTCCAGGAGGAGCATGCAACTGGCCTAGCCTCCATCCCCTCTCACCTGACAGAATATAGCTGCCCTGTGGACCAACTGGACCTCCGCCCTCCGACTCTGCTCCCAGTCAGTTGCACTCTCTGTAAACTCCTAGCTCCCTTCTCGCTCTTTGCGGAAATGTAGGAAATGAAATGAAAGGAGCACCTTACTCCCACCTCACCTAACTCCCTCAGTCACCAAACTCTCATTACAGCACTCAAATGCACCAAATTCAGCACTCCCTCAGTCACCAAACTCTCACTATAGCACTCAAATGCACCAAATTCAGCACTCCCTCAGTCACCAAACTCTCACAATAGCACTCAAATGCACCAAATTCAGCACTCCCTCAGTCACCAAACTCTCACTATAGCACTCAAATGCACCAAATTCAGCACTCCCTCAGTCACCAAACTCTCACAATAGCACTCAAATGCACCAAATTCAGCACTCCCTCAGTCACCAAACTCTCACTATAGCACTCAAATTCACCAAATTCAGCACTCAGTGCAAACAAAGTCTGCACTGTAGGTGGATCACTTTTATATTGTGAATCTAGCCTCTGAAAACTGGCCTAATCCATTTAACTAATTAACAAGCTCCAGCTGCAAGTACCTTCAAGTAGAACCTCTGTTTAAAGCTGATTGAAAATTAACCATCTTCTCAACCAAACAGCAACTTTTAAGTTAACTAACTAAATAAAAGAAAGACTAGACTTTAGATAAAAATGAACCCTTATACTCCCTCAGTCACCAAACTCTCACTATAGCACTCAAATGCACCTCATTCAGCACTCAGTCATAGATGGTCCTTCGGCCCAGCTTGTCCATGCCGCCCAGCTTCTATCACTAAGCTAGTCTCACTTGCCCGCATTTGGCCCGTATCCCTCTATACCCATCCTGCCCATGTACCTGTCTCACTGTTTTTAAATGAAAAAAATTGTACCCGCCTCTACCACTGCCTCTGGCAGCTCATTCTAGATGCTCACCGCCCTCTGTGTGAAAAAGAATCCCCTCTGGTCTCTTTTGTATCTCTCCCCTCTCATCTTAAACCTATGCCCTCTAGTTCTAGACTCCTCTACCTTTGGGAAAAGATGTTGACTGTCTACCTTATCTAGGCCCCTCATTATTTTATAGAACTCTATAAGATCACCCCTAAGCCTCCTACGCTCCAGGGGATAAAGTCCCAGCCTATCCAGCCTTTCCTTATAACTCAGACCATTGTGTGGCATGAATGTTACTTACCATTTGTCAGTCCAAGAACTGATATTGTCCATGTCTTGCTGCATTTGGACATGGACTGCTTCTGTATCTCAGGAGTCGCAAATGGTGCTGAATATTGTAAAATTATCAGTGAACATACTTTTGACCTTATGTTGAAAGGAATGCCATTAATGAAGCAGCTGAAGATGGTTGAGCCGAGGACACAACCCTGAGGAACTCCTGCAGTGATGTCCTGGGGCTGAAATTGTTGACCTCCAACAACTGCAACCATCTCCCTTTGTGCTTGGTATGACTCCAATCAGCGGAGAGCTTTCCCTCTGATTCCATTTGACTCCAGTTTTGTTCGGGTTCCTTGATGCCACACTTGGGTCAAATGCTGCCTTGATGTCAAGAGCAGTCACTCCCACCTCTCCTCTGGAATTCAGCTGTTCTTACCATGTTTGAACTAAAGCAGTAATGAGGTCAGGAGCTGAGTGACCCTGGCGGAACCCAAACTGAGCACCAGTGAGCAGCTTATTGCTAAGATGTGCCACTTGATAGCACTGATGAGCTCTTCTATCACTTTATTGATGATCGCGAGTAGCCTCAGGGCAGTAATTGGCCAGGTTGGGTTTATCCCACTTGAGCACAGGACATACCTGGGCAATTTTCCACATTGTCACACAGATGACAGTGTTGCAGCTGCACTGGAAGAGCTTGGCTAGAGTCGTCAAACGTTCTGCAGCACAAACCTTCAGGACTATTGCTGGGATATCGTCAGGGCCCATAGCATTTGAAGTACCCAGTGCCTTCAGCCGTTTTTTGATATCACGAGGGGTGAATTGTAGCCTGAAAACTGACATCTGTGATGCTGGGGACCGCCAGAGGAGGCCGAGATGGATCACCACTCGGCACTTCTGGCTGAATATTGTTATGAATGCTTCAGCCTTATCCTTTGCACAGGTGGGCTGGGCTCATTTGTCATTGAGGATGAGGATATTTGTGGAGCCTCCTCCTCCAGTGAGTTGTTTAATTGTCCGCCACCAGTCACAACTAGGTGTGACAGGATCGCACAGCTAGACCCGATCCACTGATTGTGCAATCACTTAGCTCTATCATTTGCTGCTTGTACTGTTTGGCATGCAAGTAGTCTGGTGTTGTAGCTTCACCAGGTTGACACCTCATTTTTAGGTATGCCTGGTGTTGCTCCTGGCATGCTCTTCTGCACTCTTCATTCTGCACTTAACATTTTCTTTATTCGTTCTTGGGATGTGGGCATCGCTGGCTGGCCCAACATTTGTTGCCCATCGCTAACTCCCCTTGAACTGAGTGGCTTGCGAGGCCATTTCAGTGGTGGTGGGGGGGGGGGGGGGCAGTTAAGAGTCAACCGCAATGCTGTGTGGGTCTGGAGTCACATATAGGCCAGACCGGATAAGAATGGCAGATTTCCTTCCCTGAAGGACATTAGTGATCCAGATGGGTTTTTACGACAATCAGCAATGGTTTCATGGTCATCATTAGACTTTTAATTCCAGATTTCTACTGAATTCAACCACCTGCCGTGGTGGGGTTGGAACCCGGGACCCCAGAGCATTACCCTGGGTCTCTGGATTACTGATCCAGTGACAAGACCACCGCCCTCCCTAGATGGTCTTCATTTCCACTTGTATCATAATTTCAGCCAAACGTTTGTTTACTGATGCATTCGCAAATCATTTTGGAAGCTGATGAACCTCATCATTCAGCTCGATGGATTTCAGTATGTCTGAGACATGGAGCGGAATTTTCCATTTTCTACACAGAGTGCTGGCTGAGGCGAGAAAACTGCCTCTCGGCGGCTGCATAGCCGGAGTTTCTCGGCAGATAATCCAGCACTCTGTGTTGAAAATGTCCGCAGGCTTCGCCCACCTCATCACGCTGGCGGGGCCAGGCCGGGAAAAAAACAGCGGCCAGGAATCCCGAGATCATGCGCCATTTTTAAAGGGTACCCATTCTCTGATTGAAAACGCAGGAACCACCGCCCTACCACATGAGTACCCCCAAACTGATTCAGGGAACCCCCCTATGGAGCTCCACAGAGTGCCCCCTCAGCACTGCCCCCCAGCTCCCCGCCTGGTAGTCCCCAGGCATGTCCTTTTCCTCCTGGGGGATATACTTACAAGTGCACCCCCAGTGGGTTCCTTTAGTCCGGTTGCCATTTTTAAAATCCTGTTGTAAACCTCGCCGACCTGGTGGGAATTCCTAATGTAGGGGGACGATATAACGGGGAAGCGCACCCCAATTACTTTTAAATGTATGGAAATGTGGTTCCCCACCTTCCTGGGTGAGAACTTCGTTACGTCAGTGGTGGGGTTGGGATAGATCGGGAAATGAGATCTCACCGATGTGATTCTTGTTTTCTGAGTTTCGGGTTATTTTGTGCCCACGTAGCCGTTTGCACTCGTGGTGAATGTGGCAGTAAAATCACAGCAATCCAGTGCTTTTTCTTCTATTCATGCCTTGCATCGCAGTGTCGGATTTACAGTTTCCAATCTTATTTTTGTCTTTTTTTTCACCTCCTGTAGCTGGGATACTTTGATGGAATTCTTGTAGCATATGAAGGTGTTTCAACAGATTTCTTCGCAAAGCTTGCTTGTTTCACCTTCTGCTTCTCTGTAATTCGAGACTGTCACCTTGAGTGTCTTCTCTTGAGCTTACATTCTGCGGCTTTCGACAATGTTAATTTCTTCATGTAACTGAATGGTCACTCATTCCTTTGGCATTTGATTTTGAAAGACAATCAACTGTTAATTTTCTTGTTGTCCCCCTCTGGGGTCTATTGATTTCTTTTGACAGAGTTGGCCTTTTTCTGCGGTTTCTTGTTGTCCTGGGCAGAATCACCCTCACTCTTTGATCTCTTGTTACTCTGGGCGCTGTATTGGGAATCTGCTGGACCACTCTCGTGTCTGGTTTAACCATTTCCTCATCACAAATATGTCTGGATTTTCTGCTTTTCTGCCCATGTTTGCTTTTTCTTGTATTTACTGCTTTAAATGCATTGCCACTTCAAGACAGTGACTACAGCTGCTGGGTTTTTTTGCCTTCAAGTTTCCCGTGCAGTTCTGGATCTTAATGGACTCCCTGAAAAATGGCTGCTTTGCATTTTTTTAAAAACTTTAAGACAGCAGCGTTTCTTTTCTGGGCAATCCTCTCATTTTTAGTTTTGCCTTTGTTTAGTCTTTTGAATGTCTTGATTTGGAAGTTTCGGCAGGCACTCGTTTTTTAAAATCTATATATTTTTATTAGCTTTTTTCATTTTTACAAATGACCCAACAAACACTCAATACTGGTACAGTACAGTTAAATGCTTCTGCATACATGAATACAGAAAAAGACCAAAGAACGGCAGCACAATTGGTTTAGCTTAATCATACTTGCTGTCTCCAATTGTACAATAAAACGGTACAATGAATGGGTAAGCTAGAGACGAGAGGAGAAGAGGATAATGTCATGTAAGCATGGTCATCTGGTGCACACCAACACATATAGCAAATTCACTACAGTGCTATATAATGTATGGAAAACCTTGTAGGAGCAAGTCAGACAGAGCGCAGCCTAAACATTTCAGATTAAGATCCCATACTTTTCGGAATGCATCCGATTTAGAAGGGAGTATGCACGTTAGGGACTCCATAGGGATACATTCCATAATAATTTAATGACAATTCTGAATTGAAGGATATTTATCACTAATCCAAGAGCAAAGGGTGTTTTCTCGTACCACAAAGGTTATATTATTGTACAGCTTTTTTTTCATTGGCATCAATGTCTCTCCTATCTGGGTGGCTCAGAATTAGGATTAAGGATCAAATTCTAAGGTTGTGCCAAATATCTTCACAAATTCTTTACGTGTACCAGACCAGTAGGATTGAACTTTGACACAGGACAACACACAGTGAATGTAGTTTCCCTCGACTACCTTGCACTTTTGGTACAATGAGGATATAGCAGGGTCAAACCCGTGTCTCAAGCTTGCTGTGATATGCAGAAGGTGTAATATTTTGAACTGAGTTTCCTTTGTTCTATTGCAGACTGAAACTTTATTGGTATTTTTCCATATATTACCCCAGGTCTCCTCATCAATACTGACTGCAAAGTATTTTTCCCAAGATTGCAATGTTTCTAATATAGTCACACAGGATCAAGAGCCCAAAGTATAATAAAACTTACTGATTAATTGATTAGGTGCCACAGAAATCAGGACTTTTCCATAGGGGAGACTGAAGTGTCAAGATGCAAAACTGTCTTACTAAGCATGAAGTCTCTAAGTTAGAGATATTTTTAAAAAAGAGTATCTTGCGATATCAAGTTGTTGGCATAACTGCTCAAAAGATGACAATAGATGACAAGGAAGCATCACTGACTGTGTCTTCCAACCTACAAATACCTCTAGCTCGCCAGATAGCAAATCCATGGTCTATAGGACCTGGTGGGAAATCCGGGTTGCCCTGAACGAGAGAGAGAATGGAAGTTGATTTTGTGGGCAGCACGGTAGCACAGTGGTTATCACAGTTGGGTGGGGTTACTGGGTTACGGGGATAGGGTGGAGGTGTGGGCTTGGGTCGGGTGCTTTTTCCAAGGGCCGGTGCAGACTCGATGGGCTGAATGGCCTCCTTCTGCACTGTAGATTTGATGATCTCCCTTCCAATGAAGGACCACATTCTAAGACTCTTGATAATTATAGGATTCTCACACTTGGTAGACCCAGCCTTGAAATCCCTGTAAAACAGGACTTGTAAGGAGTACACAGATTGGTCTGCTTCAATATCGGGCCAAATGGAGGATGGGCCAATTGATACATTTTAATATTCGGCTACCCTAAGCTCAGCCTCCCCGTCCCTGCCCCCCGACCCCCACCCACCCTCCCCTCTGGAGCCAGGGAGCTGCAGTTTAGCCAGTTACAAGAAAGGTTTCTTGTTGGTCTGTATTGATGAACCGAATACCCCGTTGATTTCCTTTAACCTAACAGACAAGATTGACAGCATCTGTAAAAAATACAATAACCTGGGCAATCTCCTGCGTGAGATCGACAAGGAGAACCAATGGAGCAAGTCCCACCTAATAGATGCAATTAATGGGGGGGGTTTGCCCCGTAAAGGAGGGGTAACCATTATACCCAGATAAGTAAATGTTAAAGAGTACCACTTAAATGGGAAATATATATTTTTTACAGTTGAGTTATAGTCATAGAATTTACAGTGCAGAAGGAGGCCATTCGGCCCATCGAGCCTGCACTGGCCCTTGGAAAGAGCACCCTACACAAGCCCACACCTTCACCCTATCCCAGTAATCCCACTTAACCTTTTTGGACACTAAAGGCAATTTAGCATGGCCAATCCACCTAACCTGCAGATCTTTGGACTGTGGGAGGAAACCGGAGCAAACCCACGCAAAAATGGGGTGTCTCCACACAGACAGTGACCCAAGCCGGGAATTGAACCTGGGACCCTGGAGCTGTGAAGCAACTGTGCTAACCACTGTGCTACCGTGCTGTTGAAAGCAGTCAGTTCCTCAGTTGTGGATGTCCTGTGCTTCTATGATTTTGTCAGGACCTTTGTTGAACGGTACTTTACTTTCTCCTGAAGCTTTTTAAAACTTAAAAAATAAATTAATCCTGCAAAAAGAGCACTGCAGCAATCCTGTCTTCCTAATTCTGCAGGCTTTCTTCTTTTTGATTGTCCCACACTCAGCGACTTGGCGGGCTTGTGTTTTTTTTTCTGTTACGAGCTGTCAACTCTGCAGAAGCCCTTTTCTTTAACGTGAAGCCTGGGGACCCAAGTGGAAAGGATTCCATTTCCAAACTCTGCAGTTTTTTTTAAACTTCCGTGCCTTTTTATGTTAATCGTTAGAACATCAGCAATTCTTTGCTTTTTTTTTTCAAAAACTCCGTTTCTTCCTGAGCACTGCAGGTTTCTGTATTTAACTCTGCCAGGTTATATTCTGCAAGTTTGTTTTTGAACTTTGGTGTTTTATTTACAGCTCTCTTTCAGCGGTCCTCTATGCTGAGCATTGGTCCACCATCAATTCTATAATGTAAGTACATATTCCTTTTTGTATTTTTTCGCACCGTATTGTGGACTGTGTCACTTAGGGTCTTGCAGGTTTCTGTAGCTTTGCTCACCTGTATTGTATTTTCTCACTCAGGGGTCTTGCAATGTTTCTTCTTAGGTGCATGCCACTCGTCCAGCTTCACGTTATCATACCTTGGGATACTGTTCTGAGTTCATGAGTTTAGCTGCCACCTTTCTTTGGTCATCACCGCCGATACTACTGCTGCACGTCATGTTCATACTGTTTTCATTGCTGCGGATGTGTCTCAGTGAGGAGATTGTCAGACTTGTATATTTAAAAACAAACCATTTATTGCTAGTTTTTAACTATTTACAAATCTTGAGTGGTACGTGGCACAGTGGTTAGCACTGGGACGACGGCGCTGAGGACCCGGGTTCGAATCCCGGCCCTGGGTCACTGTCCGTGTGGAGTTTGCACATTCTGCCCGTGTCTGCGTGGGTTTCACCCCCACAACCCAAAGATGTGCAGGTGAGGTGGATTGGCCACGCTAAATTGCCCCTTAATTGGAAAAAAAATAATAATTGGGTACTGTAAATTTTACAAAAAGAAAAAAAACTATTTTCAAATCTAAGGTATGGTTATGCATGGTGCTGTTCCATGCCGGTACGCTGTTAACTTAAGAGCTCTGTTTCTGGACTGTTCTCTCTGAGTCGCTTACCATGAGACTCTAGACATCATACCGTGGAAGGTGCCATTCTCCTATCCCATGTTAACCCTTGCTCTGCCGAGCAGTTTTGCATTACAGTAGCATGTAGGCACATATCACAACAGGTTTAGAGTCTGAAAGAACTAAAACTGCTGCTCCAGAATCTAATTGAAACAATGTCCCATGACTTCCTACTAGGATTTCTGCTCTCACAATAATTCCCACTTGCTTCTTTATTCTCTACGATGGGAATCTCCATATCTTATGGATCTTCAACTTCATTGAATCTGTTACATTTGAAAATGTTTTCTTTTTCAGTATTCTGCCTGTTTTTTTATACTGTGACATGCTGCCTAAAAATGCCCAACCTTTTTACTCCAGCAGCATTGTGCATCTTTGGTAGGACAATGTCCACACTGCACATTTCTCATTAATTGCATTTCATGTTTCGCATGTCTCCTTCTCTCTATTTTCTCTTTTTTACGTCTGAAGAATTGAAGTGTGTGTTATTTTGGGATTCAGGCTCTTTCTCTCACCTCTGACTACCAATCGGTTCAGCCTCCTGATCTTGGTTTGACTACTTAACTGGATCACGTTCGTCAGTCTTCCCTGGACTATAAATTATCTGATGCTTCATCATCCACTACACCAATAACTATTCTTTTGTGAATTCACTCCTCTTTTAGATTACCATATTCACAATCTTCTAACCAGCACAAATCATGAATAACCATGTTGATATTTTCCCTGTGTCTCTAGGCACATTTATTGAACTTTTCACCATCATTTTACAACTTGCTACCGGAGGTAGTGTTAGATTGGAGCCTTTTTAATAATTTCCAAAAACTGCGAGCTGTAAATATTAACATTTATTTTAACATATTTACAGGTAATGGAGAACACTTATAAACTTCTGACACAAGGCGAAACACCCTCTCAGCATCCATCCTGTCAAGTCCCCTCAGGATCTCATATTTTTCAATACGATCACCTCTCATTCTTCTAAACTCCAACCAGGACCAGCCCATCCAAACTCTCCTCATAAATTAAACCCTCCCCTCATCTCCAGGTATCAGTCAAATGAACTTTCTCTGAACTGCCTCTCATACAAATATGTCCTTTCTTAAATAAGGAGACCAAAACTGTACACAATCATGTGCAAACTCACAAATGCCCTGGACAACTGTAGCAAAATATCCCAACTTTTTTCTTTCGACCCCCTTGCAATAAATGACAATGGTGGAATTTTCCCGTCGTCGGATTCAAATTTCCCACTGGCGAGTTTCCTGGAGGGGGTGGAGTGGTTTCAATGGGAAATCCCATTGACAAGTGGCGGGAAAATAAAATCCCGCCACCAGCGAACGGCGTGCCGCAGAGAAACATGCAGCTGGGGGACTTGAGAATACCAACCAATGTTCAATTCGCTTTCCTATTAACTTGCTGTGCCTGCAAACAAATGTTTTGTGATTCGTATACCTGGACACCCAGACTCTCTGTACCTCAGTTCTGCAGCTCTCTCTGTTTAAATAATACACAGCTTTTCTATTCTTCCTGCCAAACTAGATGGGTGGGATCCTCCGACCCCCCGCCGGGTCGGAGAATCGCCGGGGGGCAGCGTAAATCCCGCCCCGCCACGCCGGCACCGCCCGCGATATTCTCCGGCCCCCCAAAAATCCCATTGACGTGAATCGCGCCGCCCGCCTCGCAGAATGGCGAGGACCGGTGCGACGCAATGGGCCCCGCGGCTGCCCGAATTCTCCGGGCCTGATGGGACGAAATCCTGCCAACGTGACACGGGTCACGCCGGCGTAAATCGAACCACCTATTTAACGGCGTCAACCAGTCGTGATGGTTGACGCCAGCCACCGCGGAGGTATGGGTCTGCGTGAGGCGGCCACCGGCAAAGTGACGGCACGCCCGCAATTGGTGGGGGGGGGTCACAGGAGCCATTGGAGTGTGCGTGCCAGGGGGGTGGGGGGAAGGGCTGGGGCTGTGGAGGGGGGGGCGAATGATGGGGAGGGTGCGTGCCGGGGAGGAGAAGGGGGGGGGGTTGGGGAGGGTGCGTGCCGGAGAGGAGAGGAGAGGGGGGGGGGGTGTTGGGGGGGGGTGCGTGCCGGGGAGGAGAGGGGTCCGGGGAGGGCGGGTGATGGGGAGGGTGTGTGCCGGAGAGGAGAGGGGGGGCCGGGGAGCGCGAGTGATGGGGAGGGTGCGTGCCAGGGAGTAGATGGGGGGGTGTTGGGGATGGCGAGTGATGGGGAGTGTGCGTGCCAGGGAGTAGATGGGGGGGGTGTTGGGGATGGCGAGTGATGGGGAGGGTGCGTGCCAGGGGAGAGGGGGGGGGGGTTGGGGATGGCGAGTGATGGGGAGGGTGCGTGCCGGGGAGGAGGGGGGGGGGATTGGGGATGGCGAGTGATAGGGAGGGTGCGTGCCGGGGAGTAGAGGGGGGGGTTGGGGATGGCGAGTGATGGGGAGGGTGCGTGTCGGGGAGGAGGGGGGTGGGGGTTGGGGATGGTGAGTGATGGGGAGGGTGCGTGCCAGGGAGGAGTTGGGGAGGGTGCGTGCCGGGGAGTAGAGGGGGGGTGGGGTTGGGGATGGCGAGTGATGGGGAGGGTGCGTGCCGGGGAGGAGGGGGGGGATTGGGGATGGCGAGTGATGGGGAGGGTGCGTGCCGGGGAGGAGGGGGGGGATTGGGGATGGCGAGTGATGGGGAGGGTGCGTGCCGGGGAGGAAGGGGGGGGGGGGGTTGGGGATGGCGAATGATGAGGAGGGTGCGTGCCGGGGATGAGGGGGGGGAGGTTGGGGATGGTGAGTGATGGGGAGGGTGCGTGCCAGGGAGGAGTTGGGGAGGGTGCGTGCCGGGGAGTAGAGGGGCGGGGGGGGGTGGGGGGGATGGCGAGTGATGGGGAGGGTGCGTGCCGGGGAGTAGAGGGGGGGGGGGGGGGTTGGAGATGGCGAGTGACGGGGAGGGTGCGTGCTGGGGAGGAGGGGGGGGGGGATTTGGGATGGCGAGTGATGGGGAGGGTGCGTGCCTGGGAGGAGTTGGGGAGGGTGCGTGCCGGGGAGTAGAGGGGGGGATTGGGGATGGCGAGTGATGGGGAGGGTGCGTGCCGGGGAGGAGGGGGGGGATTGGGGATGGCGAGTGATGGGGAGGGTGTGTGCCGGGGTGGAGCGGGGGGGGTTGGGGATGGCGAGTGATGGGGAGGGTGCGTGCCGGGAGGAGGGGGGGGGGGCGTTGGGGAAAGCGAGGGTGCGTGCCGGGGAGGTGGAGGGGGGTGATTGGGGACAGCGAGTAATGGGGAGGGTGCGTGCCGGGGAGGAGGGGAGGGGGATTGGGGATGGCGAGTGATGGGGAGAATGAGTGCCGGGGAGCAGGGGGGGGTTCGGGGTTGGCGAGTGATGGGGAGGGTGCGTGCCGGGGAGGAGGGGGGGGGATTGGGGATGGCGAGTGATGGGAAGGGTGCGTGCCAGGGAGAAGGGGGGTGGGTTGGGGAGGGTGCATGCCGGAGACGAGAGGGGGGGCCGGGGAGCGCGAGTGATGGGGAGGGTGCGTGCCAGGGAGTAGATGGGGGGGGGTGTTGGGGATGGCGAGTGATGGGGAGGGTGCGTCCCGCGGAGTAGATGGGGGGGTGTTGGGGATGGCGAGTGATGGGGAGGGTGCGTGCCGTTGGGGGGGGGGGGTTGGGGAGGGTGCGTGCCGGGGAGGAGAGGGGGGGCCGGGGAGCGCGAGTGATGGGGAGGGTGCGTGCCGGGGGGAGGGGGTGGTGGGGGGGGGGGGGGGGGGGTTGGGGATGGCGAGTGATGGGGAGGGTGCGTGCCGGGGAGGAGGGGGTGGGGGGGGGGGGGGGTTGGGGATGGTGAGTGATGGGGAGGGGGTGTGCCGGGGAGGAGTTGGGGAGGGTGCGTGCTGGGGAGTAGAGGGGGGGGGGGGGGCGGTTGGGGATGGCGAGTGATGGGGAGGGTGCGTGCCGGGGGGTTTGGGATGGCGAGTGATGGGGAGGGCGCGTGCCGGGGAGGAGGGGGGAGGGAGGATTGGGGATGGCGAGTGATGGGGAGGGTGCGTGCCAGGGAGGAGTTGGGGAGGGTGCGTGCTGGGGAGTAGAGGGGGGGGGGTTGGGGATGGCGAGTGATGGGGATGGTGCGTGCCGGGGAGGACGGGGGGGGGGGGGTTGGGGATGGCGAGTGATGGGGAGTGTGCGTGCCAGGGAGGAGTTGGGGAGGGTGCGTGCCGGGGAGGAAGTCGGGGGGTTGGGGATGGCGAGTGATGGGGAGGGTATTTGCCGGGGAGGAAAGGGGGGGCCGGGGAGGGTGCGTGCCGGGGAGGAGGGAGGAGGGGGGTTGGGGATGGCGAATGATGTGGAGGGTATTTGCCGGGGAGGAAAGGGGGGGCCGGGGAGGGTGCGTGCCGGGAAGGAGGGGGGAGGGGGGTTGGGGATGGCGAATGATGGGAGAGTGCGTGCCGGGGAGGACGGGTGTTTGGGGGGGGTGGGGGTGTTGGGGAGGGAGTCCGCCTGGTCAGGTGCTAGCTTGCAACAGTCACGACCATGCAGCCCATAGCACCTGGCTCCGGGGGAGGGGTATGGGCAACGATGACATGAAATCTATCCCTTCCACCCCCACCCCCTGCTGGCTGTTATGTTTGGACATCACCCATCGATGTTGGGCGCCGTGGCGGGAGCCGGACTTCTACATGTTGCCCTGGCGGAGCTGGAGCAGGAGCGTGCCAGGGAGGTGGCGGAGGCTGCCGCAGAGAAGCAGGTGGCAGCCGCCCAGGCTGGAGGGCCACCCGCCCGACAGGACGAGGAAGAGGAAGAGGAGGAGGAGGAAGTGCCACGGTGACAGAGACGCCCGAGGAGGCCCCGTGTGTACCGGCCCCCTCGTCGTACCAGGCATGCAGGAGGAGACTCAGGGTGAGCCGGGAGACCGTCGCCCATATCTGCCATCTCATGGCACACCTGTCACCGCGTGGCACTGGGGGAGGACACCCTCTCCTGGCCGGAGAATTCGCGACGTTCCGGGGGGCCCGACGCCGGAGTGTTTCGCGCCGTTTTTGCCGCCGGAGTCGGGCCATCGAGCCGATTCACGGAGAATCTCGCCCGACATGTTCACATTTTCCTACATCTCTCAAATTTCTGCACACTCATTTAACTCATCTACATCCCTTTGCAGATTTTTTTTATTTCCTCTTCACAACTTACTTTCCAACCTATGTGCCACCATCAAATTTAGCAATGGTGCATTCGGTCCAGTCGTCCAAGTTATTGATATAGATTGTAATAGTTGACACCCTAGCACTGATCCATCTGCTCATTACACCTTGCCAACCTGAAAATGACCCATTAATTCCCACTCAGCTTCCTGTCAGCTAACCAATCCTCTATCTATGATTATATGTTATGCCCTACACCATGAGCTCTTATTTTACGTTGTCATCTTTGTTGTGGCAAATTTACCTCAACCCCTTTGTGTAGGAGCCAGCTGCACGTTCTCAGAATTCTGAGTTAAAGAATTCTTCCGGAATTCCTTGTGGGAAAGAAAGGCTTGCATTTATATAAAGTTTTTTTCACGAGCACCAGACCCCTCAAAGCACTTTACAGCCAACGAAGTACTTGAGGTGTAGTCATTGCTGTAAGGTAGGGAAAGCGGCAGACAATTTGTAAACTCCCAAAACAGCAGTGTGATAAAGATCAAACAATCTGTTTTTTGCAATATTAATTGAGGGATAAAAATTGGCCTGGGCGCTCCATGGGGTCTTATCCATCTGAGCAGGCAGTTGGGGCCTTGGTTTGATGTGTCATCTGAAGGACCACACCACCAGCAGTCCCTCAGTACAACATCGGAGTGCCAGTCCTGATTTCAGTGCCCAAGCTCTAGAGTAGCATGTGAACCCAGAACCCTGGAACTTAAGAGTGCTCTCAACAGATTTATTTGTAACAATCTTATACTTATGGCCCCTAGTTCTGGACACTTTCACAAGTAGAAATATCTAACCTATCCAACGCTTGCATCGTCTTAAAGATCCCCATCAGGTTATTTTTGTTGCCTTGTGTTTTCTAGAGAAAAGAGACCCGTCCAGTTCGGTCATTCACATTCGCTGTATCCTCTCTGTTACCATCCTTGTAAATCGTTTTTTTAAACTTCTTAGTGCTTCCAGAATTTTATTGTAACATGGACACCATAACCGTACACAGTATCCGAAGTGTGGTTTCACCAAGGTTTCTGGAAAACTTCCCTACTTGTGAATGATCTTCAGCCAGAAATGAACTCCATTGCTTTGTTTTAATTTTCTATAGCTTTGTTCAACTGTATTCCTCCTTTTAATATTTTGTGAAACTATACACAAGATGCAGAAATGTCTACACCATATTTAAAGTTTTATTTTCCAAGGAGAAGGTGGTCTCCTTATTCCGCCGACCACAATGCACTATTTAGATAACCATCATGTAAGCTTGTCAATGTTAAAATCATCGAATTCCTACAGTGCAGGAGGCCATTCGGCCCATCGAGTCTGCACTGACCGTCTGAAAGTCGACCTACCTAGGCCCACCCCCCTGCCCTATCCACGTAATCCTATAACCCCACCTAGCCTGCGCATCTTTGGACTGTAGGACGGAACCGGAGCACCTGGAGGAAAATCACGCAGACACTGGGAGAAAGTGCAAACTCCACACAGTCATCCGGGTCCCTGGCACTGTGAAGCAGCAGTGCTAACCACCGTGCCGCCGTTGTCTTGTGGTCTATTACAGTCTTTCTCAATGCTAACTAGGCTACTCAATTTTCTTAATAATTTTGGATCTGTGCCAAACTCAACCCTTGTTCAAGTTGAGTAGCACTAACTACAACTCTCAGACCACAATACTCAAGGACCATGGGAAAGCAAATAAAGTTACCATATTTGTGACCTTCAGCTTTTGAATAACTGTGCATTTACAGATATGATCAGTAGGACAACATACAAAGTTTTCAGTGCCATGATCACAACTGCACACTTTAACTGTCCACTTTTGTTAAGAACGGCTGCAAACTGAAATGATATGCCACTTAACCACACAAGCGGATGGTATATTGGTCAGTAAAAATCCATAAATGTCCAATAAAGGCACACTGCAAATAACTACCATTTAATTTTAGGAATGCTTGTCGAGTGAGCTCTTCACACAAAAAAATGTCTGACAATTTTTTTACCCTTCTGGGAAAAGTATTTTCAAAGGTTGATACTGTAATACAGTTCTGTGATTCCAGTCAAGGATTTCGAGATAAGAATCATAGGCTCTCTTTCTAAAACTGAAGTGATGGGAGGGTTGGAGGTGGTGGGGGGAGGGGTGAAGGAAAAGAAACACGGAGACGAAGAGAATATTGTTGAATATTTGTGGGAGGCTCCCCAGCCTGAAGGCCTGGATAAATGATATGGCTGGGTTCAAAAAGTTAGAGAGGATTAAGTTCGCCTTGAGAGGGTCTGCGCAGGGGTTCTACAGGCGGTGGCAACCGTTCCTAGACTATCTCGCGGAGCGTTAGAGGAAGGTCGGTCAGCAGCAGCAACCTTGGGGGGGGGGGGGGGGTGGAGGGGATGTCCTTGGTGTGGGGGGGGAAGGGGGGACTGCCTGGGAGGGTGGAGGTGGATGAGCAAGAGATAACATGAAGGGTTGGGGAAACTGGCACGTACGGGTGAGGGCCAGTGTACAAAGCTGTGTAAATATATCATTTTGCCATGTATATATCTTGCTCTGCGCGATTTCTCTTTTTTTTTGTTACGGGGGAGGGGGGGGGTTATTGTTTGTAAGGGAGAAAAATTGTGTTAAAAAACTTTAATAAATATATATATTTTTTAAAAGAATATTTGCAGGAAGGTTTCAAAACCTGACAGCAACATCTTAGGAATGGATGCCGAATGCACAACATGTCAAATCAAAACACTGTGCTTTCTTAATGAAGAATTGTGGTTCCCGATCTAAAAATCAGAGCATTGGCTTAGTACATGGAAGAAATTGTGAATATGTCTTTCTACAGCTCCGAACCATATTTATTCCTTTTTAATTGACAAACATAAGTTCCACGTCAATGATCACTTCACTCACTGCTATTTCTTCCTGATAACGGCTTTGCTGCTGAGATCTCGGTTTTGTTATGCTCTTGACGTAGCATAAGCTGCTTCCTTGAAGTACACTCTGACAAAGGAAGGTTCAGACTTGGAGATAGCTTTAACACATTATTAAACTATTAACAATTCTCCTACTTGGATTCGACTACCCTGTTAATCCTGCTATTGCTACTCAGACTAACCAACCAGTCTGCTACAATCCACGTGGTGGGTGTGATGTGTTTCAATCAACCCTGTCTGTACTCACTAAGTGTCTCCACTGGAAAGAGCCTGAGCATGTGTGCTGTGTCCTTTTATATGGGTTGGTGTAATGCCCCCCTGTGATAATGTCACGTCTGGATGTGTCTTGAATGCCCATTGGTCGTGTCCTACCTTACTGACCTATTGGTTCAATGTCTGTGTGTCATGATGTCTCTGGTGCTCCCTCTAGTGACTAGCTAGGTGTAGTGTGTTCACATTAACCCCTTGTGTATTTACAGTGATGCATATCACCACAATCTCCGGGTTGTATTTGGATTAACAAGGCGGCAGAGATGCGCGTTTTTCATTTCAACATCTGCCATGTGCGAGACTTCCATTAAAGCATTCACAAAAACATTTTAGAAAATTAACAAGCTTAATTTTTAGAATGGATTAGGTAATAATTAAAACTAAGAAACTAAATGTGTACAGATTGTGCCAAACCTATAAAGGTGCAGTGGAAAAATCAGAGATGGTGTGGAGCGTGGAAACTGGTGTGTTCTGCTTTGAGGATGTTCAGGGTAAGTATGGTCAGCTGGTACCCTACTACTGAAGGAGGCTGGAGAGGAAATTGCTGAGGCCTTGACAGAAATCTTTGGATCCTCGCTGTCTTCAGGGGATGTCCCGGAGGACTGGAGAATAGCCAATGTTGTTCCTCTGTTTAAGAAGGGTGGCAGGGATAATCCCGGGAACTACAGGCCGGTGAGCCTTACTTCAGTGGTAGGGAAATTACTGGAGAGAATTCTTCGAGACAGGATCTACTCCCATTTGGAAGCAAATGGACGTATTAGTGAGAGGCAGCACGGTTTTGTGAAGGGGAGGTCGTGTCTCACTAACTTGATAGAGTTTTTCGAGGAGGTCACTAAGATGATTGATGCAAGTAGGGCAGTAGATGTTGTCTATATGGACTTCAGTAAGGCCTTTGACAAGGTCCCTCATGGTAGACTAGTACAAAAGGTGAAGTCACACGGGATCAGGGGTGAACTGGCAAGGTGGATACAGAACTGGCTAGGCCATAGAAGGCAGAGGGTAGCAATGGAGGGATGCTTTTCTAATTGGAGGGCTGTGACCAGTGGTGTTCCACAGGGATCAGTGCTGGGACCTTTGCTCTTTGTAGTATATATAAATGATTTGGAGGAAAATGTAACTGGTCTGATTAGTAAGTTTGCAGACGACACAAAGGTTGGTGGAATTGCGGATAGCGATGAGGACTGTCTGAGGATACAGCAGGATTTAGATTGTCTGGAGACTTGGGCGGAGAGATGGCAGATGGAGTTTAACCTGGACAAATGTGAGGTAATGCATTTTGGAAGGGCTAATGCAGGTAGGGAATATACAGTGAATGGTAGAACCCTCAAGAGTATTGAAAGTCAAAGAGATCTAGGAGTACAGGTCCACAGATCACTGAAAGGGGCTACACAGGTGGAGAAGGTAGTCAAGAAGGCATACGGCATGCTTGCCTTCATTGGCCGGGGCATTGAGTATAAGAATTGGCAAGTCATGTTGCAGCTGTATAGAACCTTAGTTAGGCCACACTTGGAGTATAGTGTTCAATTCTGGTCGCCACACTACCAGAAGGATGTGGAGGCTTTAGAGAGGGTGCAGAAGAGATTTACCAGAATGTTGCCTGGTATGGAGGGCATAAGCTATGAGGAGCGATTGAATAAACTCTGTTTGTTCTCACTGGAACGAAGGAGGTTGAGGGGCGACCTGATAGAGGTATACAAAATTATGAGGGGCATAGACAGAGTGGATAGTCAGAGGCTTTTCCCCAGGGTAGAGGGGTCAATTACTAGGGGGCATAGGTTTAAGGTGAGAGGGGCAAAGTTTAGAGTAGATGTACGAGGCAAGTTTTTTACGCAGAGGGTAGTGGGTGCCTGGAACTCACTACCGGAGGAGGTAGTGGAGGCAGGGACGATAGGGACATTTAAGGGGCATCTTGACAAATATATGAATAGGATGGGAATAGAAGGATACGGACCCAGGAAGTGTAGAAGATTGTAGTTTAGTCGGGCAGTATGGTCGGCACGGGCTTGGAGGGCCGAAGGGCCTGTTCCTGTGCTGTACATTTCTTTGTTCTTTGTTCTTTGTACTTCAATGATAGGCAAAAAGAGTGTGAATTGATTTTAATCAGCAGAAAATAATTTAACATGAGAATATTGCAAAGAAGTATGAATGCTGTTTTTCACTGTTAAAAAGTGTTGTTAAATCAAACTGAAGAGACTCTCTTGTTCCACAGGGAGTAGGTGGTTTATATAAGAATTAATTTGGCTTATGAAAAGAAAAGTTTGTTTTTTATAGCATGGAGAGTCTACTTTGTTTGATCAGTACTCCAGCTCTTACTGCTGCAGGGTAGAGAGCAGGTTTTTCAAAGTCAGGGTCAGTGTAGACCGGTGTCGGAAGGACCACAGAGCTTTCAAGAATGCCGGCCGTCCGCACATGCGTGCCCCCTCAGACGGATCCGACAGTGTGCAGGCTCGATATCTGAGGTCCTCCCCCTCCTGTCTCCTCTATACACCAACTCGAACGTTACACTGGCATTCCCCAGCAGTCAACCCCGTCCCGGCCCCGCACCGCTCTCAGAGCCACATTCCATTCCTGTGGGTCGTGGGTATTCCTCCATTACACGGAGGGTGGCCCGGAGACCAGCAGGGCAGACCGCCTCCTCCTGACATCAGCGTGCTGTCCCAGTACCATCTCCTCCGCAGGTCAAAGCAATGCCCCAGTACCACCTCCTCCTTACGTTAGCGCGCTGTCCCAGTACCACATCCTCCTGATATCAGCGTGCTCTCCCAGTACCGCCTCCTCCTGACATCATCGTGCTGTCCCAGTGCCACCTCCTCCTTACGTCAGCGCGCTGTCCCAGTACCACCTCCTCCTTACGTCAGCGCGCTGTCCCAGTACCACCTCCTCCTGATGTCAGCGCGCTGTCCCAGTACCGCCTCCTCAAGACTTCAGCGTGCTGTCCCAGTACCGCCTCCTCCTGCCGTCAGCGCACTGTCCCAGTACCGCCTCCTCCTGCCGTCAGCGCGCTGTCCCAGTACCGCCTCCTCCTCACGTCAGTGCGCTGTCCCAGTACCGCCTCCTCCTGATGTCAGCGCGCTGTCCCAGTACCGCCTCCTCCTGATGTCAGCGTGCTGTCCCAGTACCACCTCCTCCTGATGTCAGCGCGCTGTCCCAGTACCGCCTCCTCCTGACATCAGCGCACTGTCCCAGTACCACCTCCTCCTCATGTCAGCGCGCTGTCCCAGTACCGCCTCCTCCTGATGTCAGCGCGCTGTCCCAGTACCGCCTGCTCCTGATGTCAGCGCACTATCCCAGTACCACCTCCTCCTGCCGTCAGCGCGCTGTCCCAGTACCGTCTCCTCCTGACATCATCATGCTGTCCCAATACCACCTCCTCCGTATGTCAGCGCGCTGTCCCAGTACCACCTTCTCCTGATGTCAGCGCGCTGTCCCAGTACCACCTCCTCCCAATGTCAGCGCGCTGTCCCAGTACCACCTCCTCCTGACGTCAGCACACTGTCCCAGTACCAACTCCTCCTGATGTCAGCGCGCTGTCCCAGTACCACCTCCTCCTGACGTCAGCACACTGTCCCAGTACCGCCTCCTCCTGATGTCAGCGCGCTGTCCCAGTACCGCCTCCTCCTGACGTCAGCGCACTGCCCCAGTACCGCCTCCTCCTGATGTCAGCGCGCTGTCCCAGTACCACCTCCTCCTGATGTCAGCGCGCTGTCCCAGTACCACCTCCTCCTGACGGCAGTGCGCTGTCCCAGTACCACCCCCTCCTGATGTCAGCATGCTGTCCCAGTACCACCTCCTCCTGACGTCAGCGCACTGTCCCAGTACCGCCTGCTCCTGACGTCAGTGCGCTGTCCCAGTACCACCTCCTCCTGATGTCAGCGCGCTGTCCCAGTACCACCTCCTCCTGATGTCAGCGCGCTGTCCCAGTACCGCCTCCTCCTGACGTCAGCGCGCTGTCTCAGTACCGCCTCCTCCTGACGTCAGTGCGCTGTCCCAGTACCACCTCCTCCTAATGTCAGCGCGCTGTCCCAGTACCGCCTCCTCCTGACGTCAGCGCGCTGTCTCAGTACCGCCTTCTCCTGACGTCAGTGCGCTGTCCCAGTACCGCCTCCTCCTGATGTCAGCGCGCTGTCCCAGTACCGCCTCCTCCTGACGTCAGTGCGCTGTCCCAGTACCGCCTCCTCCTGATGTCAGCGCGCTGTCCCAGTACCGCCTCCTCCTGACGTCAGTGCGCTGTCCCAGTACCACCTCCTCCTGATGTCAGCGCGCTGTCCCAGTACCGCCTCCTCCTGACGTCAGCGCGCTGTCTCAGTACCGCCTCCTCCTGACGTCAGCGCACTGTCCCATTACCGCCTCCTCCTGACGTCAGCATGCTGTCCCGACTTAGCCTCCTCGTCACGTCAGCGCACTGTCCCAGTACCACCTCCTCCTGCCGTCAGCGCGCTGTCCCGACATCGCCGCCTCCTCACGTCAGCGCGCTGTCCCAGTGTCCCAGATGTCAGCGCACAGGCGGTACTGGGACAGCACGCTAACGGCAGGAGGAGGCGGTACTGGGACAGCACGCTGAAGTCTGGAGGAGGCGGTACTGGGACAGCACGATGACGTCAGGAGGAGGTGGTACTGGGACAGCGCGCTGACATGAGGAGGAGGCGGTACTGGGACAGCGCGCTGACGTGAGGAGGAGGCGGTACTGGGACAGCGCGCTGACGTCAGGAGGAGGCGGTACTGGGACAGCGCACTGACGGCAGGAGGAGGCGGTACTGGGACAGCACGTTGACGTCAGGAGCAGGCGGTACTGGGACAGCGCGCTGACGTGAGGAGGAGGCGGTACTGGGACAGCGCGCTGACGTCAGGAGGAGGCGGTACTGGGACAGCGCACTGACGGCAGGAGGAGGCGGTACTGGGACAGCACGTTGACGTCAGGAGGAGGCGGTACTGGGACAGCGCGCTGTCGGCATGAGGAAGCGGTACTGGGACAGCACGCTGGTGTCAGGAGGAGGCGGTACTGGGACAACACGCTGGTGTCAGGAGGAGGCGGTACTGGGACAGCGCTTTGACGTGAGGAGGAGGCGGTACTGGGACAGCGCGCTGACGTGAGGAGGAGGTGGTACTGGGACAGCGCGCTGACATCAGGAGGAGGCGGTACTGGGACAGCGCACTGACATCAGGAGGAGGCGGTACTGGGGCAGTGCGCTGACGTCAGGAGGAGGCGGTACTGGGACAACACGCTGGTGTCAGGAGGAGGCGGTACTGGGACAACACGCTGGTGTCAGGAGGAGGCGGTACTGGGACAGCGCTTTGACGTGAGGAGGAGGCGGTACTGGGACAGCGCGCTGACGTGAGGAGGAGGTGGTACTGGGACAGCGCACTGACGTGAGGAGGAGGCGGAACTGGGACAGCGCGCTGACGTGAGGAGGTGGTGGTACTGGGACAGCGCACTGACGTGAGGAGGAGGCGGTACTGGGACAGCGCGCTGACGTGAGGAGGAGTCGGTACTGGGACAGCGCGCTGACGTGAGGAGGAGGTGGTACTGGGACAGTGCGCTGACGGCAGGAGGAGGCGGTACTGGGACAGCACGCTGACGTCAGGAGGAGGCGGTACTGGGACAGCACGCTGACGTCAGGAGGAGGCGGTACTGGGACAGCGCGCTGACGGCAGGAGGAGGTGGTACTGGGACAGTGCACTGACGGCAGGAGGAGGCGATGTCGGGACAGCGCGCTGACGGCAGGAAGAGGCGGTACTGGGACAGCACACTGACGGCAGGAGGAGGCGGTACTGGGACAGCGCGTTGACGTCAGGAGGAGGTGGTACTGGGACAGCGCGCTGACGTCAGGAGGAGGTGGTACTGGGACAGCGCGCTGACGTGAGGAGGAGGCGGTACTGGGACAGCACGATGACGTCAGGAGGAGGTGGTACTGGGACAGCGCGCTGACGTGAGGAGGAGGCGGTACTGGGACAGCGCACTGACGTGAGGAGGAGGTGGTACTGGGACAGCGCACTGACGTGAGGAGGAGGCGGTACTGGGACAGCGCACTGACGTCAGGAGGAGGTGGTACTGGGACAGCGCGCTGACGTGAGGAGGAGGCGGTACTGGGACAGCGCACTGACGTGAGGAGGAGGCGATGTCGGGACAGCGCGCTGACGGCAGGAGGAGGCGGTACTGGGACAGCACGCTGGTGTCAGGAGGAGGCGGTACTGGAACAGCGCGCTGACATCAGGAGGAGGTGGTACTGGGACAGCGCGCTGACATCAGGAGGAGGCGGTACTGGGACAGCGCTTTGACGTGAGGAGGAGGCGGTACTGGGACAGCGCTTTGACGTGAGGAGGTGGTGGTACTGGGACAGCGCGCTGACGTGAGGAGGTGGTGGTACTGGGACAGTGCGCTGGTGTCAGGAGGAGGCGGTACTGGGACAGCGCGCTGACGTGAGGAGGAGGCGATGTCGGGACAGCGCGCTAACGGCAGGAGGAGGCAGTACTGGGACAGCGCACTGACGTCAGGAGGAGGCAGTACTGGGACAGCATGCTGGTGTCAGGAGGAGGCGGTACTGGGACAGCACGCTGGTGTCAGGAGGAGGCGGTACTGGGACAGCATGCTGGTGTCAGGAGGAGGCGGTACTGGGACAGCGCACTGACATCAGGAGCAGGCGGTACTGGGACAGCATGCTGGTGTCAGGAGGAGGCGGTACTGGGACAGCACGCTGGTGTCAGGAGGAGGCGGTACTGGGACAGCATGCTGGTGTCAGGAGGAGGCGGTACTGGGACAGCACGCTGGTGTCAGGAGGAGGCGGTACTGGGACAGCGCGCTGACGTGAGGAGGAGGCGATGTCGGGACAGCGCGCTGACGTGAGGAGGAGGCGGTACTGGGACAGCACGCTGGTGTCAGGAGGAGGCGGTACTGGGACAGCGCGCTGACGGCAGGAGGAGGCGATGTCGGGACAGCGCGCTGTCGGCAGGAGGAGGCGGTACTGGGACAGCGCGCTGACGTGAGGAGGAGGCGATGTCGGGACAGCGCGCTGACGTGAGGAGGAGGCGATGTCGGGACAGCGCGCTAACGGCAGGAGGAGGTGGTACTGGGACAGCGCGCTGACGTGAGGAGGAGGCGGTACTGGGACAGCGAGCTGCCGTCAGGAGGAGGCGGTACTGGGACAGCGCGCTGACGTCAGGAGGAGGTGGTACTGGGACAGCGCGCTGACGTGAGGAGGAGGCGATGTCGGGACAGCGCGCTGACGTGAGGAGGAGGCGATGTCGGGACAGCGCGCTAACGGCAGGAGGAGGCGGTACTGGGACAGCACGCTGGTGTCAGGAGGAGGCGGTACTGGGACAGCGCGCTGACGGCAGGAGGAGGCGGTACTGGGACAGCACGCTGACGTGAGGAGGAGGCGGTACTGGGACAGCACGCTAACGGCAGGAGGAGGCGGTACTGGGACAGCACGCTGACGTGAGGAGGAGGCGGTACTGGGACAGCGCGCTGACGGCAGGAGGAGGTGGTACTGGGACAGCGCGCTGACGGCAGGAGGAGGCGGTACTGGGACAGCGCGCTGACGGCAGGAGGAGGTGGTACTGGGACAGCACGCTGGTGTCAGGAGGAGGCGGTACTGGGACAGCGCGCTGACGTCAGGAGGAGGCGGTACTGGGACAGCACGCTGGTGTCAGGAGGAGGCGGTACTGGGACAGCGCGCTGTCGGCAGGAGTAGGCGGTACTGGGACAGCGCGCTGACGTCAGGAGGAGGTGGTACTGGGACAGCACGCTGACGTGAGGAGGAGGCGGTACTGGGACAGCGTGCTGACGTCAGGAGGAGGCGGTACTGGGACAGCACGCTGACGTGAGGAGGAGGCGGTACTGGGACAGCGCGCTGTCGGCAGGAGGAGGCGGTACTGGGACAGCACGCTGGTGTCAGGAGGAGGCGGTACTGGGACAGCACGCTGGTGTCAGGAGGAGGCGGTACTGGGACAGCACGCTGACGTGAGGAGGAGGCGGTACTGGGACAGCACGCTGGTGTCAGGAGGAGGCGGTACTGGGACAGCGCGCTGGTGTCAGGAGGAGGCGGTACTGGGACAGCACGCTGACGTCAGGAGGAGGTGGTACTGGGACAGCACGCTGATGTGAGGAGGAGGCGATGAATTGACACCGGCACGGTGTCTGTCGCGGGCCGCTCTACGCGGCCCCCCCCCCGCGATTCTCCGGCCCGGATGGGCCGAGCGGGCGTGAAAAAAACAACAAGTCCCGCCGGCGCCATTCTAACCTGCTCTTAGCTGGCAGCACCTCGGCGTAGAAGGGTCGGGTGGCGGTCGGGTGGCGGTCGGGTGGCGGTCTGTGGCGGGGGGGGGGGTCCGACCCCAGGGGAGGCCTTCAATGTGGCCTGGCCCACGATCAGGGCCCACCGATCGGCGGGCCGGCCTCTCTAGCTGGGGGCCTCCTTTCCTACGCGCCAGCCCCTGTAGCCCTGCGCCACGTTGCGTCGGGGCCGGCGCGTTGAAAGAGGCGCATGTTGGTGCCGGCGCCACTGCGCATGCGCGGATCCCGCAGTGCACGGTTCGTGCCGGGATGGGCAGCTGGAGCGGCGTAAACCGCTCCAGCGCCGTGCTGGCCCCCTAGAGGGGCCAGAATTAATCCTGGCAGCGGCCTGTTCACGCCGTTGTAAAACGCAACGGCGTTTACGACGGCGTGGACACTCTGCCGCGGGATTAGAGAATCCCGCCCCTTGTATCTGTGGGGGGAACACTTTGGGTATTTTGTCCCCAACTTATCCGGTCTTATTTGTTCCTATGTTTGCAATGACCTCATATGTGCTGTGCCTGCTTTGCATTGATACCTACGGCATTTTTCTCTTTTTCTTTTGTTTCGATGCGATAATTGTGAAAACTTGAATAGAAATACATTTTTGTTTTAATTGACTGAAATGGGGTGTCGCATTAATAAAAGTGACTAACAGTCCATTCTGTGGAAGGGAGAAGCAGCAGGGGATCCAACGGTCATTTTTGCAAAACTTTCACATCACGAGCAATTAGAAAATGTGTACTGTCATTTCCCATTGATGCAGTGATGTATTTCCACACTTTAGGTTAGTGTGCCACATGACTGTTAGTGCAACAGAAGGAAAAGTGGCTTGTTGTACCCCATTTTATGAAGAGAGGACCTATCAGCTGCAATTTATGGAAGAATGTACAGTAACTAAAAGGGAAAATGCACTTAGTTGTTAAATTTGTGAACACATTTGCTTCCCTAAGTAGGAAATAGAAAGACATAACTGCTCAGCTCGCATTGTTATTCCATTAGGCAAGCCTGCATTTGCTCGAAATTAGCCAGCCTGAGCTTGGATTGTTGACAGGACATTTCGGGCGGAATTCAACTAACAGATTTCTGGGTGCAATTCTCCAGAAAGATTTCGAAGTGTGGTAGCGAGCGGGACGTGCCGCAAGCTTCCTGGTGCTTAGTCGAGCGAGGCCAACAACGTTACATGGTCCACTTAATGAGGCCCCAGGGGCTTCATGCCACAAATGAAGGCTCGCCAGCCGATTCACTGGGATCGCGCTCGACAGACCCCCGCTAACAAGGTCGAGAAGCACTTAAACAGCACGTGCTCAGCCAACCCCACTTAGCTCGCACCCATCTTGCTGAGACATGCGGCCCCAAGGTTTGGAGACGCAGACCTGGGGAGGCTCCAAGATGTGGCCGAGGCCAGAAGGTATTTCCTGTTCCCCCAAGGGTTCCGGAGGGTGAGCCACAGGGCAGCCAGTGACGTCTGGGATGAAGTAGCAATGGCCGTCAGTTCGGGAAGCGTGACCAGGAGGACTGGCCTCCAGTGTGGCAAGAGGGCCAACGACCTACACCGGGTCGCAGTGTGAGTTGACATCCCCGCACCCTCCCCGAAACCTTCCCACCCCTGCACGACCAGCCCTCATCCCTCGTCACCCCAACCCTCCTTTCACCACAACTCGCCCTTCACCCCACCCCCAAACTATCCTTCACACCATTCTCCTCCCCCCCGCCAATGTGAACCGCACGTGTGGCTAACGATGCCCTCGCTGTCTCTGCAGGAGAAGCTGTCCCACAATGGCCGGGAGAGGGCCCAGTCTGGTGGGGGGCGCCGGATGTAGGAATATTCACAACCTTCGAGGAACATAGCCCTGGAGGTTATGGGGCTGGCCAGGGACAGAGGAGTCACACCGCAGAGTTGAGTCATTATTGCCATACAGACTGACCCGTCCCTTCCACTGATCACGTGTCCATCCGGGGTGACCCCTCCCCAGCCTCCCATGAAACCACCTCGGAGGAGAGCTTCGATGATGCCACAATCGATGCATCACAGCTGTCATCCCCACCTTGCACCTACGCAGAGACACGCACCTCGGTGGGCAACGTTAGTGGGCAGGCTTCTGGGGCACAATCTGGCGAGCACCACACAGTCACTCATGCACATCAGGTGGAGGCAGTAACGCACAGGTGAGACAGCAGTCGGAGGGCTGCTGTAACCCAGGATGCAGCTGGGACCCAGCCAGATGCTGAGCCTCTGGTACAGGCTGTCCCGGAGCAGATGGAAATATTAGGGATAGGGCAGGACATCCAGAGGGAGATGTCAGCGTCACTCCAGCAGGTCCATAGGTGCTTGAAGGAGTCCCAGAGGCTTCGGGCACAAGAGATGTCGCCGACAATGTGTGGCACCCAGTCCAAAATTGCTAGGGTGGCAACCGCAGTGGAGAGCCTGGTGCACAATGCCGGCAGCATGAATGAAGGTGTCCAAGGCGTCGCGCAGTCAGTGACGACCATGGCTGAGGGCCTCGGCAGAATGACCGCCTCGCTGTGGGACCAGGCTGACCTTGATGAGGTGCTGAGGGACATGTCCCAGTCTCATATGGGAATGGCCGAGGCGCTGGGGAGCTTGTCCCAGTCGCAGGTAGGCATTTCCGGGACACTGCAGAACCTGCCCCAATCACGGAGGTGCATCGTTGGTGCAGGCATTGGGGAGCCGCTCGGGCTTGCAGTGCCAGATTATTCAGGGGAAGCTGCCCCTCCATCCCGAGGTGAACCCCAGGGCCCTATGGGCACCGAGCGGAAGGAGAGGGTGCTGGGTAGCAACTCGAACCCATCCTATGGACTGGCAATGGTTGCCACCAGCACCCCGAGTTCCACCTCTCTGATCAGGCTGCATCTGGAAGTCAACATAGAGTGGAGTGTTCATTGGGGGAGGAGGGGGTGGAGGGAGGGAGGTCGGGGATAGTGGGGTGGTACCATCGGGAAAGTGGAGTGGTGGTGTAGACTTGTATGAGGAACATTGAAATACCCTCACAACCAGAATGACACCTGTGCATCTTTGTTTCGCGATGTGGACTGACCAACAATCCCATGCCACATCCCCTGGGGCCCATCCCCTGGGTGATCAAAGGTTAGCCGTTGCGCCTGTGGTACAGCCTCCCGCAGTGTTCACAGTGTCCATGCATCAAGGTGTGATCGGGATGCTCGGCAGTGAGCCCCACATGCGACATGGCCCGCCCACCCACGGGCATCCACTTTGGATGTGTGAAGCGCTCATTTACCCACAATTGACAATTCCCCATTAGCAATAGCCTTCAGCTGCAAGGCCAGAGGCCTCCACAATCAGTGGAAGTTATGGATGGCCGTTGGGCAAACAGACAGGGACTAGGACTGCCCCCAAATCAGAACACACGGTCCAGGGGCTGGCATGGAGGGCCTGCGCACGGTTGACCCCCATGCCCCCCACCCTCCCCACCAGCAGAACCCCCCCCCCCCGCCACACACAACCCTGATACCTTCAGCCCCCATGGTAGCCCACTCCCAACTGGGGCTACACGCCCTGGCTCATTGCCTGTGAGCAAAGATGGCTGCTCACCTCCTCGGCTCACTGCAGCAGCCCATCCGCCAGGTTCCTGTTTTTCAAAAGGAGTACTAATTGGCGCCAGCGTGACCACCTGCTGGGGAGGCCGCTGGATTGCAGCACGCCGTTGGATATGGCATGGCTCCCGTTAATTGTATGGAAACAGGTCAAGTGGTGATAATTTGTTTCTCGTCACACTAGGCAGGATCCTGATTTTGCCCACAGTTTGGCACCTGGCGCGGTTCTTGTTTTTGGCCCCTCCCACTATTCACCGGCCTCCTTGTGCTCTCACTCGAGCAAAACCCCAGGTCAGAGAATCGCGCCCTAAGCCCTGGGCAGGTTTGACGGAGTGTTGCTCGCTGGCTTTTCAGCTGAGATCCACGCCGCTATTCAACCACAGGGCGGGATTTACCGACCTGCCCGCCGTGTGTTTTCGATTGCGACAGATGGGGCCCGCCAGCGGGATTTTCTGATCCTGCCCATTGTCCTTTCATTACCAGGAAATCCGTGCACCGTTGGTGGGACCGTAATATTCCGCCAGCCTGAACAGCCCACAGTAATTCTGTTGGGCCTTGGGGAGTTTCTCTTCATCAAGCCCACATTTAGAACTGTTTTCATCACTGGGAAGCTGAACTTGCCAGCGAGACCAGTTCCTCAGAGATTGGGCCACTATCTTAAAAGGGTGTCCCAATTGCTAAATGAGCTTGTGGGTCCCCCACACCCATGGGCAATGTCAACCCCCCCACACATACATAGGCATTACTCCACATCCCCCCAAGTGAGGGCCCCCCTTGTCTCCGACCACCCAGGGATCTCCATAGCCTGCATCTCCCTCCCAGGTGCAGTTATACCTGATCCACGTTCGTGTGGACTAATGCCAAACGCCGCCCAGTCGATGCCTAGCTGGGGAGGCAGTTAATCCCCGGGAGAATCTGGCTCATTGAAATGTGATCTGGATCTCGTCCAGGGCAAGCGACGTCTCGCGAGGTTTGGTTGAATCTCAAGACGCCACACGCATCGCGAATGTCGCGAGATTCAACAGCCTTGTTGCATCACCAAGTTGGACACAATGGGGCCGGTAAATCGCACCCTATGTAATTGACACTAACTAGAGAAGAAAGAGTTGCATAATTCAATCGTGTGATTTCCCTGTCACCCCCCAATCCCAGGTGAAAACTGAGTGGATGAATTATTAGGAGATCGGGATTGGGTTCATCTGCGATATCTCATGATTGAATTGCTTGCCTCCAATCCCCATATGGGTTTATACATAAAGAGCTGCGATTCTGAGAAAGCACCAGAGTTTATAGGAATTCAGACATTTTATTCACGCAGTGCCCATGCTAAATTAAGAGTTACTGTGAGAATGAAAGAGGTCGGTTTTCCTGAAGGAATTGTTGAATCAGAGTGGCCTATGGTATGTGTAAATATTAGGTTAAAGCCATAGTAATTACTATTCATAGAGGGAATGCAATTAGATAATCCACCTCATAAATTCAGTTATTAGTTATATGTGTTCATTATCAGTGATTGCTGATTAATTAATAATTATCTTTTATTTTTTAATTTGCTAATTTTATAACAGGTTCACACTCAACCTGTTTGACTGCGTTATGGGCGCACCCTCCTTGGCCATCAAGTCCTGGGGTCGGAATCAAACCCAGAGATACTGCCTCTGAGGCAGGGACACTACCCACTGTGCTATAGGACCCCAAGAATCTATGATAGCTTTTTAAAAAATAATCACTAAACATTTGCTCCAGTCTGAGGACCACAATCTGATACACAACCAGATTATTCACCATATCTGGCTGGACAATACCGAGACTAACATTTCCATTTGTTCTTTGGGTGCACAGCATCGAGAGAACTCCCAGTTCTCCAAGACCAACTTCCATAAATGTCTGACTGAATGTTAGATTTTCATTGGGGGAGGGGGCTTCCTCTCACAGCCCTTCACCCCCCCAACACACACACACATTCCAAATCCATGCCAATTCATGTCACCTCACGCCCCCTTCCAATGGTTCCCTCATAACCTCCATCCCAATATGTGCTCTTCTGCCTGTCCCAAGGCCCTCATACCATCCATGAGAACCTATGCCCTTTTGCCAACACAATAGCCCATTATAGCCCCACACCAATATAGTGCCAACTCATACCAACCCGGCCCCTGACCCACCACTCTCTCCCCAGGGCTGACCTCAGGACCCATGCTGTGACAATGAATGGATGGGAAATCAGTCATGCAGCAGTAATCCAGTAATGGCAGCCCTAAGGCTTACATCAATAGAATGAAATAGCCAGCATATTTTGGCAACACTTAAGACAGTTTATTTCAAAGGTTTAAAGGGCAGGAGTATTAAATAACTTGACAGCTCTCTTTGGCAGTTCATTCTAACACTTCTGACAATTGTTTTTGAAAGCTCATCTTGACACTTACCAGTTGTTTTAAAAAAATATTTTAATTCAAATTTTCACATTTTAACAATTAAATATATAAAACACATGAAATTTACAAAATACAACCAACCCAAAATTAAACAAAACCTCAGCCCACCACCTTCCCCCCTCCAACCCTCCCCTAACAATTGGCAGCAGCCAGCTCCCCAAAATGCAATACAAACAAACCCCATCTCTCGTGGAACCCCTTACTTGCCCCCTCAGAGAAAATGTCACCTTCTCCAAATACAAGAATTCCATTAGATCCCCCAGCCACACCGAGGCACAGGGCTGGGAAGCTGACCTCAACCCCAACAGGATCCGCCTGCGAGTGATCAATGAGGTGAAGGCTAGAACATCTTCCCCCGCTCTCATCTGTAACTCCAAGTCTGACACACGAATATGGCGCCCAGGGGACTGGGCTCTAAGTCCACATGTAAAATTGCCAACATGGTGCTGACGAGCTACCCCCAAAACCTGTCCAACTTCGGGCAGGGCCAGATGTGTACATGATTGGCTGGGCTCCTCCCACACCACTCACAAATATCCTCCACCCCCTCAAACAACTTGCTCATCCTCGATTTTGTCATGTGCTCTCTGTACTACCTTTCGCACATGAGGTTGAGGAATTCACCCTCCGCAGCACCTCACACCACAGTCCCTCCTCCAGCAACATCCCAAGCTCCACTTTCCATTTGGTCTTAATCCCCCTCCAGAGACGTCCTATCCTTCTCCAAAGTCCTCCCATAAATCACCAAGATCACTCCTCCTCCAACCCCATCACTGACAACACCCTCTCCAGCAAAGAAGAGGGTGACGCCACCGGAAAGATTGGACAGCCCTTTTTCACAAAATCCCACACCAGCTTGTACCTAAAACCCTCTCCTCCCAGCACCCCAAACGTCACCCCCAACTCCATTAGAATCGCAAACTGCCTTACTAGCAACAGATCCTTTATTCCACCACCTGTTGATCCTCCCATCCCCGAAACCTCACATCCATCCTCCAGGCCCAAACCCATGGTCCCCCCCAAATCAGCATTAACTTTGACCCCACTCTCAACTTAAAGTGCTGCTAAACAGCATCCATATTTTCAGCATGGCTACCACCACCGGGCTCCCCGAATAACTCCCCGGAGCAAAGGGAAGCGGCGCTACTGTCAACACCCGCAACCCCGACCCCTTACAAGAGTCTGCCTCCACCTTTACGCACAAAGCCTCCGACTCCCTACTCCAGCCCCGCACCTTCTCAGCGTTCCCTGCCCAGTAGTAGTATAACAAGTTCGGAAGGGTCAAGCCCCTAACTGTTGCCCTCTCTGGAGCATTGTCCTCCTAATCCTCGCTACCTTACCTGCCCACACAAATGACAAAATCAGCCTCACCACCCCCATATAAAATGTCTTTGGCAAACAGACCAGCAAGCACTGAAACAAGGATAAAAACCAAAGCAAAATGTTCATCTTAACCGCCTGCACTCGCCGACCAACGAAAGGGGAAGACTGTCCCACCTCAGCAAATCTGCTTTAACTCTGCCCACCAGACTCATGAAGTTCAACTAGCAGAGCAGAGCCCAGTCCCGAGCCACCTGCCTGCCCACCTCACCCCTAGTTTCAGTGTCACCCATCTCAGCACCTTCTCCTTCACCTAATAGCTGTGGAAGCAGGCGATCACAGCTCTCGGTGGTTCATTTGCCTTTGGTTTCGGCTAGAGTGACCAGTGGGCCATGTTCAACACCTCCCCCCCCCCATCAGCTTAGCGAACATCTCTGGCCTTCCAGCCGCTCAGGCAGTCCCACGATCCTGAGATTCTGCCTTTGATCTGTTTTCATGGTCCTCCACTTTGACTCTCAGACCTTTGTTACTCTCCACCACCCTCTGCAGCTCTTCTCCCATTGAGGTTAACTGGTCGCTGTGCTACAACAATGCCTTCTCCACCACTTTCAGCACCTGTCCTTGCTCCCATACCACTGTCAACGTCTTTTCCAAAGCCTCCTTCATCGGGGCAAGGGTCACCTATCCACTCCTTGAGTGAGGTCATCATCTCCATTCGCGCTTCTAAAAATTATTCAAAAACAGCCGCCTAAACCCCCCTACCATCACTTCAGCCAGCTTATCCACAGTAATGGGCGTGGCCCTGCTTGATGAGCTTCCTCCCACCATCTTTCCTCCCACTGAACTCCCCACCAAACTCACCGGCGGACTTTCGCTCGCCCCCTTTTTTTCTGTATTATTTTTCTGGGATTTTGACATCCTTTAGTTGCCTTAAGCTTTCCCACGAATGATCAGATAAAATTCTCACCAAAAACTGGATCCAAAGGGGCCCAAAACATCAAAGGCTCTCGCTGGAGCTGCCAAGCATGCAACTTCGTCTTACAAGCCACCACCGGACGTTCCTTAACAGTTTTTGACAGTTCAAATAATCTTCACAGTTCCACTGAGCTTATTCATTTTTTAACACACATTCATGCCTACTTTTAAAATTCCCAAAGACATCAGACCTCTCCAAAAGGTGTCCGGGGATTCCATCCAGAGGGGCAATGCACCCTAAATATCCAAACAAAGTTCGTACCTGATCTTAGTGGGTGTAACTTGTGCATGCCAGGTTTCAGACACCTCTCACATCAAAATTATATGAGGCATGGCAGCTGCTGATTTTAACAGACAGCTGTCTCTGCAAAATGCGCACATGCAAATCCCAACCTGGATCATTCCTGTCCCACTCCCTCCCCAAAATGGTAGGTGCCATGTTTGGGGGCAGGACCTTCAAATTTGGTCTTTTCTGCATTTTCATGTTGACGGAGAGGCTCTCCATCATTGCCTAAATCCAGGCCCGAGTGGTTGCTATGTTCTTCTATTCAACATAAACCAATCACACAACACAGACTGGTAAAACAATAATGGGGGTTCTTTATTTGAAGATAAGACCACTGACATATAATGTTAACTGGGAGGTTGAGTCTGCATGTCTGACTTCTCCAAGCTGCTGCTGCTGTAGGCGGTGTTCAGAGTCATGGGTTTGCTATATCACATCCTGTATCAGTGATAGTGATGGACAGCAGTTTAGGATACATGTACATCAACAGTGGTGTGGGGTCTCACTCCATTCAAAAACATACACTACTCCAGGATCATCGAGAAGAGGAAAGATAACTTTGGTTTCTTTTTTTCCTCACATCAATGATCTTGGTAAATCCCCTCCTCGACCCACTCCACCCTCGTCTCCAACAAGCTTACAGGCTTTTTCTGAGATTGGTATCAACCATTTAGCTGTCTTTGCTGCTTCCCCACTTCACTTCCTCTTTTCTACCTCTTTTCAACCAAGCAAAACTTGCGCTCATTTTCCTGACTCGTGTTTCTTGATAGTTTCTCTTCTATCTTCCCATATGTTCAATGCACAAGACCCACCTCCTTCTCCCTCTTCCCATTAAACTGCTGGCTACCTGACGTCCCTTCCTGGTTTCTGTACTGGCTGACATTGTAATTTACTTTCCTTTCCACATACTACCGTCTTCCCTTTCAATACCGCCATTACCACCTACTTCTCAAACAGGTACTCTCAATGTTTCTGTCTTTGAAGACTACTGTCATCCAAAATAATCGACTGCCTTCCAACTCCAAAAATTGATTATTGCCCCTTTTTTGTCACTGATTGCACAAGAATGAATGAAAAATACCGTCACAGTTATAGTTAGGAGATTAAGCTACAATACACTGCAAACAGGAATTTTGAAATAATCCAGGTTTGATCCTTAGAATGAATTCATTCTTGGGATTCAAATTTATTTGGAAGATCAAAATAATTTTTTTTAAACAAACCTTCCATATATTGGCTGCCTTCCTGATTAGAGCTGCTTTTCCGAAAACAGGAATTGGAAGTTTGCATTGCGGCTTAGCATTAAATCCTGTAATACCCTTGCTGTTCCACTGAAATTAATGAATGGTTTGAAATACATTTTTCAATGGTCAAATATATGGGGCGGGATTCTCCGGCCCCCACCGGGCCGGAGAATCGCTGGGGGGCGGCGTGAATCCTGCCCCGCCGCCCCGACGCGGCTGCCAGATTCTCCCGAGCTGGTTTCTCAGGGGGGGGGGGGGGGCGGGAATCGCGTTGTGCCGGTCGGGGGCCGTTGGCAGCGCGCCCCCGGCGATTCTCCGGCCCGCGATGGGACGAGTGGCCGCCCGTTTCCGGCCAGTCCTGCCGGCGTATATTACACCAGGTCCGTACTGGCGGGACCTGGCTCTGCGGGCGGCCTGCGGAGTCCTCGGGGGCACGCGGGGGGATCTGGCCCCGGGGGGGCCCCCACGGTGGCCTGGCCCGCGATCAGGGCCCACCAACCCGTGGGCGGGCCTGTGCCATGGGGGCACTCTTTCCCTTCGCGCCGGCCACTGTACTGGTCCGACATGGCCGGCGTGGAGAAGAACCCCCCTGCGCATGCGCTGGGATGACGGCAGTACACGGTGGCGCTCCCGCGCTTGGGCCAACTCATGCCGGCCAGCGGAGGCCCTTCGGCACCGTTTGGCGCGGCGCCAACCCCGCTGGCGCAGGCCTAGCCCCTGAAGGTGTGGAGGATTCTGCACCTTCCGGGCGGCCCGACGCCGGAGTGGTTCACGCCACTCCTCGGCGCGGTACGGCCCGCCCCGCCCCTGGTCGTCCCAGGGATAAGGCCACTGTCAGAGTTTATTCTGGAGAATTACTTCACTAATAGTGCTGTCCCTTCTTTAATCACAAAGGCAAGCTTCTAAAAAAGGCAAAGTACATTGTAAGAAACCAGAACAGTATCAAGAAATCAACAATTTACAGCACCTTTAACAAAAGAAATTATCCCAAGGCACTTCACAGGAGCATTATAAAACAAAGTATGAGACTGAACACATGAGATATTAAAGTCAGATGAACAAAAGCTTGGTCAAAGAAGTGGGTTTTAAGAAGTGTCTTAACATGAGATGGAGATGGAGAGTTGTAGGAAAGGTATTCCAGGTTTGGGGACACAGGTAACTAAAGAAGCAACCAACAAAGGTGGAGCAATTAAAATTGAGGATGCACAAGAGACCAGCATCAGAAGATTGCAGATAATTCGGTGGGAGGTGTGACTGGAGAAGATTACAGACATAGGGAGGGGCAAGGCCATGGAGGAATTTTAAAAGAAGGATGACAAGTTTAAAATCAAGGTGCCATTTGCATGGTAGCTAATGGATGAATGGGCATAGGGTTAATGGGACACAGGACTTGCTGTAAGTTAAGACATAGGAACCAGGGGCGACATTCTCCCCCAACGGCGCGATGTCTGCCGACTGGCGCCAAAAACGGCGCCAATCAGACGGGCATCGCGCCGGCCCAAAGGTGCGGAATGCTCCGCATCTTTGGCGGCCTAGCCCCAACATTGAGGGGCTAGGCCGACGCCGGAGGGATTTCCGCCCCGCCAGCTGGCGGAAATGGCGTTTGTTGCCCCGCCAGCTGGCGCGGAAATGCGGCGAATGCGCGGGAGCGTCAGCGGCCGCTGACAGTTTCCCGCGCATGCGCAGTGGGGAGAGTCTCTTCCGCCTCCGCCATGATGGAGGCCGTGGCGGAGGCGGAAGGGAAAGAGTGCCCCCACGGCACAGACCCGCCCGCGGATCGGTGGGCCCCGATCGCGGGCCAGGCCACCGTGGGGGCACCCCCCAGGGACAGATCGCCCCGCGCCCCCTCCCAGGACCCCGGAGCCCGCCCACGCCGCCTGGTCCCGCTGGTAAATACCGGGTTTGATTTACGCCGGCGGGACAGGCAATTTCTGGGCGGGACTTCGGCCCATCCGGGCCGGAGAATTGAGCGGGGGCCCCGCCAACCGGCGCGGCCTGATTCCCGCCCCCGCCCAATCTCCGGTACCGGAGACTTCGGCGGGGGCGGGATTCACGGCGGCCAACGGCCATTCTCCGACCCGGCGGGGGGTCGGAGAATGACGCCCCAGAGGTCTGGATGACAAGGTGATGGAGGGCAGAATGTCAGAAGATCAATGAAGATTTCTGCTGCAATCAAGGCTGCCTAATAAACACTTTAATGTCAGATGCCAATGCTTAGTTGCACTGATGATAATCAATATCCTGACCATTGTTTAAAGCTCTCGGAAACCAATAATACAAAAGCAAAGCAACAATAATACAAAAGCCAGCAGCCCATAATTCACCCATACCCACCATCACAGCTTCCGAAGTCAGATCGGCCTTCCTGAAAGTGAACTCTCGGAAGGCGACAGGCCCGGACGGGATCCCTGGTCTTGCACTCAGAGCCTGCGCGGACTAGCTGGCAGAGGTATTCACGGACATCTTTAACCTGTCCCTACTCCACTCCGAGGTCCCCACCTGATTCAAGAAGACCACCATCATACCGGTACCAAAGAAAAATTAGGCATCGTGTCTCAATGACTACCGTCCGGTGGCCCTGACTTCAGTCGTAATGAAGTGCTTCGAGAGATTGATCATGAAGCGCATCACCTCCATACTCCCAGAACTCCTTGATCCACTGCAATTCGCATACCGCTGCAACCGGTCCACATCAGATGCCATTTCCCTGGCCCTACACTCATCCCTAGAGCATCTCGAAAACAAGGACTCCTACATCAGTCTCCTATTTATTGACTACAGCTCCGCCTTCAACGCCATAATCCCAGCCAAGCTCATATCAAAGCTCCAAAACTTGGGACTTGGCTCCCCACTCTGCAACTGGATCCTCGATTTTCTGACCAACAGACCACAATCAGTAAGAATGAACAACAACACCTCCTCCACAATAGTCCTCAATACCGGGGCCACGCAAGGCTGCGTACTTAGCCCCTACTCTACTCCCTGTACACACACGACTGCGTGGCAAAACTTGGTTCCAACTCCATCTACAAGTTTGCTGATGATACGACCATAGTGGGCCGGATCTCGAATAACAACGAGTCAGAATACAGGCGGGAGATAGAGAACCTAGTGGAGTGGTGTAGCGACAACAATCTCTCCCTCAATGCCAGCAAAACTAAAGAGCTGGCCATTGACTTCAGGAAGCAAAGTACTGTACACACCCCTGTCAGCATCAACGGGGCCGAGGTGGAGATGGTTAGCAGTTTCAAATTCCTAGGCGTGCACATCTCCAAAAATCTGTCCTGGTCCACCCACGTCGACGCTACCACCAAGAAAGCACAACAGTGCCTATACTTCCTCAGGAAACTAAGGAGATTCAGCATGTCCACATTGACCCTCACCAACCTTTACAGATGCACCATAGAAAATATCCTATCAGGCTGCATCATAGCCTGGTATGGCAACTGCTCGGCCCAGGACCACAAGAAACTTCAGAGAGTCGTGAACACCGCCCAGTCCATCACACGAACCTGCCTCCCATCCATTGACTCCATCTACACCTCCCGTTGCCTGGGGAAAGCGGGCAGCATAATCAAAGATCCCTCCCACCCGGCTTACTCACTCTTCCAACTTCTTCCATCGGGCAGGAGATACAGAAGTCTGAGAACATACACGAACAGACTCAAAAACAGCTTCTTCCCCGCTGTTACCAGACTCCTAAATGATCCTCTTATGGACTGACCTCATTAACACTACACCCGGTATGCTTCATCCGATGCCAGTGCTTATGTAGTTACATTGTATATGTTGTGTTGCCCTATTATGTATTTTTTTAAATTCCCTTTTCTTCCCATGTACTTAATGATCTGTTTGAGTTGCTCGCAAAAAATACTTTTCACTGTACCTCGGTACACGTGACAATAAACAAATCCAATCCAATCCAATCCAAAATATTGCAGATGCTGGAAAGCTGAAATGGAAACAGAAAATGCCAGAAACACTCAGCAGGACTGGCAGCATGTGGGGAGAAAAACAGAGTTAACATTCCAGGTCTGTGACCTTCCACCTGAAATGAAACTTGAATCCATGACCTTAGAGCCATAGAATTGTTACAGTGCAGAAAGTGGTCATGCGGCCCATCGAGTCTGCACTGACCGTCTGAAAGGGCACCCTTCCTAGGCCCACTCGCTGTATCCCTGTAACCCCACCTAACCTGCACACCTTTGGACTGTGGGATTCATTCTGCTGACATTGTCTCTAAGACACTGGACATAAATGACAGTGCAGAGCAGGCCCCAAAGGAAGAGTCTTATGTTTTAGTTTTTTTTGTCAATGTTTCCTTGCCACGCTTCCTTCATGGAAGTGAAAAAGGAAACCGAAAGAGGGGGAGTGAAACCTTAATTTTGTATGCTACAGTATTTGCATTGCAAAATAAACCAAGATCCCATTTAATCAAGTTTGGAGTTTATAAACCTTAGGGCTGCAAAATTTCTCTCAGTAGTCCTGCTGGTCCTAGCACCATAAAAGCTCCAAGATCAAAATTGGCCATCAGAATGGTTCTGAGTATTTCTGGTGCAGCTCACAGTATGCACTGACTTAGCAGGTGTGATGTGCATGCGCTGGAAGAATGCAAGTGGGTGGATTGTGGCAGCAAACATCCCCCAAATGCTGATTTTATGTGCCATCTGCTATTTCGGACAGTGCAGATCCAGTTAACCACAATCATTCTCCATGGTGTGATGCAGGATCTTGACAAGGAAGTCAGAGCAGTTGGTTGGCCTGTCAAGAGAAAGCCTGCTTCAGTAATGAGGGCTATAATTGGGGTACATTTTGGGCTGCAATATTATTTGGAGATTCAGCCCAGGCAGCTATTAAGGAGAGAATTGGGGAGTATTGGGTTTACTTGCAAAATTATATTTCTTCACTCCATGGGCTCAACTAACATTGACTGGAAAGCTAAAGTTGTTGTTATTTGGAGAGAACCTGTGTGAATTACTCACCAGAAACCGCCAACATTCATCTTTCTTCAGTATACCAAGAGAGAATCCTCTCGGCCGGCAATGTTTCAACTACCATGTTGAGGACTGATGAGAAGAGATTTTTTTTAAACTCTTTGTGATAACCAAGTGCATGCTACATCTTTAGACTACAATGCGTATCTAGGTGAATGAGGAGTGGGTGTTTTTGCATTTACATTTTGGGTGTTGTGGAAAATAAACATTCATCCTTTCTTTTGATTTCAATTTACAAGAAAATCTGTTTTGTGCATGTTCTTTAAAGCCACAGCATACAAACGGGTGAAAACTCCTCTCAAATACATCTTGCTGCAGTCAGCCAAGAGGTGAGCAAAGGGGAAATTATCCCACATCTCTCTCCCAGTGAATAACATGTCCATTACTGCATCAGAGGTCACAAAGGCTTGATATTGATAGAGTGAGGACTTCATTGTACTCTCACTGACCAAAGAGAATCGGGACCAGAAAGCAGCTGGAATTGCCAAGAAGATGTAAGAGGATCCAAGAAGATCCAATGCCAAGAATGAAATGAAATTAAATGAAAATTGCTTATTGTCACAAGGTCTGCTGGATCCCAGGACTCAGCTGCTCCCAGTCAGATGTCGAGCATTTGGATAAGAATAATAATAATCGCTTATTGTCACAAATAGGCTTCAATGAAGTAACTGTGAAAAGCCCCTAGTCACCACATTCCGGCGCCTGTTCGGGGAGGCTGGTACGGGAATTGAACCGTGCTGCTGGCCTGCCTTGGTCTGCTTTAAAATCCAGCGATTTAGCCCAGTGTGCTAAACCAGCCCCTCCTGGTGAATGACTCATTTATACCAGCCAGCCGCAGCTGCCAACTTTGACTCACCACAAAGAACCCGAGGCTGGCTGCTGGGTTACAAGGGATACCAGTTCAGCACCTGGCTAATGACGGACCTCCACCACCTAACCACGTGAGGACAGTGTGTCTATAATGTAATGGAACATGAAATTAAAATGAAATGAAAATCGCTTATTGTCACAAGTAGGCTTCAAATGAAGTTACTGTGAAAAGCCCCTAGTCGCCACATTCCGACGCCTGTTCGGGGAGGCTGGTATGGGAATTGAACCGTGCTGCTGGCCTGCCTTGGTCTGCTTTAAAAGCCAGCTATTTAGCCCAGTGTGCTAAACCAGCCCCGTGCTAAAACTGTGCTTTCACTGCTTGGACCACTTATTGGAGTCTTCAAAGTTCAAGGTGATCTGCAGTGTCCTCAATAACCCCGCTATCATAAGGGCACAACCCTTACTATCAGGCATCAAAGTCACCTTGGTCAGAGGAGAAGACAGGGAGGAGGCATCCGGGACCCGTCCACTGTGGGTGATCTGCCTTGTAGGCCCAGTTTCAGAGTGCAAAACCTCAAGAACGGACAGCACCAGTGCAGGCTGGTTGGCATTGGGGCCAAAGTAAAGGCACTAGTGGAGTGGCAGGTGGGAGCAGAAATGTGATCAACCTAAAAGAGGGCAGAAGGTTTGTGCTCCACAGATCCACTGCCATTTACCAGGGTGCAACTTAAGCAACCCCAAACAATCTGTTGGAGGATAAATTGCTGGACTGTTGTGAGAGCCTTTGAGCACTGGCATCCACAATCATGATGTGCCATCTAAGTCTCTAATGCACCAAGCAGGGCTTGCATTTAACAAGCAGAAATATCAGCATGGCCTCAGACTGAGCTTCCCTGTAGCATTAGAATGTTGAATGACTTCTGTTGTGCTGCATTGGAAATTGAGCCATCACCCATCGGACACCGCAGCATAGTTCGATCTGCAAGTGCTGTCATGGGGTTGCCATCATCGTCATGTTGCAAAGGATGGGATCCAAGCTCTGCGCGAAGCCCTGTGTCAAATTGGAAACAGAAACATCCATGTTTCATGGCAGTGACAGCTCACTGTTTCGGACCAAGCAGCTCAGTATGGATGCCCATCAGCATTCTCCTGTATGCCACCTCATCAAAGTCCCCAGCAGTGTCCTCTGCAGCAGAACACATGTGCAACGTGTCCTCCAGTGAGCCGGCACACAAACCACCCTCTTCCCCTTACATTTCCTCTGGAGCTCCAACATCTTCTATACAGTAAAAAAAAAATCATATTCTAACACAAGGCGCCCAAGAAGATAATTGCTGGTTACATGAAAGTATTTTTCAGGATTAGCAAATTTAAAATAGGAACTACACATTAATGAAGCATCTGAAGTAAATATATGGGGTGAGTTTTGTGATCTGGCCCGCCAGCTGGGAACGCTGCACAAAAACAGGAAAATTGTTGGAGGCGATGCTATCACAGTTGAGGTCCAAATCACACGTTTATTGGATTACCGATGATTTTAACTTTTTGTGTTGATCATATATTAGAAAGAGAGATCCGATACTAACCGTTATCTACTAACAAAAGGAGAAATAATTTGAGTTGGCCACAAAGGTACATGGAGAAGATATTATACATTTACAATTACTTTAGGAAAGAGAGATATGAATTGTGTCTTCCACAATAGAGGTTGATCACTGAAGAATGATTAATGGAAACCTATTTTGGCACTTCACTTGATGTAGGCAAGACGTTTTGCTTAAACTGTTCTCAGTAGTCTCCTCACGTCATTGAATCTTCAATCTAATAATCAATGCACTTTCAATGTAGCAATGTTTTTAATCTCCTAAAGTCACAGTAAAGGAAAATGTAAATCTGAAATTAATTCATGTAAATCAACATTAGCCTTCGAATTTAAAGTTGTATACAATGAAGTATCAGCATTTATTGAATGCTAATTTTGCCTCTTTCAAAAGGACAAAGACATTCAATTCATTGTATGTTATTTTAATACTCGAGTTGTAGCCTGAATTACAAAAAAAGTAGCTGCATTAAATAAAATCCTAGGGCGAAATTCTCCGGAAATGGCGCGATGTCCGCCGACTGCCGTCCAAAACGGCGCAAATCAGACGGGCATTGCGCCGCCCCAAAGGTGCGGAATGCTCCGCATCTTTGGGGGCCAAGCCCCAACCTTGAGGGGCTAGGTCGGCGCCAGACGAATTTCCGCCCAGCCAGCTGGCGGAAAAGGCCTTTGGTGCCCCGCCAGCTGGCGCGGAAATGACATCTCCGGGCAGCGCATGCGCGGGAGCGTCAGCGGCCGCTGACGGCATTCCCGCGCATGCACAGTGGAGGGAGTCTCTTCCACCTCTGCCATGGTGGAGACCGTGGCGGAGGCGGAAGGGAAAGAGTGCCCCCACGGCACAGGCCCGCCCGTGGATCGGTGGGCCCCGATCGCGGGCCAGGCCACCGTGGGGGCACCCCCCGGGGCCAGATCGCCCCGCACCCCCCCCCAGGACCCCGGAGCCCGCCCGCACCGCCTTGTCCCGCCGGTAAGGTAGGTGGTTTAATTTACGCCGGCGGGACAGGCATTTTAGCGGCGGGACTTCGGCCCATCTGGGCCGGAGAATCGTGCGGGGGGGCCCGCCAACCGGCGCGCCGCGATTCCCGCCCCCACCGAATATCCGGTGCCGGAGACTTCGGCAACCAGCGGGGGCGATATTCACGCCAGCCCCCGGCGATTCTCCGACCCGGCGGGGGGTCGGAGAATTTTGCCCCTTAAATCTCATTGACAATTGACTGTATGCAGTCCAGTTCATCGTCCTCAATTTTAATTACTTATAATTATACTGACAGAGGAACACAACAAAAACAAATCTAAAGATGCAGGAGTGTTAAATGTAAGGAAGTTTGCTAACCCTGATAACCATTGCACAGATTGCAAGGTTTATTAGCAGCGCTACCACTTTGTGATCATGTCAGTGCCAATTGTAGGATTGCCAAAGTCACGTAGAAGATCAGAATCAGTAGCAGCAGAGAGGAATAGAACCTCAGCTGGAGGAGGATTTTCGACCCAGGTGTTAGCTCAGAAGGTTAGCGTTGATATCGAGTCAAGAGTTGAAGCAACCAAGGTGGAATTAGAAACTTATGTTGATTTTTTAAAAATTTGTTCATGGGACGTGGGAGTCGCAGGCCATGCCAGCATTTATTGCCCATCCCTAATTGCTCTTAAGGGGGCATAGATAAGAGTCAACCACTTTGCTGTGGATCTGGAGTCACATGTAGGCCAGACCAGATAAGGATGGCAGATTTCCTTCCCTAAAGGACATAAGTGAACCAGATGGGTTTTTATGACAATTGACAATTGTTCCATGGTCATCATTAGATTCTTAATTCCAGATATTTTATTGAGTTAAATTCCATCACCTGCTGGGATGGGATTCGAACCCGGGTCCCAAGATCATTATCCTGGGTCTTTGGATTGCTAGTCCAGTGACAATACCACTATGCCACCACCTCCCCTCTATCGTAATATAGCTACAAAAGATTTACAGTTTTATTACTGATAGATATCTGGAGGCATAACGTGTTAACTATGCATATGGATACATTATCAATCTTAAAATGATGGATTATTCATTAAGACAGGGAATCAGTTACTTACCCCATGGCAGACAAATGTGATATTACCTCTTTAATGTTTTTGTGCTCTCTTGTATGAAGAATAGAAAAAGTGTACCCATGGGTTTATTACAGTATTTGATATGCTGGTTAGGTATCTGGTATCTTCACGCTTGGTATAGTTGCAGCTGGTTGAAAGTGCATTGATATTTGAGAAGAAACGTTTGTGTGAAGGAAGGAGATAGCATTCAGTAATGTACTCCAAGGTAACTCAACCACAAATTCTGGGAGTTTCCAAACAGGGCCACTAACATGTTAAAATATAACAAACTTATAGGTATTCTTAGCTATGCAATTATTAATCTTGGAATTAACTTTAGAGTTTTAAAATAATATTTCCATTCCTTCATTGATGGAAATTTTCTGTGTTTGAGTCTAAACACTGAAGTAAGATTGTGGACTCGAAGGAAAGAACCGACAACAGTTGTGATATTAGTTGTTGTATTAAATGAACCCTCTTATATCAAATTTGCCACATTGGTCTGCAGTGTGTTGAAATTGCAGCTTCTGAGTCAGCACTGTGAGTCAGTTATTGATGGGTTGGCAAATGGTTCTTTAGTAGAGGATTAAGGGTTTAGTCAAAGATGTAACAAGGGGCAGCACGGTAGCACAGTGGTTAGCACAGTTGCTTCACAGCTCCAGGATCCCAGGTTCGATTCCCGGCTTGGGTCACTCTCTGTGTGGAGTCTGCACATTTTCCCTGTGTCTGCGTGGATTTCCTCCGGGTGTTCCGGTTTCCTTCCACAGCCCAAAGATGTGCAGGTTAGGTGGATTGGTCACGCTAAATTGCCCTTAGTGTCCAAAAAGGTTCGATGGGGTTACGGGCATAGGCTGGAGGTGTGGGGCTTAAGTAGGGTGCTCTTTCCAAGGGCCAGTGCAGACTCGATGGCCTGAATGGCCTCCTTCTACACTGTAAATTCTGTAATTCTATGACTATTGATGGAGACAGGTCCTGGGTAACATTGAGGACAGGGGAATGAGCAAGTCCCATAATCAGTGTGAAATTACTTTATTCTTTCTATCCCTCGCCACAAAGCACTGAGGTGGCTCCTCTCTTTTTGTTACTTCACCATCTCATCCAAATTCCCCTCAACGAATCACTGCCACTGAGCCTCCTCCAAATGCAGATCTCTCTCCAATGTGAGCATGTGCAGGATTCAGCACATTGCCACAATACTACTTTATGAGGTATGCAGGAGGGAGCCCCAGATCTATTGGGATACCTCAAACTCTCAGTTTCTTTATGGTGAGTGCTCAATGATAATCCACAGCTGTGTGCAGCAGGTTAGAAGGACTCGCGGCAAGGAATTTAAGGACTATTGTAGGTTTGACAGCCTGTGGAAAAGAATGAGCCCTTGATCCAGCAAGCAGGCAGCAGGTCACATCATAGGGGCTGCAGAGGTCAGCAACATCCAGCCTGGCGAATCATAGACTCCTGATGCCCTTTAGATCAATCCAAAAAAGTGACTCTTGGCTTGTAAACCACGCATACTGGGTATGGTCTCCTCCAGCCTCTCTCACCTGCTGTCTTCTGGTGGATCCTACTGTTGGTTTCAAAGGCTGCTGCTTCCTCCTCTAAACATTCCTCCAACCACATAAGATTGGCAAGATAAAATAAATAAAATCTCACTGATTGTAATAAAGCATTAACAAATTGTGATCTGTAAGCTGAAAACTCTCCTGATGATCCCAACAGCACAATGGCAGACATCCTATGATACTATTAGCTGTAGGTGTGTGTTAGTGGCTGAGAAACCAATTACAGCACACTTTACTGGTGGGTGGAGCACTGAGTAGGACTTCTGTGTTGCTTTTTGTAGTTAAAATAGTATTGGTGTCTGAATTGCATCATATCCCAATTTACATATATTCACGAAGACCCGAAATGTCTTTGGCACCTGCTTCAGTTAACTCCAAATGGTGCAGCTAAAATGGTGATGAGCGGGTGCAGGGTGCCAAGGACACAGCCGTAAGAACCTTAATGAGTTCCCCTTGGGCAAGCAAGAGTTTTTGTAACTTATTTTCTTTTAAACAGGTTGAGGTCCTCTCTACTTTTTAAAGCTTTCGAACTTTGTTGCTTGTAGTCACGCAGTGCAGGGACCACTGCCGCAGAACTCCTGCAAGCTCCACTTGGATCTGAAGCACGGCAATCTCAGCCTCTTCATTTTCCCGTGCCTCCAGAGATCATGCTACAGCTCCCGGCGGCATTTTGCTTCAATCACTTAACAACATTGCTCTCTTTTCTTAAAAAGAAACTGTGCAGCAACTCTTTGTGTTCTGTTTACATTTAAGTTCCACTTTTCCTTAAACTCAAAATCACAGCTCTTGCTTCTAAGGGTTACTTCCTCTTCAATATTTTCTCTTATATATTTCTAAACTTTTGATTGTACTGGCCAAGCTAGCCTCGCTCCGCATCCATCCCTCAAGGGTCTGGCAACATCTCAACATCTTACTGGGTTCTCTTCGCTCAAAGACAGGCATTCAGGTGAGCATTTGCTCTTTTGCAGACTTTGATTAAAGTAAGATACTCAGTCAGACATGTCAGGTCACAGACAGTGTCATCAATCATCCGTGTTATCCTCGTCACCAATGTAGTAATTGTATGCTCATAGACATGGTCAGGAACACAGAGGCTATTTATTAATAAACCAAACTGTACAGAGGCCAGCAGCTCACTGCTGCCCTGGAGCAGTCCACTGGCTGCATCAGTCCCTACATATCTTCTAGATGTCTGCTGCTGAAGAGAGGACTCCACTTCCTGCGGTGATTACTCACTCTAGTCCCAATTGGCCCCTCAAGCGAGGTGACTCTCTTCTGCTGTGCTGCCCTTAAAGGGACAAACACCACACAAGTATATAACTGATAATGGCATTATCTTAAAATGTAATCAAATCAAATCAACAGTAAATGTTCATTGCAATAAATGTCCGTACCCTCAAAATTTCTTTTTGTTTAAAAATTCATGCATGTTCTGGTCATGTCCTGAACTTGTAAGGTTTTGGGTCTCTTTCTTCAACACGATGTCAAGAATGTTTGGGAATAAGCTTGCGCCTTTCACGCTGGTGGCCATTTTTAAAGTCTCGGACACATCGGAGCTGCAGACGGGGGTGAAGCTGGATGCTTTTCATGTCATAGAATTTACAGTGCAGAAGGAGGCCATTCGGCCCATCGAGTCTGCACCGGCTCTTGGAAAGAGCACCCCACCCAAGGTCAACACCTCCACCCTATCCCCATAACCCAGTAACCCCACCCAACACTAAGGGCAATTCTGGACACTATGGGCAATTTATCATGGCCAATCCACCTAACCTGCACATCTTAGGACTGCGGGAGGAAACCGGAGCACCCGGAGGAAACCCACGCACACACGGGGAGGATGTGCAGACTCCGCACAGACAGTGATCCAAGCCGGAATCGAACCTGGGACTCTGGAGCTGTGAAGCAATTGTGCTATCCACAATGCTACCGTGCTGCCTTCGCCTCATTGATAGCCCGGAGATGAGTTCTACTTGGGTAGAGGACTTCGGCCCTGCCCAGTGCTTCAACCTGGTTGAGAGACCTTATGGAGTTTTTATACTTAGAGAAGGTCAAGTACACCATGAAGGGTTGGCAGAAGGGTTCTACTCAAGATGACAGCCTTTCATTTCCCATTTCAGGGAGCTGGTCACTGTCAGATGCTGCGGCGGGGGGGAGGGTTCTGGTAACGTTTTGTTTTTATCTTTGGGGGGTGGGGCTGGGAGGGAAGATAAGTTCAGAATTATGTTTGTTGTGTGTTGTGGTTTTACTGTGTATTAATTGAAATTTTTTTCAATGAAAATTTGTATATTTTGGATTAGTGGATAAACAATTGCTAGCTTCTTTACACTACTGGACTATTTCCAACTCATTCCTGCCTGGCATTTCACATTCTATGTGTCATAATATCCACTCATGTATATAATGAGATGCAGACAGGCAGTGATTGACACATAGGATGACCAGTAAGCATACAACACAGCACAGCCAATCACCAGGCAGGACACCACCACTATAAAGCCAGAGGGCACTAGGTTTCCCGCTCTCTCGGGACCCAGCTACTGAGACAGTCAGAGTCCACGAGCTAGCACAGTGCAAACACCATGCGGTAGCTAGTAAGTCTGGTCAGGCTACTACAAGGTCACTAGTCAGATCAGTATAGAGCCGACCCACAGCTGAATATGTACAGCAGTTCATCTAGTTGAATAAAACAGTGTTGGATCTTCTCCTGTGTTAGACGTCTGTTTCTAACTTCCCTGCATCGAGTGCAGGCCATGTCAAACCAACCTGCCTAACACATCATGGTACCAGAGTGATATTGATCTTGACGGACCTACCTCGAGTGAATCAGCAAGCAGCCATCCAGCGAAATGGAAAACATCCAGCCTCCTCCGCAACTCCGCATCTCCGGCAACCTCGGCGCCAATTGGAAAATCTTCAAGCAAAAGTTCCTCTTGTACATCGAGGCCTCCGACCTCGAGGCAGCACCGGATGCCAGGAAGATCGCGCTATTTCTCTCCACTGCAGGGGACCACGCCATCCATATCTGCAATTCGCTTACGTTCACCAATGGCGAAGACGAAACGAAATTCAATACAGTCCTGCTGAAGTTCGACAGCCATTGCGACATTGAGGTGAATGAGAGCTTTGAACGGTACATCTTCCAGCAGAGGCTTCAGGGTAAGGATGAACCTTTTCAGTCCTTCATGACCCATCTCTGCATCCTAGCGCAGTCATGTAACTATGTCTCGATGGCTGATTCCATGATCCGGGATCATATCGTTTTCGGGATCCACTCCGACTCCCTGCAGCAGCAGCTCCTTAAAATCGAACAGTTGACCCTCTCTGTCGCTATCGAGACGTGCGTTGTCCATGAGCACGCCAAGAATCGTTACTCCCACATCAGGGCGGCAGAAACTGCAAAGCTGGCCTCCCACGAGGCAGAAAGGGTGCAGGCCATTGCACAAATGCAGAGCCTGAGCATCGAGGAGAGTGGCTGTTTCGCGCGCTTTTCTCGGATCCCTGCGCATGCGCGCCACGACCGAGTAGACAACGAGACCGAAAACCCGACTGCGCAGGTGCGTACGTCGGCCGACCGCACTGCGCATGTGCGATGGCGCACGGATTGCGCTGAAGTCAGCGTCATGACGTGTCCAAATTGTGGCTCCGCCCACTTAAAGCGGCAATGTCCGGCAAGAGGACGCCGATGTCTCCAGTGTGGCAAGCTTGGTCATTATGCAGCACTCTGCAGATCCGCTCCAGCGCTCAGCAGCCAGCGATCCCAGCTGCGGCGCAGAAGTATCCGCTCAATACAACAAGGCATGCCAGATTCTGATCCCGGCAGTCCAACGGACCCTGATGCTGACTGCCTCAAGTCTCCATATCACGTGGGCATCATAACCACACATGAGCTGGCCTCCACCACACCTGCGCAACGCCTCTCGATCCTCAGTGTGGGTCCCGACGACGAGTGGTGTGCTGTCCTCACAGTTAACAAGGCCCGCATCCGATTTAAACTGGGCACCGGCGCGTCTGCGAACCTCATCTCACAATCCGACCTCGACACCATCCGGGCCCGATCAAGCATTCTTCCACCGGCCTGTCAGCTCCTTGACTACAATGGCAATGCCATAGCTGCCAGTGGCTCCTGTCAACTAGGGGTATCCAACGTTACGATTTGAAATCGTCAGGGCGTCCCTGCTCGGTGCTCGCGCCTGCAAGCTCCTGAACCTGGTTCAGCGAGTCCACACCATGTCATCGTCACCGGCGACGGCCTCGCCCGATAAAAATTTGCAAGCCGACATAGACGACATTATTACGCAGTACCACAGCGTATTCGATGGAATGGGCATGCTCCCGTACCAATACAAAATACTGCTCAAGCCGAACGCCACCCCTGTAATCCATGCACCACGCCGGGTGCCGGCGCCCCTCAAGGATCGTCTGAAAAAACAACTACAGGACCTCCAAGACCAGGGCATCATCGCGAAGGTCACGGAGCCAACAGACTGGGTCAGCTCCATGGTCTGCGTAAAGAAGCCGTCAGGGGAGCTCCGCTTTTGCATTGATCCCAAGGATCTAAACCGCAACATCATGCGGGAGCATTACCCGATCCCGAAGCGTGAGAGTTAACCAGTGAGATGGCTCATGCCAAATTCTTCACTAAGCTCCCGGGGTTTTTGGCAATTGCAGCTGGACGCGTCCAGTCGCAAGCTGTGCACGTTCAACACCCCGTTCGGTCGCTACTGCTACAACCGGATGCCTTTTGGGATCATATCTGCCTCCAAAGTGTTTCATCGCATCATGGAGCAGATGATGGAGGGCATCGAGGGGGTACAAGTATACATGGATGACGTGATCATCTGGTCCACAATGCTCCAGGAACACATTGCTCGCCTCAAGCAGGTCTTCCAGCGAATTCATGAACACGGTCTCCAGCTCAACAGGGCAAGTGCTCATTTGGTCAATCTGATATAAAGTTTCTCGGCGACCACATCTCGCGGCAGGGTGTGCGGCCAGACGCCAACAAGGTCTTGGCGTTCAATGCCATGAAGACCCCGGAGGACAAGAAGGCGGTTCTCCGCTTCCTCGGGAAATTCATTCCCAATATGGCATCCCACACCACGGCCCTCTGCCATCTCGTCGAGAAGTCAAAGGAATTCCAGTGGCTGCCCACACATGAAACGGAATGGCGGGAACTGACGGCAAAGCTCACCACAGCCCCAGTTGCAGCGTTCTTCGACCCAACCAAGGAAACCAAGATATCGACTGATGCAAGCCAGGACGGCATTGGGGCGGTGCTCCTCCAGCGAGATGACTCCTCGTCCTGGGCTCCAGTGGCATATGCCTCCAGGGCCATGACGCCCACTGAGCAACGGTATGCCCAGATCGAAAAGGAGTGTCTGGGTCTCCTGACAGGAATAGTCAAATTTCATGACTACGTTTACGGCCTGCCGAAATTCACGGTGGAAACGGACTACAGGCCTCTAGTCCACATAATCCAGAAGGATTTAAATGACATGACACCTCGGTTACAGCGAATTCTTCTTTGACTCCACCGCTATGACTTTGAACTTGTCTACACGCCAGGCAAAGAGCTGATCATTGCAGATGCCCTATCCCGGTCCATCACCACACCGTGTGAACAAGGTGACTTCATCTGCCACGTAGAAGCGCAAGTGCAATTGTGTGCCACCAAACTCCCAGCCTCTGACGAACGGGTGGTCCAAATTCGTGAGGAAATGGCCAAGGATCCTTCACTGCAGCGTGTGATGCAGCACCTTACCCATGGCTGGCAGAAGGGACAATGTCCCCAATACTTTAATGTTAAAGATGAGCTGACGGTTGTGGAGGAAATCCTTCTGAAACTTGACAGGATCGTTATTCCTCAAAGCATGCAGGCTATGGTGCTGGGTCAACTCCATGAGGGTCACCTTGGAGTCGAGAAATGCCGACGCAGAGCTCAGGAGGCAGTTTACTGGCCAGGCATTAACTTATCATAGAATTTACAGCGCAGAAGGAGGCCATTTGGCCCATCGAGTCTGCACCGGCTCTTGGAAAGAGCACCCTACCCAAGGTCAACACCTCCACCCTATCCCCATAACCCAGTAACCCCACCCAACACTAAAAGCAATTTTGGACACTAAGGGCAATTTATCATGGTCAATCCACCTAACCTGCACATCTTTGGACTGTGGGAGGAAAACGGAGCACCCGGAGGAAACCCACGCACACACGGGGAGGGTGTGCAGACTCCGCACAGACAGTGACCCAAGCCAGGAATCGAACCTGGGACCCTGGAGCTCTGAAGCAATTGTGCTATCCACAATGCTACCGTGCTGGCCTTATCCAGGATATTGCCAACACGGTCCTCAATTGCCCCACCTGTCAGAAGTTTCAACCGGCTCAACCCAAGGAAACACTGCAGCAGCACGAGATGGTGAACTCTCCGTGGTCAAAAGTAGGTGTAGACCTTTTTCACGCCAAGGGGTGTGACTACGTACTCCTGGTCGACTACTTCTCCAGTTACCCAGAAGTGGCGAAACTGACTGCCTCACGTCGAAGGCGGTCATCAAAGCCTGCAAAGAAACATTCGGCAGGCACGGGATACCGTTCACGGTAATGAGCGACAACGGTCCATGCTTTTACAGCCAAGAATGGTCTGATTTTGCACAGTCCTACAACTTCCGTCACGTTACCTCCAGTCCCCACTACCCGCAATCAAACGGGAAGGCCGAGAAAGGGGTCCATATTGTCATATTGTCAAGCGGTTGCTGTGCAAAGCTGCAGACTCAGGCTCCGACTTCAACCTGGCGATGCTGGCATACAGGGCGACCCCACTGTCCACTGGGTTGTCTCCAGCGCAGATGCTCATGAATCGCACTCTGAGGACCACAGTTCCAGCCATCCATGTTCCAGACCTTGACCACCTCACGGTACGACAAAAAGTGCAGCAGTCCCGGGCCCAACAGAAGGCCACATATGATGCTCATGCCACGGATTTACCTGAGCTGGCTCCAGCCGATCATGTTCGCGTCCAGTTGCCTGAGGGCGGTTGGTCAGCCACAGCTGTTGTTGTCAAACAAGTTGCCCCGAGGTCTTTCATTGTTCGCATGGCTGACGGCTCCCTGCTACGGCGCAACAGACTGGCATTGCGAAGAGTTCCACGCCCACCACCTGACCGCAGTGCTCCGCCGGCTATCTTCCTTCCTCCGGACGTACCCTGCCACGAGGCCACCGGTATCTGCCAGCGATCCTGCCGGCCCACGTGACCACCGCAATGGCAGCGATCCCACCTCTCCACATGCAGGCGGCTCCTGAGCCACCTCTGCGGCAATCGACAAGAATTCAACGCCTGCCACAAAGACTGAATCTGTAGACTTAACTTTTGTAAATTTTGGTGACTGAATCCATCGACTTAACTCTTGTAAATATTGCTTAGCTTGCCATGTATCTGCACTATCGATATCTTCCCATGTACATACGTTTGTTCAATCACCGTTTGTATATAGTCAGGCATATATATATATATATATATATATATACACACACCTCAGTATTTATTTAACTCAAAAAAAAAGGGATGTAATAATATCCACTCATGTATATAATGAGATGCAGACAGGCAGTGATTGACACATAGGATAACCAGTAAGCATACAACACAGCACAGCCAATCACCAGACAGAACACTACCACTATAAAGCCAGAGGGCACTAGGTTTCCCGCTCTCTCGGGACCCAGCTACTGAGACAGTCAGAGTCCACGAGCTAGCAAGCACAAACACCATGCGGTAGCTAGTAAGTCTGGTCAGGCTACTACAAGGTCATTAGTCAGATCAGTATAGTGTCGATCCACAGCTGAATATGTACAGCAGTTCATCTAGTTGAATAAAACAGTGTTGGATCTTCTCCTGTGTTAGACATCTGTTCCTAACTTCCCTGCATCGAGTACAGTCCACATCGAACCAACCTGCCTAACATATCACTATGGTCTGTTAACTTGGGTCATCCCAAACTCTGCAGCCAGTGTCCTTATGCGTACCAAGTCCGGTTCACCCATCTGCCCTGAGCTCGCTAACCTACACCAGCTCTCAGTCAAGAAACACTTTGATTGTAAAATTAACATCCTTGTTTTCAACTCCCTCCATGGCCTTGTCCCTCCCGATAGCTGTAACCCCCTTTAGCCCCATAACCCTTATTGATCCGTTGAACATTCCCGAACATTGGAGCCGTGCCTTCAGTTTTCCTTCCATCCTTAAACCTCCCTGACTCCACTTTTTGAGTAAGCTTTTGACCATCTGGTCCAATATCACCCAATATGGCTCAGGGTTTAATTTTGTTTCATAAAACTCCTGTGAAGAGCCTTGGACTTCTTGTTAAAGGCAGTATATAAAGATGAGTTGATGTTATACTATGCACCCACGACAGACTTTACTAGTAGTACAGTGACTATCACTCATGGTGAAGGCAGTGATTACAAGAACTGCAATAGTAAAATATCACACAGCAGTCTGGAAAACAGATACTCAGCGAACGTTCAGAATTATGGGAGGCAACTGGAGTTATGGTCAAAGATCGGTTTAAAGGAGCTTTTTACTTATAGATGAATACATCAAAAGGTAGAAAATTGAGGAAGGAGGGTCCAGAAGCTGTAATAGTGGCTGGCTCTGCGATTGAGGATGAAGGGACCGAATGCAGAAAAACAGAGGTTGTCAATGGGGTTGGAAGGATCTGCAAGAGATTAATATACAAAAAAGAGGTCCAGGGTTTTGAAATTGCCACTTGAGCAAAGGGAACTGAGAATATTCTGAAAGACAAGGAAAATAGGGGAGTAGGGTTCAGTACGCAATAGGATGGTGATGTACTAAATGCGTTGCAGCGTATGTAGGATGGCACTCAAGAGCCCAATAAACTAGGCTTTCTTTGAGATACTTTAGCTGTAGGATTTAAAGCTTAGTTCAGGTCAAGTAGACACCCCAAAGTTGTACACTGTGGGGTTCAGCCCAAGAGAGCAAATGGTGGAATCAGAGACGAAAGTATACAGTTTGTAGTGGAAACCACAGAAACATATCAGACAGCATGAAACATAGCAAAACATATGTTTACATTGTGATATTAGTTAATGTGCACATATAAAAAATAATATTTGAAGCAACTAATATTACCATTCATCATATTTAGCTCACTGGTCCTCCTGATTGCATGTCTAGACTATGGTAAATTACGAATGGTAAAGATGCAAATTCTTTGCCTCCTGACACTGCATTAGCCATCTGCTTCTGCAGTAAACACAATTTATAATTCTCTGAATCTTTTAGTTATGCTTTGGCAAATTTCCAGTCTCATCACAAGTATAATTCTAGATAGACCTGCTGACGAATTAGGGCATTGATTACATTTCACAATGATGAGGTATCAGCCTTTTGATCACTGATTTTTTTTAGAAGTAAATTTCATGGCAGATGATCAGGTATGTTGTGAGATTCCAGATTTTCTTTTGGCACGATGGAAATGAAAGTCAAAGGCTTAACTTCCTTGGATGATTTCAATTTGGTCTGACCTCCATTTGTTGGTAATTTATCCTCAAAGTTGGAGGCTTTAAGTTGCACATCCTTATTTTGTCCCTCATTTTTATTTCCAATGCCTGCAAACTGTGCAGAGTTCAATGGCTCGTAACGGGATAAAGCCACAGTCAAGCTTCTGTGATCCCACCGTAGAAATTTCAGGGTCAAAGCAACAACATTTTCAGTTTTTCTCTCAAAGTTTGTGTCCCAGTTCATGGGGACAGATGGTTGGGAAAGAAACCACCAGTTACAATTCAGCTACGTGTGTATGAATATGTGTATTGTAATGAATACAAAGGGTTAACAGTAAAGTAATAATACTTCTCACCACCAGATGGAGATAAGGAGCAGTGGCAGAAATATCATGTGACTTCTGGGATTCTGTGAGAAGGTTGTAAGGTGTTAGAGAGATGTATAGCATAAAGTTCTGTTATAAGAGATATCGTATTGTTTTATTCAATAACTTCTTCCTTGTTGACTGGTTAGAATCTTTAATTTAGTAGTGTAAAATAAATCAGCTTTGTTCAGTAACAAGGGCAGTATGATGGCGCAGTGGTTAGCACTGCTGCCTCATGGCGCCGAGGTCCCAGGTTCAATCCCGGCTCTGGGTCACTGTCCGTGTGGAGTTTGCACATTCTCCCTATGTTTGCTTGGGTTTCGCCCCCACAGTCCATAGATGTGCAGATAGGTGGATTGGCCACTCTAAATTGCCCCTTAATTGGAAAAAATGAATTGGGTACTATAAATCTTTTTAAAAAGGCTTTGTTCAATAACCCAGCTAGATGTTCTTTGCTAACACTACATTCTCGGAGCATCCTGATAGACCCAACAGAGAACATCACAGTGTTTTGTTATGCTCTTGTCGTGGCATAAGCTGCTTCCTTGATGTGCACTCTGACAAAGGAAGATTCAGACTTGGAGATAGCTTCAACACGTTTATTGAACTATTAACACTTTCCTACTTGGATTCGACGCTACTGTTAATCCTGCTATAGAACAGAGAACATTACAGCACAGTACAGGCCCTTCGGCCCTCGATGTTGCGCCAACCTGTGAAACCACTCTAAAGTCCATCTACACTATTCCCTTATCGTCCATATGTCTATTAAATGATCATTTGAATGCCCTTAGTGTTGGCGAGTCCACTACTGTTGCAGGCAGGGCATTCCACGCCCTTACTACTCTCTGAGTAAAGAACCTACCTCTGACGTCTGTCCTATATCTATCTCCCCTCAATTTAAAGCTATGTCCCCTCGTGCTAGACATCATCATCCGAGGAAAAAGGCTCTCACTGTCCACCCTATCCAATTTTCTGATCATCTTGTATGCCTCAATTAAGTCACCTCTTAACCTTCTTCTCTCTAACGAAAACAGCCTCAAATCCCTCAGCCTTCCCTCACAAGGGGCGAGATTCTCCGACCCCCCGCCGGGTCGGAGAATCGCCGGGGGCTGCCGTGAATCCTGGCCCCGCCGGTTGCCGAATTCTCCGGCACCGGATATTCGGCGGGGGCGGGAATAGCGCTGCGCCGGTTGGCGGGCCCCCCCCCCCCCCCCGCGATTCTCCGGCCCGAATGAGCTGAAGTCCCGCTGCTAAAATGCCTGTCCGCCGGCGTAGATTAAACCACCCACCTTACCGGCGGTACAAGGCGGCGCGGGCGGGCTCCGGGGTCCTGGGGGGGGGGCACGGGGCGATCTGGCCCCGGGGGGTGCCCCCACAGTGGCCTGGTCCGCGATTGGGGCCCACTGATCCGCGGGCGGGCCTGTGCCGGTGGGGCACTCCTTTCCTTCCGCCTTCACGACTGTTTCCACCATGGCGGAGGCGGAAGAGACTCCCTCCACTGCGCATGCGTGGGAATGCCTTTAGCGGCCGCTAACGCTCCCGCGCATGCGCCTCCCAGAGATGTAATTTCCGCGCCAGCTGGCGGGGCTCCAAAGGTCTTTTCTGCCAGCTGGCGGGGCGGAAATTAGTCCGGCGCGGGCCTAGCCACTTAAGGTTGGGGCTCGGCCTCCCAAGATGCGGAGCATTCCGCACCTTTGAGGCGGCGCGATGCCCGACTGATTTGCGCCGTTTTGTGCGCCAATAAGCGGACATTGCGCCGATACCGGAAAATTTCGCCCCAGATCTTCCCGCCATACCAGGCAACATTCTGGTAAATCTCCTCTGCACCCTTTCCAATGCTTTCACATCCTTCCTGTAATGCGATGACCAGAATTGCACGCAATACTCCAAATGCGGCCACACCAGAGTTTTGTACAGCTGCAACATGACCTCATGGCTCCGAAACTCAATCCCTCTACCAATAAAAGCTAACACACCGTACGCCTTCTTAACAACCCTCTCAACCTGGGTGGCAACTTTCAGGGATCTATGTACATGGACACCGAGATCTCTCTGCTCATCCATACTGCCAAGAATCTTACCATTAGCCCAGTACTCTGTCTTCCTTTTATTCCTTCCAAAATGAATCACCTCACACTTTTCTGCATTAAACTCCATTTGCCACCTCTCAGCCCAGCGCTGCAGCTTATCTATGTCCCTCTCTAACTTGTAACATCCTTCCGCACTGTCCACAACTCCACCGACTTTAGTGTCATCTGCAAATTTACTCACCCATCCTTCTACCCCCTCCTCCAGGTCATTTATAAAAATGACAAACAGCAGTGGCCCCAAAACAGATCCTTGTGGTACACCACTAGTAACTGGACTCCAGTCTGAACATTTCCCATCAACCACCATCCTTTGTCTTCTTCCAGCTAGCCAATTTCTGATCCAAACTGCTAAATCACCCTGAATCCCATGCCTCCGTATTTTCTGCAGTAGCCTACCGTGGGGAACCTTATCAAACGCTTTACTGAAATCCATATACACCACATCAACTGCTTCACCCTCTTCCACCTGTTTGGTCACCTTCTCAAAGAACTCAATAAGGTTTGTGAGGAACTACCTACCCTTCACAAAACCGTGTTGACTATCTCTAATCAAATTATTCCTTTCCAGATGATTATACATCCTATCTCTTATAAACCTTTCCAAGACTTTGCCCACAACAGAAGTAAGGCTCACTGTTCTATCGTTACCGGGGTTGTCTATACTCCCCTTCTTGAACAAGGGGACAACATTTGCTATCCTCCAGTCTTCTGGTACTATTCCTGTAGACAATGGTGACTTAAAGATCAAAGCCAAAGGCTCAGCAATCTCCTCCCTAGCTTCCCAGAGAATCCTAGGATAAATCCAATTCCAGCCCAGGGGACTTATCTATTTTCACACTTTCCAGAATTGCTAACACCTCCTCCTTATGAACCTCAAGCCCTTCTAGTCTAGTAGCCTGAATCTCAGTATTCTCCTCGACAACATTGTCTTTTTCCTGTGTGAATACTGACGAAAAATATTCATTTCGCACCTCTCCTATCTCCTCGGACTCCATGCACAACTTCCCACTACTGTCCTTGACTGGCCCTACTCTTACCCTAGTCATTCTTTTATTCCTGACATATCTATAGAAAGCTTTAGGGTTATCCTTGATCCTATCTGCCAAAGACTTCTCATGTCCCCTCTTGGCTCTTCTTAGCTCTCTCTTTAGATCCTTCCTAGCTAACTTGTAACTCTCGAGCGCCCTAAATGAACCTTCATGTCTCATCTTTATATAAGCCTCCTTCTTCCTCTTGACAAGTGTTTCGACTGCTTTAGTAAACCACGGTTCCCTCGCTCAACCACTTCCTCCCTGCCTGACAGGTACATACTTATCAAGGACATGCAGTAGCTGTTCCTTGAAGAAGCTCCACATTTCCATTGTGCCCATCCCCTGCAGTTTTCTCTCTATCCGATGCATCCTAAGTCTTGCCTCATCGCATCATAATTGCCTTTCCCCCAGATATAACTCTTACCCTGCGGTATATACCTATCCCTTTCCATCACTAAAGTAAACGTAATTGAATTGTGGTCACTGTCACCAAAGTGCTCACCTACCTCCAAATCTAACATCTGTCCTGGTTCATTACCCAGTACCAAAACCAAATGGCCTCGCCTCTCGTTGGCCTATCTACATACTGTGTCAGGAAACCCTCCTGCACACATTGGACAAAAACGGACCCATCTACAATACTCGAACTATAGCGTTTCCAGTCAATATTTGGAAAGTTAAAGTCCCCCATAACAACTACCCTTATGCTTTCACTCCTATCCAGAATCACCGTTGCAATCCTTTCCTCTACATATCTGGAACTTTTCTGGGGCCTATAGAAAACCCCTAACAGGGTGACCTCTCCTTTCCTGTTTCTAACCTCAGCCCATACTACCTCAGTACACGAGTCCTCATCAAACGTCCTTTCTGCCACCGTAATACTGTCCTTGACTAACAATGCCACCCCTCCCCCTCTTTTACCACCTTCCCTGAGCTTCCTGAAATATCTAAACCCCGGCACCTGTAACAACATTCCTGTTCCTGCTCTATCCATGTCTCCGAAATGGCCACAACATCGAAGTCCCAGGTACGCAAGTTCACCCATCTTATTCCGGATGCTCCTGGCATTGAAGAAGACACACTTTAAACCACCTTCCTGCCTGCTGGTACACTCCTGCAACTTTGAAACCTTACTCATGACCTCACTACTCTCAACCTCCTGTATACTGGAGCTACAATTTAGGTTCCCAAACCCCTGCTGAACTAGTTTAAACCCTCCCGAAGAGCATTAGCAAATTTCCCCCCCAGGATATTGGTACCCCTCTGATCCAGGTGTCGACCATCCCATTTTTAGTTGTCCCACCGACCCCAGAATGAGCCCCAATTATCCAAAAATCTGAAACCCTCCCTCCTGCACCATCCCTGTAGCCACGTGTTCAACTGCTCTCTCTCCCTGTTCCTCATCTCGCTAGCACGTGGCACGGGTAACCAACCCAGAGATAATAACTCTGTGCTAGATCTAAGTTTCCACCCTAGCTCCCTGAATTCCTGCCTTACATCCCTGTAGCTACTCAGACTGACTAACCAGTCTGCTACAATCCACGTGATGGGAGTGATGTTCAATCAACCCTGTGTCTGTACTCACTGAGAGTCTCCACTGGAAAGAGGAAGATCATGTGTGCAGTGTCCTTATATATGGATTGGTGTAATGCCCCCCTGTGGTAGTGTCACCTCTGTGTGTATCGTGAATGCCCATTGGTCATGTCCTATCTTACCGACCTATTGGTTAACTGGCTGTGTGTCGTGTCTCTGGTGCTCCCTCTAGTGTCTAGCTAGGTGTAGTGTATGTACATTAACCCTTTGTGTACTTAGTGATGTATATCACCGCAGGTTGTTATACTGCAGGTAGGTTATTTGAAAGTATTACCTTTTGACAGTGATCGAAGTGTAACAGGCCCAAAGATACTTATATCTTTAATCAGGAAACAGTTTGTTTTACATCTGTGGCTACAGAGGCACAGAACGTACGATCGCTAGCAACTGAATACCGGGTAATTTTTAAACCACTGTTGTTTAGCCCTTAGTTAACATTAGAAAGATTTAAACTTTCCTTTTCAACTTGGTCTTGTACCAGCTGTAATATGGTTACACTTCAGGTGGTTAGAAATGGAGTCTCTAATTGCTTGCTGCAACTCACAATGCTTTACTAACGTATACCTATGTAGAAAAGATGATGCTTGCACTACATGATACACTACTTGGATGCAAAGGTGAAACCACTTCAAGACATGGGGCGTCATTCTCCGACCCCCCAGCGGGTCGGAGAATGGCCGTTGGCTGCCGTGAATCCCGCCCCCGCCGGTTGCCGAAGTCTCCAGTACCGGAGATTGGGCGGGGGTGGGAATCGGGCCGCGTCAGTTGGCGGGCCCCCCCGCTCAATTCTCCGGCCCGGATGGGCCGAAGTCCCGCCGAGAAATTGCCTGTCCCGCCGGCGTAAATTAAAGTAGGTATTTACCGGCGGGACAAGGCGGCGTGGGCGGGCTCCGGGGTCCTGGGGGGGCGCGGGGCGATCTGACCCCGGGGGGTGCCCCCACGGTGGCCTGGCCTGCGATCGGGGCCCACCGATCCGTGGGCGGGCCTGTGCCGTGGGGACACTCTTTCCCTTCTGCCTCCGCAACGGCCTCCACCATGGCGGAGGCGGAAGAGACTCTCCCCACTGCGCATGTGCGGGAAACTGTCAGCGGCCGCTGACGCTCCCGCGCATGCGCCGCCCAGGGATGTCATTTCCGCGCCAGCTGGCGGGGCAACAAACGCCATTTCTGCCAGCTGGCGGGGCGGAAATCCCTCCGGCGCCGGCCTAGCCCCTCAATGTCGGGGCTCGGCCCCCAAAGATGCGTAGCATTCCGCACCTTTGGGGCGGTGCGATGCCCGTCTGATTGGCGCCGTTTTGGGCGCCAGTCGGCGGACATCGCGCGTTGGGGGAGAATTTCGCCCATGATACATGGGGTGGGATTCTCTGGTCCCTCAGCCGCGTGTTTCTCAGCCATGCGCCGTGCGCTGGCGGCGGGATTCTATCCTCCCACCGCTTGTCAATGGAGCTTCAAATTGAAACCACTCCATGCCACCGGGGAACCCACTGGCGGCGGTGCGCTGCCAATCGGAAAAGTGAATCCCGACGGCCAGAGAATTCTGGCCATGATCTTTTTAAAAATAAATTTAGAGTACCCAATCCTTTTTTCCCCAAGTAAGGGGCAATTCACCTATCCTGCACATCTTTGTGGGTTGTGGGGGTGAGATCCACGCAGACCCACATGGACAGTGACCCGGGACCGGGATCAAACCCGGGTCCTCAGCGCCGTGAGACAAGCAGTGCTAACCACTGTGTCACTGTGCGCCCTGGCCATGAACTTTTATCATAAAGGATCAGACGTTATTATTTACCATTTACACCTCACAGCATAACTGGGCTTTTTAAAACAACATATTCAGAAAAATTACTGAGACAAAATAAATTACATTGACACATCTTTGAATGTTATCTGAAACTTACTTTAAAAGACTACTCTCATAAGCAAATACTCAATTTCCCAGGTAATTACAAATAAGACAGAAAAATTTCTATACTATTATTTTCTGCCACTTTTCTTTTTTTGGCTATGACTAAGACAACTGAAAGTTTCTCTCGTTTGATCCAATCTGGGTAGCACGGTAGCACAGTGGTTAGCACTGTTTCTTCACAGCTCCAGGGTCCCAGATTCGATTCCCGGCTTGGGTCACTGTCCGTGTGGAGTCTGCACATTCTCCCCGTGTCTGCGTGGGTTTCCTCCGGGTGCTCCGGTTTCCTCCCACAAGTCCCCAGAGACGTGCTGTTAGGTAATTTGGACATTCTGAATTCTCCCTGTGCACCCGAACAGGCGCCGGAATGTGGCGACTCGGGGCTTTTCACAGTAACTTCATTGCAGTGTTAATATAAGCCTACTTGTGACAATAAAGATTATTATCTGTGAAACCTATTAACATTCATCAGATCATTGTTTAGTAACAGCCTCATTCTATTTCTATTGATAGTTTGTTGTACTATTAATTAAAATTATATCAAAAACACCAATAACTTCTATTTATGTAGCTCAAAAAAACATTTTAAAAAATGTGACAAGAGGTCCACTGATTCGAACAGTAAATCTTAAAGGTAAATATTTTGCAGAGCTATAATTTACGTAAAATATTCATCAGCACCCTACCCGCTAATCTCATGGCAGCAAAAAGTTAAGTATATAATTTTAAAACTTTAATAATTCTAAATACAGACTGATTTCAAGATCTTTTCTTCAACATGCAGTAGATTATAGACAGTGTACAAATGTAATTATATCAGAATACTTTGCAACTAATAGGATTGAATCATGATTGATCTACTGAAAAACATACACCAAATGCGATGATTTACATTCAAACACCATCAATTACCATGAGTGAGGCCACAGCCATTTTAAAGTCAGGTCGTGGTGGTGAACTGTAGGCCCAGAACCAGGGCTCGGAGATCGCCAGGCAGATCAACTGGCTCCTGATGTCTTTCGGCTCCCATTAGTTCAAATACAATGTCAGCTATTCAACCATGACAGCCACATCAGCCAAACACATTGCCAAGACACTCACTGGCACAGTATACAGAAGAATGCTGATCGGTGTACATAATGAAATGCTCACTGCCACAGAGCATGGGGAAATCTAACACCAATTGAGCAAAGGGTTTTTGTAAAGCTTGGAAACCATTCATTCCAGCCTGGAAAATGGTGGTCAAAACCATCAACACACATGTGGACCCAGCCATGATTCAATGTCGGATGGCCGGTATCTCAGCTTTCATTACAGCACGAGCAGCTTCCATTAAGTGTGAGAGCTGACTTCCGGTGGCGACCATGCGAGAGTAGGTCGTGAATACGGCAGCTCCCGCCGCGAACGGACTTCCGGGCCCTTTTTAGGAGATTTAGCGGCTCTCCCTCGGTGAAATTCGACGGGGCAAGCAACGCTGGAAAGGTTCCCCACATCGGTTTATGAAGGGGACCAGAAGTAGGGCTGCGAAGCAAGCAAGTGCCGAGAAGCGGGTGGAATGGGCGCGGGAGCACAAAATGGCGGCCGGTTCGGATCAGGCAGCGTGGGCCCAGTGGTCACGGGAACAGCAGGACTTCCTCAGAAGCTGCTTTGCAGAGTTAAAAATGAAGATGCTGGCCCCGATGAAGGCCTCAATGGAGAAGATGGTGGAGACCCAGAAGATGCAGGAGAAGGCGAACAAGGAGATCGAGAAAAAGGTCTCTGATAATGAGGATGAGATACTTGGTCTGGCCGCCTGGGTGGAGGTGCATGATGCCTTGCATAAAAGATGGCAGGAGAGATTGGAAGACCTTGAAAACAGGTCCAGAAGGCAAAACCTGCAAATTTTGGGCCTTCCTGAGGGTGCGGAGGGGTTGGACGTGAGTGTATTTGTGACCACGCTGCTGGGGCTCTGATGGGGACGGGGGCATTTCCTCGATCTCTGGAACTGGACGGGGCGCACAGAGTCCTCGCAAGGAAGCCCAAGACTAACGAACCGCCGAGGGCTATGGTGGTACGGTTTCACTGCTTCTCAGACAAGGAACGTGTCCTGCGATGGGCCAAAAGGAGCGGAGCAGCGGTGGGAGAACAGTGTAATTCGCATTACCAGGACCTGGGAGCAGAACTGGCTATGAGGCACGCTGGATTCAACCGTGCTAAGACGGCCCTCCACAACAAAAGGGGTGAAGTTCGGACTGCTGCATCCGGCGAGGCTTTGGGTCACGTATCAAGATCGTCACCACTGCTTTGATACACCGGACGAGGCGTGGACATTTATCAAGCAGGAAAAGTTGGACTCGAGCTAAAGGACAGCCACACTTTGATGTTGTCCTAACATAAGATTGGAGTAATGTTAAATGTTTGAGGGGGCTGGGGAGGTGGCTGGAGGGAGCTATGTTATGTTGTTTCCCTTTTTCTCTGGCCATGCTCTCTGCTTTTACGGAGCTCAGCCACAGAGTGGGGAGAGGGGCCCGATACTTAGGGCTGCTCTTCAGGCATCTGGAGCCGTTTCTTTCGTGGGGCCGGGTTAGTGCCCGGGGTTTGTTTCTTGTTTCACTGGGGAGGGCGGGGAGGGAAATATTCTTTGGGGGCTGTAAAGGCAGTCAAATTGGGCTTTCCATAGGAAGGGAGGGGCCCGAATAACGAGGCAACAGGATGATCGGAGTCAGAGGTGGGAGCGTCTGGGGTCAGCTGACTCACGGAAGCATAATGGGAGGAGAGTTAGTGTTAAGCTGGTGCTTGACTTGGGGGATTGGGATCGTGGGGCTGTTGGGGGAGGGGGGTGAGGGATGCTGCTTTGCTGACAGAAGAGAAGCCAACTTTGGGGAACAGATGGAGAGTCGGCGGGGGGGGGGGGGGGTCCTCCAATGGGAGGGCTCGAGTAAGCGGGGGGGCGCGGACTCGTGGCTGGCCAGTCAAAGCCCAGGTCAAGAAAGTGACCGGCAGTGGCTAAGGAACGGAGGGGTTTCAATGAACAGTTGCGGGGCGTAGAGCCATGGAGATTCGCTCGGCCGAGGGCGAGGGAGTTCCGTTTTTTCTCCCACGTTTACAAAGTTTATTCTTGTACAGATTTTTTTGTTGTGAGCAGGGCGTTAATCCCAAGGGTGGAGGGGACGGAATACTCGGCCATTGCCATCTCGGACCATGCTACGCACTGGGTGGACTTGCGACTTGGCGAAGAGAGAGGGCAGCACCTACTCTGGAGGCTAGATGTGGGACTGCTAGCGAATGACGAGGTTTGTGGGCAGATAAATAGGAACATCCAAAACTACTTGGAAACAAATGGTACGGGAGAGTTAACAGCGACTACGGTTTGGGAGGCTCCGAAGGCAGTTATTAGAGGGGAGTTAATGTCTATCAGATCCCATAAGGAGAAGAAAGAAAGAGCGGAGAGAGAGAGGCCAGTTGAGGAGATACTCAGAGTAGACAGGAGTTACGCGGAGACCCCCGAGACGGGGCTACTGAAGGAACGCCAGAGACTGCAGGCGGAGTTTGATCTGCTGACCACAGGGAAAGCGGTAGCACAGCTGAGGAAGGTTAAAGGGGCAGCCTATGAATATGGGGAGAAAGCGAGTAGAATGCTGGCGCACCAACTTCGTAGGAGAGAGGCGGCCAGGGAAATTGGGGGAGTTAGGGATAAGAAAGGTAACACGGTCTTGGACCCAGAGGAGGTGAACAAAGTCTTCAAGGAGTTTTATGGTAAACTGTATGAGTCAGAATCCCCGGCCGGAGGGAAAGGGGATTCATGGACCAATTGAGGTTTCCAAAGGTGGAAGAGGATCTGGTGGAGGGACTGGGGGCCTGATAGAGTTGGAGGAGATTGTTAAGGGCCCAGGGAGTATGCAGTCGGGCAAGGCCCCGGGGCCGGACAGCTATCGTGTAGAATTCTACAAGAAATTTTCGGAACTGTTGAGTCCACTCCTGCTAAGGACCTTTAACGAGGCTAAAGAGAGAGGGACCTTCCCCCCAACAATGTCACAGGCCTCGATCTCATTCATTCTGAAATGGGAGAAAGATCCGCTACAATGTGGGTCCTACAGACCGATATCGGTCTTGAACGTAGATACCAAATTGCTGGCCAAGATTTTGGCCGCTAGAATAGAGGACTGTGTCCCAGGGGTGATAGGGGAGGATCAGACAGGCTTCGTTAAGGGCAGGCAACTGGACTCCAATGTACGGAGGCTCCTAAACATTATTATGATGCCCTCAGAGGGAGGGGAGGCAGAAGTAGTGGCTGCGATGGATGCAGAGAATGCCTTTGACCAGGTGGAATGGGAGTACCTGTGGGAAACGTTAAGAGGCAATCAAAATGATCAGGGGGTTAGATAGGGTGGACAGTGAGAGCCTTCTCCCGCGGATGGAAATGGCTAGCACGAGGGGACATAGCCTTAAACTGAGGGGTAATAGATATAGGACAGAGGTCAGAGGTAGGTTCTTTACGCAAAGAGTGGTGAGGCCGTGGAATGCCCTACCTGCAACAGTAGTGAACTCGCCAACATTGAGGGCATTTAAAAGTTTATTGGATAAGCATATGGATGATAATGGCATAGTGTAGGTTAGATGGCTTTTGTTTTTTGACTTCCCATGTCGGTGCAACATTGTGGGCCGAAGGGCCTGTACTGCGCTGTATCGTTCTATGTTCTATATTCTAAGGTTTCGATTCGGTGAGGGATTCATAGGGTGGGTCAAACTACTTTATCAGGCCCCCGTAGCAAGTGTATGCACGAATAGGGTGAGGTTGGAGTATTTTAGGCTTCACCGAGGGACGAGGCAGGGGTCTCCCTGTTACTACTCGCCCTTGCAATAGAGCCGTTGGTCATAGCGTTGCGGGCTTCAAAGACCTGGCAGGAGTTGGTTCGGGGGGAGGGGGGGAGAGGAGCATTGGGTCTCGCTTTTTGCGGATGACCTGCTCCTGTATATTTCGGACCCACTAGAGGGGATGGGGGAGGTCATGCAGATTCTGAGGGACTTCGGTAACGTTTCGGGGTACAAATTAAACGAGAGGAACAGCGAGATGTTCGTGATCCAAGTTAAAGGGCAGGAGAAGAGACTGGGAGAGCTTCCGCTTAATATGGTAGAGAAGAGCTTTCAGTACCTAGGTATACAGGTGGCTCGAAACTGGGATGCCTCCACAAGCTTAATTTATCGCGGCTGGTAGAGCAGATGGAGGGGGATTTTAAAAGGTGGGACATGTTCCCGCTTTCTCTAGCGGGGAGGGTGCAGACTGTTAAGATGACGGTCCTCCCCAGATTTTTGTTTGTCTTCCGGTGCCTTCTCATCTTCAACCCTAAATCCTTCTTCAAGCGGGTGAACAAGATCACTCGGGATTTGGATGGGCAAATAAAACCCCGCGAGTGAAGAGACTGTATCTGGCGCACAGTCGAAGGGGGGGGGGTGTTGGCGCTGCCGACTTTTTGCGGCTACTACTGGGCGGCTAACATAGCCATGATTAGGAAATGGGTAGTGGGGGAGGGGTCGACGTGGGAGTGGTTAGAGGCGGCGTCATGCAAAGGCACCAGCTTAGAGGCACTTGTAACAACACCTCTGCCGTTCTTGCCAGTGCGCTACTCCTCAAGTTCAGTGGTGGCGGTGGCAGTAAGGATCAGGGGTCAGTGGAGAAGGCACAGGGAGGTGGAAGGAGCCTCAGTTTGGACCCCGATACGCAACTATCACTGATTTGTTCCGGGCAAGATAGGCGGAGGGTTTCAAAGCTGGCATAGGGCAGGTGTTAAAAGGATGGGGGCCTGTTCATAGACGGGACTTTTCCCAACTTGAAAGCGCTGGAGGAGAAATTTAATCTGCCCCCCAGAAATGCCTTCAGATACCTTCAGGTACGCACCTTTCTAAAAAAACAGGTGGTAACATTTCCGTTGCTACCCCCACGTAGGATACAGGATAGGGTGGTCTCTGGCACCTGGGTAGGGGAGGGGAAGGTGTCGGACATCTACCAGGAACTACAGGAGGTGGAGGAAGCCCTAGTGGTGGAACTTAAGGGCAAGTGGGAGGAGGAGCTAGGCGGGGAGCTGGATGCAGGCCTGTGGGCGGATGCCCTAAGCAGGGTTAATTCCTCATCATCATGTGCCAGTCTTAGCTTAATTCAGTTTAAGGTGGTCCATCGGGCAGACATGACGGCAGGGAGAATGAGCAAGTTCTTTGGGGTTGAGGATAGATGTGCGAGATGTGCGCGAAGCTCAGCAAACCATGTCCATATGTTCTGGGCATGTCCGGCTCTCAAAGGATTCTGGCAGGGATTCGCTCAGGCAATGTCCAAGATCCTAAACACGCGGGTGGTGCCGAGTCCTGAGATAGCGATCTTTGGTGTGTCAGACGATCCGGGACTTCAGTTAATGAAAGAGGCCGAGGTTTTGGCCTTTGCCTCCCTGGTAGCCCGGAGACGGATCCTTTTAATGTGGAGGGACACAAAACCCCCGAGTGTGGAGACCTGGGTTGGTGACATGGCTGGGTTTCTCAGTCTCGAGAAAATAAAGTTTGCCTTGAGAGGGTCTATGACGAGGTTCTCTCAGAGGTGGCAGCCATTCCTCGACTTTCTAGGAGAGCAGTAAAGGCCAGACGTCATGCAAGATCAGTTTGCTACCATGCAAGCTCAGGCTGTGGACTGCGGTATACGTACAAGGCGTCAAAGCAGTTCAGCAATCAGTCCTTCTACAGATTACTAGGGTTGCTGAGTGGCCACCCCAGGGGAGTAGCTGTGGCTCCCTGGAGCACGAACCTGCTCTCATCACTCAGGAGTGGGCACATTTCCTCAGATTCCATCTGTGCTTTTACTGTTGCCCCTCAGTCAGCCAGTCCCGAACACTGCCACCCATGTAGAGGTGGTGCAATCCAGTCCACAGCCTGACATTCCAGACCGAGTGCTGCTCCAGATTGTCCTCCAAGGCTATTTATGGAATCCTCCACAGAGGTTCAAATTAACACCAGCCCTGCTGTAACCATTGGGCTAGCCCTGCACAGGGGCATTGGGCCAATCAAAGGCACATTGTTGACAGGCACTAAAAGGAACTCAGACGGGTGATCAGCTGAATTTGTCGGCAACACTAAGAGATGTAATTTATATATTTGGTTTGGAATTGTAATTCCTGTAGCTTTATTTTTGCATTGTTGCTAAGGACACCCTGTGATGATCAGCAGAGGTAAGATAAAGCGTAGGATTGTTGGTGAATGCTTGGTTGCAGTTATTGGTATCACACGTGTGTTCTTCATGAAGAGCCCAATCAGAAAGGGACCATCAAGGTTATCTTCTCTCTTCCTTCTCCTCACGCACTTGCTCGTCCTCCTCATACACCTCAGCTGTTTTCCGTACAGTTGACAAGCGGTGTCCCCATGTGATGGCAAGGATGTGCAGCATGCAGAATACATCCCGTAAAGATCAAAGTGAATACACAGGCAGTTATCTCATAGAACTGGCCATTCAGCCCATCTAGTCTGTGCTGGTGCTTATGCTCCATTCAGGCCTCCCGCACCCCACCATGAATATAGACATCCACTCTGCTAAGTGATGCAAAGCTCCTCCAGAGCTTTTACTTTTTTTTTTTTAAATAATTTTTATTAAAGGTTTTCATAAAATATCAATAACAAAATGAGAAAGAAAAAAAGAACCCAACAGGATTAAGTCCAAAACACAATCTAAAAAAGCAACCCCCCAAACCCCTCCCCCCCGTACATAAATAATAAATTAACATTAACACCCCGACTTAGCATAACAGGTGTATACACCCCCTCAGACCCTCCAGTGTAAATAACAAAAATAAAGTAAACCCCCCCCCCGCCCCGAGCTGCTGCTGCCATTTACCAATGCCTATTGTTCTGCCAGAAAGTCTAAGAACGGTTGCCACCGCCTAAAGAACCCTTGTACCGACCCTCTCAAGGCGAATTTCACCCTCTCCAATTTAATGAACACTGCCATATCGCTGATCCAGGATTCCACGCTTGGGGGCCTCGCATCTTTCCACTGAAGGAGAATCCTTCGCCGGGCTACCAGGGACACAAAGGCCAGAATTCCGGCCTCTTTCGCCTCCTGCACTCCTGGCTCCTCTGCCCCCCCAAATATTGCGAGCCCCCAGCCCGGTCTGACCCTGGATCCTACCACCCTCGACACCGTCCTCGCTACGCCCTTCCAAAATTCCTCCTGCGCTGGGCATGCCCAGAACATATGGCTGTGATTTGCTGGGCTCCCTGAGCACCTAACACACCTGTCCTTACCCCCAAAGAACCGGCTCATCCTTGTCCCGGTCATGTGTGCCCTGTGCAGCACCTTAAACTGTATGAGGCTGAGCCTCGCGCACGAAGAGGAAGAATTCACCCTCCCTAGGGCATCTGCCCACGTCCCCTCCAGAGCTTTTTCAGCAAACCAATTGTCTGATCTCATACTTCATGAGGTTGCATGGATTTCATTGCAGAGAGATTGCACATTGGAGTCATCAACCAAGTGGTCAGTGGATAACATTTCTGATCTTTGGTTTGCTGTGATGGTGGAAACGCAGCTGGCACAACAGACTGTTGCAGAATTAAGGCACCAAGACTGCTACCAGGATGCGGAACATTGATTTGCTCGAGTAATGCCAAATGTCACAGATCAGTTGGATGTTGAGGGGATAGAGTTCCTTTTGGTTCTAACATATGGCAGAGTTGACCTGTGGCACGTCCGAAGCAATGCATGTGTAGCCAATGGTGTCCTGAATGGTGGGGATGCCTGCAATCCTAACAAAGCTGCGTGCTCACTTGGCATGCTTGTCTCTGGCAAGAGAGATTAAAATGCATTTAGTGCTCAAAATGAAGGGAGCGCCGGTTCTTTATAGAAGGGATGCAAGCAGTGATGCAAATATCTCCAGCTCCAAACTGCAGTCAGCTGCATAAGCATTCATCACCATGTTCACCTTCACAGTCACTGGCATCAGTCCATGCCTTGCAGAAGCTATATTGGCTGCAGCAGATGGCAACTTAGCAAAGATTCTCACATACTTTTCCTCACCACATTCAGGAAGTGAGTATCTCCCTGAACACCCTGGGCAGATGTGACTTCCTGCTGAGAGCCCTTCTCCCCCTGTTCTTCCTCCCTCTTCCACAAAGTTGTCCTGCTGTCCTGCACTATCTGTCTTTGCTCATTCTCCAATGCCTACCACTGCACCCGGTCTGGAGACAACCGATTTGCACAGAAGCCATGTACTCAGTACAATGCCCTTCAGCACCTGCCACACCACTTCCTATATATAGACTTTGCAACTTTGAAACTGTTATAAAACATACTCAACACTTATGGAATTGAAACAACAACCAGTAGAAAATCAGAAATGAACCTGTAAGCAGTTGATGATCCCTTTAAATAACTCTATTGTTGAGCCCCTCCAACAACTGTGTAGCCATCTATGATGGCCACCTGCAAAGGACCATGGGAATTATGGCCAACCCAGGACTCAGACAGATACACAGCTTATGTGTATCTAAAATACAGGTAACCAGACCTGACCAAAACCCCTGCTCCGTTGCATTTTAATGGCCCATTTTCCTGGAACGACAGAACTCCAATCAAGCAACCAGTACAGCCACAGACTGATCGGCGCCACTCCCATTACTCAGAAAGCACAACTGCCAAGGTCAATGACCGCTAAGTACCCGCCCAACTACCAAGGCACCCGCCCCTTTATTGCCCGAAATCGAAGACAGTGATCAGAGCCCTGTCGAACTATTGGGTCCAAGGTTAAGGACCGCCCCAAAGAGCGCGAAATCCTAGAGGGATAAAAGAGAGCACAGCCATGTGTTCTGTCTCTTTTGGATTCAGCCTGTGCCAGCCCAAATGCAGCAGGAACAGCCAGCGAAGTTCAAGACCAACGATCGCTACCTGACGGATGAGCCCAGCAGAGACAGAGCCACTTTCTTCGAACCAGCGAAGAAAATCCAGAGAAAGGCCTTATCCATTTGCACAGTGCCAGTCGCCCTGAAGTTAAGTATAGGTTATTGTAGCTGATAGGTGTAGTTCAACTTGTAGTAGATATTGTGTTTGCATGTTGAGATAACTCTTGTGTATGTAAATAAACCATCTTTTGAACTAACTAACTGGTTGTGTGGTCATTTGATCGATATAAGGGGAGGCTTGTGGTTCACTAAGATAAATAGAAATACCCACAGTATTGGCAACGCTGTTGGGATCGAAACAGAGCAGCAACTGCATGAGGTTAAGAGAGCGTCTTAGCTGGTGAGTAGGCTCCAAAATGGCATCACTAGCTTCAAATTTATATTGCAAGCTAATTGACATCATGATCCACTTGCTCTACATACTTCAGTTCCTGTACATTACACACATGTTAATGGACAGAAACTCCCATCGAGTAGAAGGGCAAAAGCTCGCTTGATCTTGATTCTCAGTACGAAAACAGACCGTGAAAGTGGGGCCTCATGATCCTTCTGACCTTTTGGGTTTTAAGCAAGTGGTGTCAGAAAAGTCACACATGTTACCCTCATAAATCTGGCATCATGGCGACCTGCCCTAAATGCAGATGCCATTTTGGACCCCAAACTGCATCCAGAGAACCCAAATCCTGCTTTCTCCCCATAGCCTTTGATCCCATTCTCCCCAAGTGCTATATCTAGCTGCCTCTTGAATATATTCAATGTTTTAGCATCAACTACTTCCTGTGGTAATGAATTCCACAGGTTCAGCACTCTTTGGGTGAGGAAATGTCTCCTCATCTCTGTCCGAAATGGTTTAACCTGAAACCTCAGACTATGACCCCTGGTTCTGGACATACCCATCATTGGTAACATCTTCCTTCATTTACCCTGTCTAGTACTCTTAGAATTTTATAAGTCTCTATGAGATCCCCCCTCTTTCTTCTGAACTCGAGCGAGAACAATCCTAACCTACTCAATCTCTCCTCATATGACTGTCCCGCCATCCCTGGAATCAGTCTGGTAAACCTTCGCTGCACTCCCTCGAAAGCAGGAACATCCTTCCGTGAAAAGGAGGCCAAAACTGCACACAATACTCCAGGTATGGCCTCACCAAGGCCCTGTATAATTACAGCAACACATCCCTGCTCCTGTACTCAAAACCTCTCGCAATGAAGGCCAACATGCCATTAGCTTTCTTTACTGCCTGCTGCACCTGCATGCTTACCTTCAGCGACTGTTGCATAAAGACACCCGGGTCCCGTTGCACACTCCTCTCTCCCAATTTATAACCAATCAGGTAGTAATCTGCCTTCCTGTTTTTGCTTCCAAAGTGAATAACCTCACACTTTTCCAAATTATACTGCATCTGCCATTGATTTGCCCACTCGCCCAACCTGACCAGATCATGCTGTCGGATCTCTGCATTCTTATCACAGTTCACCCTCCCACCCAACTTGGTATCATCTGCAAACTTTGAGATGTTACATTTTGTTCCTTCATCCAAATTATTAATATATATATTATGAATGCCAGCACCACTCCCTGTGGCATCCCACTAGTTACTGCATGCCAATTTGAAAAGGACCCATTAATTCCTACTCTTTGTTTCCTCTCTGCCAACCGGTTTTCTATTCACTTCAATACATTTCCCCAATCCCATGCGTTTTAATTTTGCACAATAATCTCTTATGCAGGACTTTGTCAAACGCCTTCTGAAAGTCGAAATATACCACAACGACTGGCTCCCCCTTGTCAACTGTACTAGTTACATCTTCAAAGAATTCCAACAGATTTGTCAAGCATGATTTCCCCTTCATAAATCCATGCTGACTCTGACTGATCCTGCCACTGCTTTTTAAATGTTCCACTATAAAGTCCTTGATAATGGATTCAAGAATTTTCCTCACTACCAATGTTAGGCTTACTGGTCTATAATTCCCTGCTTTCTCTCTATCTCCCTTTTTGAATATTGGAGTGACATGAGCTACCCTCCAATCTGCAAGGACTGTTCCAGAGTCTATAGAATCCAGGAAGATGACTACCAATGCATCCACTATTTCCAGCCTCCTCCTTACGCACTCTGAGATGCAGATCTCAGGCCTTGGGGATTTATCCGCTTTCAATCCCATCAATTTTCCCAGCACCATTTCCACTGCACCACTGTGACAATTAATCCATGTTTCTCGCATTGCCACAACCTGTCCTTTAATGTTGAGTTGTCATTCCAGGCTTTCCGCTTCCTCACTAAATTTGTTAACAGACCTAGCTTTCTGAACAATTTTTGTGCCATCAATGAACTATTCAAATTTGGGGTGGAACTCCAATCAGAAAATGAACATATCGCTGTCAGTCTGGTCAGCTGAAGCCCGTTTTTGCTTCACTTAAATAAAACACATCTATTGATGGTAGTTTTCTACATTCAAAACATGAAGGCTTATTTGCTCAATAACCAACCCAAACTGATTGCTTAATTTTAATAAACTATAACTGATCCTTTACAATCAAAGGTAACAAACCAGCTGCAAGGTGTACACTTGTTTTCCCTTAAAAACTGATAAAAAGGATCAGATAGATGAAATGAAAAGCATAAACCAGCTGTAAACCATTAGAAAACACCCATGAGGCAAGAGAGATTAGAATGCCCAGCTCTCAAAACCCCTGTTCAGGCAGGGAACACAAATGAACAAGACTAAATACTGGGTCTGACTGAGTGACAAGCATCATAAATATCAAAGAGCTCAAGTCGTGATAAGCCACAATTACCCTGCTGCTTCATTCAAACAGATTGGGACGCGTTTCAAACCTCTGAGAGCAGTAATATACCATCTTTGTTGCTGCATTATAGTTTCAACACTACTCATTCTGTTTTGTGGATAAATCAAAAATATAGTAATGCACAAATACATTGGGACTACACTGCGCCAACTATAATGAATTACTCATGAATGAAGAGTAATGTACAATGTGCAATGCATTTAAAGGGAAGCTATGTAACATGAGGGAGTAAATAACAGGTTATGCTGATAGGGTTAGATGAAGGCGGGTCGGAGGAAACTGGTGAACAGCATAAACGTTAACTCAAACCCACTGGGTGAATGACCTGTTTCCGTGCTACACAATCTATGGAAATTTCATGCTGTTTTCTGGTTATTTCCAGTTGATCCTGATGATATCAAACGTGAATATTTTCAATATATGCATTTGTTTCTCCAGCTGATCTGTCGAATTCTCATGTTTTCCATTTGCGACCAATTTTTCAACCCTGAATTATTTGGGGAGAAAATTATGCTCATGCGTTGGATCTCTAACAAGCACCATTATATTTAGGATGAGTTCAATTGGGGGTCTAATCATAATAATTTCACCATTATAAATTAAACATATTCATCACCATTTGATAAGTTACAAAAGTAATTAGATCAAATGCTATCTATGCTGCATTTTTCTCATCATTACAGCGTATTTCCCTTGGGAAAATGTAGAAAATTATATTATTCATTTTTATAAATTGAATGAGGCTTACTCTTCTTTCAATAACTTTTTATTCCCTATAAACCGAAATCCAAGACTTCAAATCTACTTGCATATCTGAGAACTTGTTTCTGTAACATCTCTCCATACTGATGAAAAGGACACAATAGGTGAAAATTCACCCAGCGTTGCCCCAGTATTTTTCTGTAACCTATCCTGTCTATTATTAGCAAAACTGTTGTCACAAAGTAACAGTTGTTACTTTGAATTTTTCACCTTAACTCTGCTGAAGTCAGAATACAACTACCTACATCCTGCCGCCTCCTCCTCACTCTATTGGAATTGTCATGTGAGAGTACCTTTAAGAAATGGGTGTTTATGAATGGGTTTGTATATAAATATCTGTAGTGAGAGTACCTTTAAGAAATGGGTGTTTACTACTGCAGTGATGTCAGAGAGTGGGTGGAGCTGGGCTGTCTGTCAGCTTTTTACTTTCATTTTTGAGCAGGCTGCAGGGTGCGTTTTAGTTTCGTTTTTGTTGGAGCTGAAGCCAGACCAAGCAGGTGTGCTGCTGTTCTCTCTGCCATCAAAACACTATCTCGTGATCATTTGGTGAAATCAGAATTATAAATGTTTTCAGTAGTGACTTTAACCTGATGTGCTTCTGATAAAGGTTTTGTTTTTAAGTCGTATGGATGTTAAAAAGGAAAGCTTAAAGGTTTACTTAGTGTTGTAGTCTTTGGGGTTGTATTTGAATTAATGGTTGCTAAGATGTTCACTGTATGTTTTAAAAAGGTTAACTTGAGTTCATAGAATAAACATTGTTTTGCTTTAAAAAATACTTCTGCTCCACCACACCTGTAGAGTGGCCGTGTGCTCCCCATACCACAATCTAGTAAAAGTTGTGGGTCAGGTGAACTCCATGATACACTTTGGGGTTCTCGAAACCCTGACCCATAACAAATTGGGGGCTCGCCTGGGATGAAGGTCTATCTATTGGATTAGCTTTGTGAACTTAAAGACAGTGAGGGGTGAGCATATTGTGGTTGCAGTTCAGGTGTGGTATTCTAGTTTAAGTAGGAAGCGTGTTCTGGACAATGGCTCTTTCAGAGGCTCTGAAGTTTTTGGGGGTGGAGACGGTCACATGCAGTACCTTTGGACAGAGACTAAAAGCAGCCTGTTAGATTTGGCAAAAACATTGCAGTTAACATTACCTGACAAAATGCGAAAAGCTGAGGTAATTATGGTGGTGGCTAAGCATTTAAAGTTGCCTGAGGTACAGTTTCACTCATTAGAAATAGCAAAAATTCAGTTGCAAATTAAACAAATGGAACATGACAAAGAATTAAAGCAGCTTGAATACGAAAGAGAGAGAGAGGAAAAAGAAAGATAAAGAGAGAGAGAGGAAAAAGAAAGAGAGAGAGAAAGAGAGAGAGGAAAAAGAGAGAGAAGAAAGGAAAACTGAAATAATAGCCCTAAGCAGAACAAAAGGAAAGAGAAAGGGAGATACAGACCAGGGAAAAAGTTAAAGAGAGAGAGTTTGAACTTCAGAAAATGGCCATGAAACATGACAGTCAGTTAAAATTGGCAGACGTAAAGGGAAACTTACAGTTGGATGACAGTGATGAGGATAGTGAGAAAGAGCATCAAAGTCGAAGGCTTGGTGGGAATCTATTGAAATATGGTCAAGCATTGCCAAGGTGTGACGAGAAGGAGGTGGAGATCTTTTTCATTTCATCTGAGAAGGTAGCTAAACAAATGAAATGGCCACAGGACATGTGGGTGTTACTGATTCAAACAAAGCTGGTAGGTAGGGCTAGTGGAGCGTTTGCATCACTACCTGAGGAGGTATCTGGGACGTATGAGGAGGTGAAAAAATCCATCTTAGGTGCATATGAACTAGTGCCTGAAGCCTACAGACAAAGGTTTAGAAATTTAAGGAAAGAACCTGGTCAAACATTCATGGAGTTTGAAAGGATCACACAGAGTAATTTTGACAGGTGGATAAGGGCTTTGAAAATAGACCAAACGTATGAAACGCACCAAACAGAGAAATTATACTTTTGGAGGAGTTTAAAAATTCAATTCCTGATGCAGTGAGAACTCATGTGGAAGAGCAGAGGGTTAAAACTGTGAGGTTAACAACAGAAATGGCAGATGATTATGAATTAGTTCATAAATCAAAGCTTGGTTTCTGACATCAGTTTCAGCCTGTGAGGGATAGAAACTGGGGACATGAGAAATACTCAAGTGGTAAAGGTAAAGGTGATCTGATGGGAGACAATAAGGAGAATGCACCTCACATTAAAAAAGAAATCCAGGAGGGTGGAAAAGAAATGAAAAGTTTCAAATGTTTTCACTGCAATAAACTAGGCCATGAAAAGTCACAGTGTTGGTGGTTGAAGAAAAGCACTGGGAAGGTTGATGTGGTAAAACCGGATAAGACAGTGGGGTTTGTTAAAGTGGTAAAGGAAAGCCCAAGTGAAGCGAAGGAGGTGCAAAAGATTGTGCAGCCTGTTCAAGAGGTGATTGATAAGAAGGTGCCAGATCTCTTTAGAGAATTTACTTGTGTGGGTAAAGTTTACTCATGTGTATCAGGAGGAGCAGGTACAGAAGTCACAATTTTAAGAGATACTGGAGTTAGTCAATCTTTAATGGTAAGAGATGAGGAGTTATGTAGTTTGGGAAGAATGTTGCCAGAAAAGATGGTAATATGTGGAATTCAGGGTGAGAGGAGTAGTGTTCAATTATATAAGGTAAGGTTGGAAAGTCCAGTGAAGAGTGGTGAAGTGGTAGTAGGAGTAATAGATAAACTATCTTGTCCAGGAATACAGTTTATCTTGGGTAATGATATAGCTGGATCGCAGGTGGGAGTGATGCCTGCTGTGGTTGATAAGCCAGTGGAAAATCAGACAACTGAAGGGTTGAAGGACGAATATCCTGGGATTTTTCCGGATTGTGTAGTAACAAGGTCGCAAAGTCACAGGTTAAGACAAGAGGAGAAATCAAAGAGTGAAGATGAAGTTGAAGTGCAATTATCAGAAACGATTTTTGATCAGATGGTTGAAAAAGAACAAGAACAAGTGGGGGATGAGGCGGATATTTTTAGTTCAGGAAAATTGGCGGAGTTACAACAAAAAGGTGTAGAAATAAAATGGATGTATTAGAAAGCATACACAGAAGAGAATCTGAGTGTATACCAGAGTGTTATTACCGTAAAAGTGATGTTTTGATGAGAAAATGGAGACCTTTACATATGCAGGCGGATGAAAAGTGGGCAGAAGTTCATTAAGTAGTATTGCCGGTAGGGTATAGAAAGGAGGTGCTGCGAGTTGCACATGAGGTACCAGTGGGAGATCATTTGGGAATAAGGAAAACTCAAGCTAAAATCCAGAAACATTTTTATTGGCCTGGACTACATAAAGATGTAGTTAAATTTTGTCAATCATGTCACACATGTCATGTGATAGGGAAACCTCAAGTAGTGATAAAACCAGCGCCCTTAACACCCATTTCAGCATTTGAGGAACCTTTTACAAGGGTCCTAATTGATTGCGCAGGCCCGCTTCCGAAAACTAAAAGTGGGAATCAATATCTTTTGACGATAATGGATGTTTCTACTAGGTTTCCAGAGGCCATTCCAGTACGTAATATTACAGCTAAAAAGATTGTGGAGGAGTTACTTAAATTCTTTACAAGATATGGACTACCCACAGAAATACAATTGGATCAAGGATTGAATTTTACCTCAAGGTTATTCAAAGAAGTTATGGATAGCTTAGGAATAAAACAACTTAAATCAACTGCATACCATCCAGAATCGCAGGGAGCATTAGAAAGGTGGCATCAGACATTAAAGACAATGTTGAGGGCTTATTGTCAAGATTATCCAGAGGATTTGGATAAAGGAATTCCATTCGTATTGTTTGCAATTAGGGAAGCACCTAATGAGTCAACCAAATGTTGTCCTTTTGAACTAAATTTTGGTCATGAGGTAAGAGGACCATTTAAATTAATTAAGAAAAAATTGGTGAGTGAGAAATCAGAAATTACATTATTGGATTACGTGTCAAATTTCAGGGAACGATTAAATAGAGCAGGTGAATTGGCTAGATAACATTTGAAAGTTGCACAAAATGTGATGAAACGGGTAGCGGACAAGAAATCCAAAGTTCGTAGTTTTGCCAGTGGAGATAACGTTTTAGTATTGTTACCAGTGGTAGGTGAACCTTTAAAAGCAAGGTTTCGTGGACCTTAACAGATTGAAAGGAAATTAAGTGAGGTGAATTATGTGATATAAACACCAGATAGAAGGAAAACTCACCGAGTGTGTCATGTGAATATGCTTAAGAGGTACTTTGAAAGGGAAGGGGAGAAAAAGGAGGAGGTTTTAATGATTCTACTCAAAGTGACGAACCAAATCCAGATGACTGTGAATTTAACATACCTCAAATTAAATTGGAAAACGAGGATGTTCTTAAAAATTGGGATAAATTGTTGAGGTACCTGCCAGAGGAAACACGGACTGACCTGAAAGTTATTGATATCACATGGGCAAGTTTGTGGAGATAAATTGGGAAGTACTAAAATGGCTATAAATGATGTAGATGTGGGAAATGCTGTTCCAATCAAACAACATCCATATAGACGTAACCCTTTAAAATTGGCACAGGTTAACAAGGAGATTGAGTATGCTTAAAAATGGCATAATTGAAGTGGGATGCATCCAATGGAGCTCACCCATAGTGATGGTACCAAAACCAGATGGTACCCAACGGTTGTGTGTGGATTATAGAAAGGTTAATGCAGTTACAAGAACAGACTCTTATCCTATCCCACGTTTGGAGGATTACATTGAGAAAGTGTGACAATCAGCTTTTATTTCCAAAACCTTTATCCGAAAGGGCGAAGGAGATTTCAGCTTTTGTGGCTCCAGATGGTATGTACCAATTCAAAGTTATGCCACTTGGCATGAAAAACGCCCCAGCCACATTTCAACGGTTAACTAACAAAGTTGTTTCAGGATTATCCAATTGTGCGGTATACATCGATGATCTGGTAATTTTCAGCCAGCCATGGACAGAACATTTGAAACATCTGATGGAGCTATTCGATCGACTTCAGGAGGCGGGTTTGGTGATAAACCTAGCCTAAAATGAATTTGGAAAAGCCCAAGTCACTTTCCTTGAGGAGTTTTCAATACCCTTGAGACAAAGGGAAACAATGCGATTTCTTGGCATGAGTTAATTTGATCGAACATTTGTGCAAAAGATTTGTAGCGTGATTGCTCCACTGATGTACTTGCTGAAGAAACGTTGAAAATTTCAATGGACAGCGGACTTTCAACAGGCATTTTACTGCCTGGAAGCTGTGATAACCAATTTACCTGTGTCGGAGAATTACAAGGGACTCTGTGATCAGATTGAACTAAAGTATCTGACTTTAAAGAGAAATGCCGAGGCGTAGAGAAATGGATGGATCGTGCAGAGACCTTCTTGTTCAAAGAGACCGCCAATCGAGAAGGATTTCAGTTGGAGGAAGAGGAACAAAAAAGAATGGACTATATTATTATACCTGTTTGCGTGTGTTGTTTTTTGAAACAAAATAGTATATTTACTGTGTGCATTTCTTAAAGAATAGTGAAACGGTGAAAAATGAAACCATCTTGAAGTTGATGTTTTTTTTTTCTTGGGGGAGGTGTCATGTGAGAGTACCTTTAAGAAATGGGTGTTTATAAATGGGTGTGTATATAAATATCTGTAGTGAGAGTACCTTTAAGAAATGGGTGATGTCAGAGAGTGGGTGGAGCTGGGCTGTCTGTCAGCTTTTTACTTTTGTTTTTGAGCAGGCTGCAGGGTGTGTTTTAGTTTAGTTTTCAGTGTTGGAGCAGAAGCCAGACCAAGCAGGTGTACTGCTGTTCTCTCTGCCATCAAAAGACTACCTCTTGATCATTTGGTGAATTCAGATTTATAAATGTTTCAGGAGTGACTTTAACATGATGTGCTTCTGATAAAGGTTTTGTTTTTAAGCCGTATGGATGTTAAAAAGGAAGTGTTAAAGTGTTGTAGTCTGGGGGTTGTATTTGAATTAATGGTTGCTAAGATGTTCACTGTATGTTTTAAAAAGGTTAACTTGAGTTCATAGAATAAACATTGTTTTGCTTTAAAAAATACTTTTCCATTTCTGCTGTACCACACCTGTAGAGTGGGCCGTGTGCTCCCCATACCGCAATCTATTAAAGGTTGTGGGTCAGGTGAACTCCATGATACATTTTGGGGTTCTCGAAACCCTGGGCCATAACAGAATCAAACCTTACTCCACTGTCTGATTCTTAGGCCTCAATATTAACCACACAATCCTGCTTGATGGGTGGAAGGGGGTCAGTCGGGGCAGTTAAATGGCAAAATACGGTGTATAATCTCAAGACTTAAATTCGGCAGATATTAGCCTGGGTGTGTGTGGGGGTGCGGGGGGGAGGGGGGGGGGGGGGTGGCGGGGGTGCACAATGGGCAAAATTAAAATATTGAAATTGGGAACCAAATTTGAAATTTACTGCTGCTGCATATGTTCCTCAGAGTTCAGGAAACCTGGCAACAACAAGGAAGTGGGAGCTGCCGTTCCCCAATATAACTGCCTTTTCAGCCCTCCGTGCGGGCTTGGCAGAGCAGGAATATTCCCATGGCCATTTAAGGAAGCCTTTGGCCTCTCTACCCCCCCCCCCCCCCCCCCCCCCCGCCCGTCCGTCACCCCCACCCTTGGAGCCTCCTGACATTGGCACTCCCACTTGCCGACCTGGCTTTCTACTTGGTCAGCTGTAGGACAGGCCATTGACCTACAAAATATCAATTAGGCCATTGAGTTCAACAGGATATCTACGTGTGAACCCCCCGCCCCCCTCCCCGCCCACCTAACCCGGCCTCATGTGTGCTGCAGCTGGAAGGTCATGGAATGGATCACGGCAATCATCCAATCATTTTAGGTAGTCATGAGAAGGATTCTGCAGGTATGAGGGAGGTGGTTAACTTTGCTGCATTCCAAAATGTCAACCAATCAACCATAGTGTGAAATGAACTGAGTTCTAATTAAATGTCCAGCACTAGGTGCAAAGCACAATGTGCATGCGTTCACATTTTCTCTTCTTTTCTTTAATGAATAGCTTCATTACTGCATCCTGTCCAGCTAGCTTGATAGCTCCCACTTTACTATCATGATCTACAAAAGCGCGATTTCGGGGAAAAAGTATCCTCTAATATATTTTATCAGTAAAGTTTTTAATCTTTCTCTTCTATAAATTGATTCATAGGTTTGGTCTCTGCTTTGATATTTCATATGACATTGGAATTCGGCTTTTATCATCCAATGCAGGGCAAATACATCGCAACTCTTGTTAGAAATTTAGGGACGGAGATAACATTTACACTGTTGGGTGGACCACTGCCTCATTTTACGTCTCTATGGCTACCAGCATTTTCGACGGCAGCGCACAACCCTCGATCGTCGAGTGGAAACACTATGTCACAATGTGTAATCTCTTTTTAATTTGAAGAAACGGTGCTGTTAATGCAATCATGATCACATCTAGACTGCCATTCTTTTCATATATTAAAAGAATCCTTCAAAATACCCCAGGGTAATGAACCTATGAACTTAACTGCCATGCCTCTGCAGTACAACAATCAAGAAAGATTCCTGCTAGGCATTAGAGCAGTAGGAGCCTCGTTAAAAATTAATTATTCCATATTTAAGTAACATTTTACAACAAATAACAGATAAGCCTCTTGACTTTTCTCGAATTGCAGTTCCCACTGAGAATTCTTGTGGTATATGCGATGAAATGATTGTTGCAGCAGGAGAAACAGTGCATTTGGAAGCCGTTTCACATATTGCTATGAAAACGTATGCACAATCCTAGAAGTGTATGAGTGTGTTCCCACTGTGTTTGCAATCCTGTTTTAGCGATTGTAGGTTTTAAATGCAAGAACAGACTATCATATTTGATTTTTTTTCCCTCCAATTTCCTCCTCTCCTGAAGGCGATGACTGAGACCTAGTTCTATGAGCCAGTAACTCTCACGTGGCCTCTATTTATAGGTCAGTCTTACAGGGCCAGAGGGACTTTGCAGCCAAGTGGGATTCGGTGCTCACTCAAATCCAAACATGTAAAAATCCAGTAATCGCGTAGCATCCCCCCCACCCCCCATTAACTCAGTGATGCCGTGGTCAATTCTAATGCTGACCTAATGGACACTGGTCAACATGGATACTGGACCCGAGACCTTCCTGGGAAGTCGAGCTCGGAAATGGAGGTTAAATTCTGCTGTGCAGAAGGTCTGGTGCTTTTCGCTAAATACAAGTTTCAGCATTCTTTTTGCAGCTTGGCTGCTGCAAGGGTAGGGGGTCGTTATGCAACAATGTAAAAGTATTCACTCTGTTAATTCACATTTAGTCATGTTACATATATGTTTTTCTCATCGTATGTGTAGTATAAATCTATTGCTTATTAAATGCCTTCAGTCACAGCCCAAAATTATTATTTATTTGTTAATAATAGCCCTTTGTTGTTTTAATTAAAGATATGCCAAACATTGATTTTGATGCCTGTAACGCTGGAGCCTTTTGGTTCAATAAAAACTCTTTCCAACCTTTTTTTAAGTGCAAGTTAAACCTATTTTTTTGAAAACTAATCCCATCTCTAAAGTCTTCCGTTCGAGCCAGCCGAATGACGATTTAAAAAAATTAAAAACAGTTTATTTTAGAGCAGTATTAAAGAGAAAAGAAAAGTGATGTGAAGAAACTAAAAGAGATAAAATAATTGAAACATCACTGAAGGAGGAGAGAGAATGGGAACAAAAGAACTGAAATGACATGCAGAATTTAAGGTGTTTTTAGAAATTCATATTTGCTGTTTGTAATTTGCCCTATATTGCTGTTATAATACTAATGCTACTCCAGCCTCATCATGGTAGCATGTGTGTTTTCTCCTTAGAGAGTCACAGTAAATTAACAGCACCATTTGTGACTCCTTGGATAATGAAGCAGTCCATGTCCATATGCAGCAAGGCCTGGACAACATACAGGCTTGGGCTGATAAGTGGCGAGGAACATTCCTGCCACACAGGTACCAGGCAATGACCTTATCCACCAAGAGAAAATCCAACCATCTCCCCGACTTGCAAACCCCCATTATCCTGAGGGGTTTTTGTACTGGACCAGCCATATAAATACTGTGGCTACAAGAGCTGGTCAGAGGTTGAGAATCCTGCAGCAAGTAACTCACCTTCCAACTCCCCAAAGTCTGTCCACCACCATCTACAAGGCACAAGTCAGCAGTGTGATGGAATACCCTCTGCTTGCCAGGATGAGTGCAGCTCCAACAACACTCAAGAAGCTCGACACCGCCCAGGGCAAAGCAGCCCATTTTACTGGCACCACTTCCACCACCTTCTGATCTATGTTGTTTGGACTTATATTTCCTCGATTTCTCCAAAGTGAAGCATGATATGAATCATGAAGCTGCAAAGCCAGTTATAATCAGATTTACTTGGAGGAATTTTCCGTTCCAGAGACAAAGTTGCAGGAAAGGACACGTGGATGCTGTTTGGCGTGTTTTTGCACTAGGCTGTTCAATTTTCGCCTCATTATATATGCATTAATGAGATGCACGCCGTGAGGCAGGGCAGGATGAGATTTTTCCACGCTGGGGTGTTAATTCATTGGCTCAAATTTCTGGGTGCCATATTGAAGTGGCACCTGCCCACACATTCACTCTCTGCAGCCAGGACCTGATGGACCAGAACAGGGATAAATACTGAGCACCCAAGTTCAGCAACAATCCACTGGTGGCATTCCTCCAGGCAGTCGAGGACCAACAGAAGATCCTTAACCCGAGTGATGGGAGTCTGAGGTCCACCAACCTCACCACCAAGGCCAGGCCGCCAGGGTCAGTGCTCCTCAGAAGAAGGCTTCTCTCCAGTGCAGGCAGAGGACGAATGATCTCATCCATTCCACTAGTGTAAGTCAACCTTCTCCTCTCTCTCAGCTCACACTCTTCAGAAGGCCATCAGGCATTCGCAGAGAATTGGACACGGGTCCCTGGCGTTGAGGCAGCAGTGCTCACCACTGTGTCACGGTGCAGCAGGAAGGATTGGCAGAGACTATCAGCAGATTAGAATGGAGGATGGAGAAGTCCATTAGCGTTGTCTGATGTTGTGGTACAGACATGTCAGCACATTGAGGTCACCATTGGAAGGGAGGCGACCACCAAGGAGATCCTGCTCCAGTAGAATGCTCGGCTTTTGCTGGATAAGTATGAGGTCCTGCACACCATTGCTGTAGCCGTGAGTGGGATCCATCAGTGGCTATATGAGAGGGGGATGAGGCAAGTCTATCTCCCCTCAGGAGTTACTTCTCTTCAAGGACACCGGGAAGCCCTTGGACACCAATAGGGATGAGGGAAACAGCTGAACATGCCGGGTAACCCATCCTGGACTCTCCTGGGCTGTCTAGCTGCTCCAAGTCCCCTTTGCCAGTACCCCAGCGATTCCAGCTGCTCAGACAGCCTTCCCTGTAGCAGGAGAATCAAAGCAGGTAGGGGATCTTCGGACTTGGCTCTCCTGAGGACGCCCGCCAAGGTCAGCAACCAGACAACAGGGCATAACAGTCAGCAGTCTGCAACCACCTCTGCTGCAGATAGCAGAAAAGCACCTTGATGAAGTGATGGAGTAAGAAAAATTAAGAAATATTGAGAGCACAGGGTGGCATGCTTATTCACTCACTGTATATACATTGCACATCTGTAAATATATTTTGCTTATCTGAAATTCTCATCTAGTGAATCGGTCTTCTATCAGATGCAATGCTTTGGGGTCATATCAGTGTAATAGGTGCCTTTCTGCCACTCAGATATCTCCCAGCGTGTGCCTCAGACCTATGGTGTTTCACCAATCCCAGTTCAGTGAGTTGTCTTTCAGTCACACAGTGACATGAGCAAAGCCTACTTCTCCATCAACATGGCGGTTGGGCAATGCATATGTTATACTGTGTCAGAGGATATCATGTGTTTTCTTTTCCTCCTGATGCTGCTTCACTGAAGATTGGTTTATGTGGATCTGACAAGTTGTGGATCTGACAAGTTGTAGGGCTGACCTGCATTGGAGTCAATCTAACTCAGTGGATCTTTCAATGGCCCCCACGTAACATTGCTCAGGCTGGAGTGTGGGTTACATTTCAAGTAATAGGCATGGATCTTAGGTGTTCCTGGCTGCCTGCAGCATGACATCATGACCATGTGTATAGCTAGCCATAGTAGTTCCCATTCTCCACCTGCTTGATGGAGAGCTATGGATCCATCTGGCATTTGAGGATGCCTAGAATGTCTGCTAGGCAGCTAACGACTATGCAAGATCAGTGGTGTATGTCTAAGCCCAAATGCCAGACTATTAAATTGAAGAATGTTGCTCTGGACCTGAGGGTTTGGCTAGCATGTCTTGAAATGATCCCTGAGCCAGATCTCTGACAGACAATCAGTGAGGTTATCTGATTGGCACAATGTCATCATTGCCCAGATTTCCTTCTGTTCATCTGAAACTGCTGGAATAAAAATATAGAGGTCTCAAATGGGATCAGAACAAAGTTCCACTGCATATGCAACATTATCAACAAAGTTGCTAAGTAATACCTAAATGCAGTGTTGACATTTTCTGGACCACAGATCCCAAGGCAATACTGGACAGGAACTTGGGGAAGTCCAGGCAAAGTCTGGGTCATGAGTGTTTGTTTCTAATCAGATGATAGAATTCCTACAGTGCGGAAGGAGGACATTCCGGGTGATTTAGCAGTTTGGATCAGAAATTGGCTAGCTGGAAGAAGACAAAGGATGGTGGTTGATGGGAAATGTTCAGACTGGAGTCCAGTTACTAGTGGTGTACCACAAGGATCTGTTTTGGGGCCACTGCTGTTTGTCATTTTTATAAATGACCTGGAGGAGGGGGTAGAAGGATGGGTGAGTAAATTTGCAGATGACACTAAAGTCGGTGGAGTTGTGGACAGTGCGGAAGGATGTTACAAGTTACAGAGGGACATAGATAAGCTGCAGCGCTGGGCTGAGAGGTGGCAAATGGAGTTTAATGCAGAAAAGTGTGAGGTGATTCATTTTGGAAGGAATAACAGGACGACAGAGTACTGGGCTAATGGTAAGATTCTTGGCAGTGTGGATGAGCAGAGAGATCTCGGTGTCCATGTACGTAGATCCCTGAAAGTTGCCACCCAGGTTGGGAGGGTTGTTAAGAAGGCGTACGGCGTATTAGCTTTTATTGGGAGAGGGATTGAGTTTCGGAGCCATGAGGTCATGTTACAGCTGTACAAAACTCTAGTGCGGCCGCATTTGGAGTATTGCGTGCAATTCTGGTCGCCGCATTATAGGAAGGATGTGGAAGCATTGGAAAGGGTGCAGAGGAGATTTACCAGAATGTTGCCTGGTATGGAGGGAAGATCTCATGACGAAAGGCTGAGGGACTTGAGGCTGTTTTCATTAGAGAGAAGAAGGTTAAGAGGTGACTTAATTGAGGCATACAAGATGATCAGAGGATTGGATAGGGTGGACAGTGAGAGCCTTCTTCCTCGGATGGTGATGTCTAGCACGAGGGGACATAGCTTTAAATTGAGGTGAGATAGATATAAGACAGATGTCAGAGATAGGTTCTTTACTCAGAGAGTAGTAAGGGCGTGGAATGCCCTGCCTGCAACAGTAGTGGACTCGCCAACACTAAGGGCATTCAAATGGTCATTGGATAGACATATGGACGATAAGGGAATAGTGTAGATGGGCTTTAGAGTGGTTTCACAAGTCGGCGCAACATTGAGGGCCGAAGGGCCTGTACTGCGCTGTAATATTCTAAGTTCTATGTTCTATTCGGGTCGTCGTGACTGCACCAACCCTCTGTAAGAGCACCCTACCTAGGCCCACTCCCCTGGCCTAACCCCATAACCCAACCTAACCTTTGCATATTGTTGTACACTGAGGGGTAATTTAGCATGGCCAATCCACCTAACTTGCACTTCTTTGAACTGTGGGAGGAAACCAGAGCACCAGAGGAAACCGATGCAGACACAGGGAGAAAGTGCAAACAGTCACCTGAGGTCAGAATCAAACCCAGGTCCCTGGCTCTGTAAGGCAGCAGTGCTGAAGCTCTCTCTTAAACACCTAAAGATTCCAGCCCTCGGAAAATGCATCTTTTGTCCGACATCTAGGATAAATGGTGGGAGGTATGTCATATGACTTCCCTCAAGCTGCTAGAACTTGGATCCCTGTGGACCTGAAGTCAATTAATGTTTGACCTCTGAAGAGAAACAGTGGCTCCAGGCCACAGCCTGCACTGTCCACCATCTTAGCATCAAGCAGGTGGCAGCAGAAAGAACTCTGGCCCTCACCAAAATTGCAACTACTGGAACATTGGAACTTGTGCCTTTATGACCAACTCAACTCCACGTGCCTTCTCCCCTGGTGGAAATGTTGTATCTAGAAAAATTATCACACAGAAATAATCAATCTCCCTCTGAATAAACATTGCAATAGACTATTGATTCTTGACTTGCACTTAAAACCATAACCTGTATTTTATTGTGGTCTGGCCCTAAACCTCCTTCCTTTCCCTTCTCCCCCTTTGCGTGAATGAAGTGCAAAAAGAGGCAGATCTTGCAAAACCCCTCTCCACATTTTGTATGTGCATGAAATAAACCAACCCTTTTATTTTATCTTACCTGAAGTTCGCTGTGCGAATTATGCAAAAAGATCATGTCCAGGGCGCACGGTGGCACAGTGGTTAGCACTGTTGTCTCACGGCACCGAGGACCTGGGTTCGATCTCGGTCCTGGGTCACTGTCCGTGTGGAGTTTGCACATTCTCCCCATGTCTGCATGGATCATACCCCCACAAATCAGAGATGTGCAGGGTAGGGAAATTGACCGTGCTAAATTGCCCCTGAATTGGGAAAAAATGAATTGGATACTCAAAATTTATATTAAAAATATAAAACTCTGGAGCGGAAAAATTGTGATGCTTTTTCATGCCGGCAGGAAACTGACTTTTGGCCACACTCCGAATTCTCCGGTTCAACCCATCATGATACCCGCCACTGACTTCCGGGTGCGGCGATGACCAGCTGAGTCGCACGTTTCGGCAGCTCCCGGTGGAACGGACTTTTGGGCTCTTAATAAGAGCCCCAACGGCAATTGTAACGGCTAAAAGTACTGTGCGGTGAACCAGAAGGGAATCCCCCCTGGATACGGATGAAAAAAGGAGAGGAAGGTGGCCGGATTGCGGTGGATCCTTTAGAGCAGCGGCAAGGAAGGCAAGCAAAAACCAAGATGGCGTCGGAAGGTGGCAGTTTAATATGGGGCCCTGAACAACACGAGTTTTTGAAACGCTGCGTGGAAGAACTCAAAAAGGAAATGAAGAAGGAGCTGTTGGCCCCGATATTACAGGCGATCGTAGGGCTAAAGGAGGAGCAAAAGACCCAGGAGCGGGAGCTTCGGGTCGTGAAGGCAAAGGCTGCCGAGAATGAGGACGACATACAGGGCCTGGTGGTGAAGACGGAGATGCACGAGGCACACCATAAACGATGTGTGGAAAGGCTGGAGGCGCTGGAGAACAACGCGAGGAGGAACAACCTAAGGATTCTTGGTCTTCCTGAAGGTGCGGAGGGAGCGGACGTCGGGGCATATGTGAGCACGATGCTGCACTCGTTAATGGGAGCGGAGGCCCCGGCGGGTCCGCTGGAGGTGGAGGGAGCATACCGAGTGATGGCGCGAGGACCGAGAGCAGGAGAAATTCCTAGAGCCATAGTGGTGAGATTCCTCCGTTTTAAGGATAGAGAGATGGTCCTTAGATGGGCAAAGAAAACTCGGAGCAGTAAGTGGGAGAACGCGGTGATCCGCGTATACCAAGACCGGAGTGCGGAGGTGGCGAGAAGGAGGGCGAGCTTTAATCGGGCCAAGGCGGTGCTTCACAAAAAGAAGATAAAATTCGGAATGCTGCAACCGGCAAGACTGTGGGTCACATATCAAGGGAGGCACCACTACTTTGAGACGGCAGATGAGGCGTGGACTTTTATCGTGGAAGAAAAATTGGAATGAGTGGGTTTTTAAAAAAAGAACGTTTGAAACAAAGTGGTGGGGCGAGTATGGGGGGCGAAGAGGGGGGTAAAAAGGGGGGAAAGAGGAGTTTTATGTTATTAATCCTGCGATGTGGTAACTTTTCTCTCTTCCACAGGAGGTGGTGGGGGTAGGAAAGGAGGTGGAGGAGATGGGGCGTTGGCAATTGGGGGCGGGGCCAAGGGGGAAGCGCGGGCTCGGTTCCCGCACTATGATAATCATGGCAGGACTAGGGAAGCAGGAAGGAGGGGGCGTCGCACGGTGCGAGCCGAGGTCACGGGGGGGAAGCCGAGGTCGGCCAGAGTTTGCTGACTTCTGGGAGCAACATGGGGGGTGTAACTACGCTAGTGGGGGATCTAGCGGGGGGGTGGGAGGGGGGAATTATAGGGCTGCTGCTGCTGGGGAGAGGGGGGAGCTGGTATGGGGTGGGATGGGCGGGGGGGGGGCACCGCCTGGGGGGGACACAGCTGCGTGGGAACCGGGTGAGGAGCTGGAAAAAGGGGCTGGCTAATCGACAAGGGGGGGGGTAAAAAGCCCCCCAACCCGGCTGATCACGTGGAACGTGAGAGGGCTGAACGGACCGATAAAGAGGGCACGGGTACTCGCACACCTTAAGAAACTTAAGGCAGACGTGGTTATGTTACAGGAAACGCACTTGAAACTGATAGACCAGGTGAGACTACGCAAAGGTTGGGTGGGGCAGGTGTTCCATTCGGGGCTAGATGCGAAAAACAGGGGGGTGGCTATATTAGTGGGGAAGCGGGTAATGTTTGAGGCAAAGACTATAGTGGCGGATAGCGGGGGCAGATAAGTGATGGTGAGTGGCAAACTACAGGGGGAGACGGTGGTTTTGGTAAACGTATATGCCCCGAACTGGGATGATGCCAATTTTATGAGGCGTATGCTAGGACGCATCCCGGACCTAGAGGTGGGAAAGTTGGTAATGGGGGGAGATTTCAATACGGTGTTGGAACCAGGGCTGGACAGGTCGAGGTCCAGGACTGGAAGGAGGCCGGCAGCAGCCAAGGTGCTTAAAGATTTTATGGAGCAGATGGGAGGAGTAGACCCGTGGAGATTTAGCAGACCTAGGAGTAAGGAGTTTTCGTTTTTCTCCTATGTCCACAAAGTCTATTCGCGAATAGACTTTTTTGTTTTGGGAAGGGCGTTGATCCCGAAGGTGAGGGGAACGGAGTATACGGCTATAGCCATTTCGGATCACGCTCCACATTGGGTGGACTTGGAGATAGGGGAGGAAACAGAAGGGCGCCTACCCTGGAGAATGGACATGGGACTAATGGCAGATGAGGGGGGGTGTCTAAGGGTGAGGGGGTGCATTGAAAAGTACTTGGAACTAAATGATAATGGGGAGGTCCAGGTGGGAGTGGTCTGGGAGGCGCTGAAGGCAGTGGTTAGAGGGGAGCTGATATCAATAAGGGCACATAAAGGAAAGCAGGAGAGTAGGGAACGGGAGCGGTTGCTGCAAGAACTTCTGAGGGTGGACAGGCAATATGCGGAGGCACCGGAGGAGGGACTGTACAGGGAAAGGCAAAGGCTACACGTAGAATTTGACTTGCTGACAACGGGTACTGCAGAGGCACAGTGGAGGAAGGCACAGGGTGTACAGTACGAATATGGGGAGAAGGCGAGCAGGTTGCTGGCCCACCAATTGAGGAAAAGGGGAGCAGCGAGGGAAACAGGGGGAGTGAGGGATGAGGAAGGAGAGATGGAGCGAGGAGCAGAGAGAGTGAATGGAGTGTTCAAGGCATTTTATAAAAAATTATACGAAGCTCAACCCCCGGATGGGAGAGAGAGAATGATGGGCTTTCTGGACCAGCTGGAATTTCCCAAAGTGGAGGAGCAGGAAAGGGTGGGACTGGGAGCACAGATTGAAATAGAGGAAGGAGTGAAAGGAATTAGGAGCATGCAGGCGGGGAAGGCTCCGGGACCGGATGGATTCCCAGTTGAATTTTACAGGAAATATGTGGACTTGCTCGCCCCGCTACTGATGAGGACCTTTAATGAGGCAAAGGAAAGGGGACAGCTGCCCCCGACTATGTCTGAGGCAACGATATCGCTTCTCCTAAAGAAGGAAAAGGACCCGCTGCAATGCGGGTCCTATAGACCTATTTCCCTCCTAAATGTAGACGCTAAGATTCTGGCCAAGGTAATGGCAATGAGGATAGAGGATTGTGTCCCGAGGGTGGTCCATGAGGACCAAACTGGGTTTGTGAAGGGGAGACAGCTGAATACGAATATATGGAGGCTGCTAGGGGTAATGATGATGCCCCCACCAGAGGGGGAAGCGGAGATAGTGGTGGCGATGGATGCCGAGAAAGCATTTGATAGAGTGGAGTGGGATTATCTGTGGGAGGTGCTGAGGAGATTTGGTTTTGGAGATGAATATGTTGGATGGGTGCAGCTGTTGTATAGGGCCCCAGTGGCGAGTGTGGTCACGAATGGACGGGTATCTGCATACTTTCGGCTCCATAGAGGGACAAGGCAGGGATGCCCTCTGTCCCCATTATTGTTTGCACTGGCGATTGAGCCCCTGGCTCAATAGCATTAAGGGGTTCCAAGAAGTGGAGGGGAGCACTTAGTGGAGGAGAAGAACACCGGGTATCTCTGTATGCGGATGATTTGTTGTTATATGTAGCGGACCCGGCGGAGGGGATGCCAGAGATAATGCGGACACTTCGGGAGTTTGGAGAATTCTCAGGATATAAACTGAACATGGGGAAAAGTGAGTTGTTTGTGGTGCATCCAGGGGAGCAGAGCAGAGAAATAGAGGACTTTCCGCTGAGGAAGGTAACAAGGGACTTTCGTTACTTGGGGATCCAGATAGCCAAGAATTGGGGTACATTGCATAGGTTAAATTTAACGCGATTGTTGGAACAAATGGAGGAGGACTTCAAGAGATGGGACATGGTATCCCTGTCACTGGCAGGGAGGGTGCAGGCGGTTAAAATGGTAGTCCTCCCGAGATTTCTCTTTGTGTTTCAGTGCCTCCCGGTGGTGATCACGAAGGCTTTTTTCAAAAGGATCGAAAAGAGTATCATGAGTTTTGTGTGGGCCAGGAAGACCCTGAGAGTGAGGAAGGGATTCTTACAGCATAGTAGGGATAGGGGGGGCTGGCACTACCGAGCCTAAGTGAGTACTACTGGGCCGCCAATATCTCAATGGTGAGTAAGTGGATGGGAGAAGAGGAGGGAGCGGCGTGGAAGAGATTGGAGAGGGCGTCCTGTCGGGGGATTAGCCTACAAGCTATGGTGACGGCCCCATTGCCGTTCTCACCGAAGAAATACACCACAAGCCCGGTGGTGGTGGCGACTTTGAAAATTTGGGGACAGTGGAGACGGCATAGGGGAAAGACGGGAGCCTTGGTGGGGTCCCCGATAAGAAATAACCATAGGTTTGCCCCGGGGAGAATGGATGGGGGATTTGGAATATGGCAAAGAGCAGGAGTAACGCAACTGAAAGATCTGTTTGTGGATGGGAAGTTCGCAAGTCTGGGAGCGCTGACCGAGAAAATTGGGTTGCCCCAAGGGAATGCATTCCGGTATATGCAACTGAGGTCTTTTGCGAGGTAACAGGTGAGGGAATTCCCGCAGCTCCCGACGCATGAGGTGCAGGACAGAGTGATCTCAAAGACATGGGTGGGGGACGGTAAGGTGTCAAGGAAATGAGGGACGAGGGGGAGATTATGGTAGATGAGCTGAAAGGGAAATGGGAAGAAGAGCTGGGGGAGGAGTTTGAGGAGGGGCTGTGGGTGGATGCCCGAAGTAGGGTAAACTCATCGTCCTCGTGTGCCAGGCTAAGCCTGATTCAATTTAAGGTGTTACACAGGGCGCATATGACTGGAGCACGACTCAGTAAATTTTTGCGGGTAGAGGATAGGTGTGCGAGATGCTCGAGAAGCCCAGCGAATCACACCCACATGTTCTGGTCATGTCCGGCACTACAGGGGTTCTGGGCGGGGGTGACAAAGGTGCTTTCAAAAGTAGTGGGGGTCCAGGTCGAACCAAGCTGGGGGTTGGCTATATTTGGGGTTGCACAAGAGCCGGGAGTACAGGAGGCGAGAGAGGCCGATGTTTTGGCCTTTGCGTCCCTAGTAGCCCGGCGCAGGATACTGTTGATGTGGAAGGAAGCCAAGCCCCCGGGGGTGGAGACCTGGATAAATGACATGGCAGGGTTTATAAAGCTGGAACGGATTAAGTTCGTCCTAAGGGGATCGGCTCAAGGGTTCACCAGGCGGTGGCAACCGTTTGTCGAATACCTCACAGAAAGATAGAGGGAATGGAAAAGAAGAAGGTAGCAGCAGCAGCCCGGGGGGGGGGGGGGGGGGAGGAACCAGAAGGACTCTCAGGGTTGTTAATATATATGTATAATATGTATAGGTCGTTGCTATAAATAATTGTATATTGGACTGTTAAATCATATTTTTGGAGAGTGTTTATCTGAGACAAGGCAGTTGCCATTTAGTTTTAGTTTTCGTTTTTGTTATATATTATTTATTCTTTGTTTATAAAACAGGTCATTGTTATTTATACTGTTATATTATTGTGTAATGGATACACAATGTACTGGGATGGTTGACCAAAAATTTTCAATAAAATATTTAATAATAAAAAATAAAAATAAAATGATACCCGCCACTAGCACGACTGGAGAATAACGCCCACTGACTTAGTGTGACTTCACTTTGCATAATGATACCATATTAAAAATTTGCCATGTTTCCCCCGCGTTAGTGAATGGTGTTTCTTAGCTTATATCTCCTATCTCCTAGCATTTCTTAACTCTTTCACCAAAATAAGGTCCTCACAACGTTCTGTTTATCATGCTTCATTGCTCTCACAGGCTACATGTTGCAAAAGCTTTTCTGTCCCTCTTTTCTCTTTTTCCACAGGCAGACAAAGATCAAAGGGTTTTCTGATACCTTACACGTGAAGTGTTTTTCAATGCCCAGTTATGCTAATTAATTACTTACTGTTTCAGCTCTGCAGAAAACATCTCCTGTTTAGCATTTCAACCAGATGCCCTTTTTAAATTCATGAAAGTGCACAATGCGGTATAAATTTGTCTCAGCAGCGATAGTCAATGGAAAAGCAAATCAGGTAGTGTAGAAAAGGGCTGCCAATTTATTGCTGTCGAAGACAAGTTTATACCCGCTTGCTTATGACACCCAACGTCAAAAGTAGCTCTTTCCCCCTAATTCCTTTATACGGAAAATAAATCCTGACATGTGAATCAACTCAAGGGCGCACAGCCTAACTGACCTCTTAACCGTCCTCCACCAAGAAGGAAACTCAATCTCTGTCACGAGGTTTCAGCTCGGGCCTTTGGTTTGAAATGAAAACACAGGATGTGCAGCTAAGGGTCAGTGTTTAATTCAGTCGATCCATTATACAACACCGTCAGATATTTTCCAACCCAAACTGGCAGAACAATATTATGAGCCAAAATAAAGGTTTTGAAGCACTTGAATCTGTTTTCTAATAGTTAAAAACAAGCACATTAAAAAAAATCAGATAGAACAGCACATCTCTAGTGTTCATTGGAAGTGACAGATCTGCTGTTTGTAACTTTCCTTTACCATGAAATCCAGTGCAAGGAAGTCACACTTAACAATTTCTATGCTAATCAATGATTATAAATGGTGAACAATCTGATTTTCAGGTAATTGCAATCAGCATGAACACACAATGTGGGCGACCTATTTCACAAATTTCTCGATCAGTAACTATAAATAGATACATAAAGATTGCTCACAATTAGACCAGTAGGCCTTTTAATTAACCTCTTCTCCATGTAATAAATATTCACTTAAATATCACAAAGCCCATTGGGAAGTTTGACCCCATTCTTCGCCAATATGTAGGGCGAGATCTTCTGGCAGTTCACGCCGGCGGAATCTTCTGGTCCTGCCGATGACAGCTCCCCTGCTGCTGGCTTCCTGACGGTGTGGGGTGGATTCAATGGGAAATCACATTGACAGCAGCGGGAGACAGAAGATCCCACCACCGGCCAACGGCAGGCCACGTCCTGCCGCAGAGAAACGCGCAACGGGGAGGCCTGAGAATCTCGCCTGCGTACCTTCCCATTTCCTGGCATGACCTTTTCCACATGGTCATAAATGTTTAAAAAATTCAAGTCAAAAGATGAGAATATAAAAGGCAGTTTATCTCATGTTTCCGGAATGAGGGCAACTGGTACTTCTCTGCATGGATCAATTCTACTGGAGGTTAATAAAGAAACCAATATAACCAGATATTAAACTAATCGTCACGGGGCTTGAATTTCATCCGCACCAGATTAACTACCCCAGGAGTGCATTCATTGCAATTCCAGTCACCAGAGTGACTCTGCTATAAGCTTGCCCTATTGTTTTGTTCACTGAACTCTAGTTCAGTATGATGGGAGTCCAGTGCTACTGGTATTCTGAATGGGGAGCTTGGTGCTGCTGGAAGAGTACGAGAGGAAGTCTGATGCCTTTGCAGCATTAAACTGGCTGCCGCAGTTTAGTGTCATGACTGCCATTGCGTGGCTTCCATGAGTATGAAAGAAAAAATAACGCCTATGAGGATTGTGGAGAGTTTCTGCCATGAGCAAATTATTGTACATAATTTAAAATAAAACCCTGTTTCACTACATCGATCATTTATGTCTTAATGGAAGAAAGTGAGGCAAAGAGGCAGAGAGGTGTGAGGGGGGGGGTATATCAGAGTTTGGGCCTGAGGTAACTTCAGTACCACTGACATGGAGCAATTAAAAGTGGTGATGCAGGGCAGCACGGTGGCGCAGTGGGTTAGCCCTGCTGCCTCACGGCGCCAAGGTCTGAGGTTCGATCCCGGCTCTGGGTCACTGTCCTTGTGGAGTTTGCACATTCTCCCCGTGTTTGCGTGGGTTTCACCCCCACAACCCAAAGATGTGCAGGGTAGGTGGATTGGCCACGCTACATTACCCTTAATTGGAAAAAATGAATTGGATACCCTTAATTTAAAAGCAAAAAGAAAAATTAGTGATGGACAGGAGGCCAGACTTAGAGGAGCGCAGATATCTCAGAGCATTGCAAGGTTGAAGGAAATTCCAGTGATGGGAGGGGTTTGGCCATGGAGGGATTTTAAAACATTAATGAGATCTTTAAAAACAAGATGTTGCTTCACCGGGAGCCAAAGTAGGTCAGCGAGCACAGGGCTTATAGGGGAATGGGACTGCTGCGTGTTATGGCACAGGCAGAGTTTTGGATGACTTCAAGTTGCTGGAGGTTGGAATTTGGGAGACCAGCCAGGGATACGCTGGAATATTCAAGGATACAAGTCTAGATATAACAAAAGCATGAATGAGAATTTCAGCAGTAAAGGAGATAAGACGTGGTAAAGTCAAGTGATGGAAACCGGTGATTTTAGTGATGGGACGAGTTAAGGTCTGAAGCTCATCTTGGGATAAAATGTGACACCAAGGTTGTGAACAGACTGGCTTAATATCAGACTGTTACCCGTCATCTCAGTCCCGAATGGTTGACCCCTTATTCTGAGACTGCGATTCCTACTTCTTAGAATCCCCAGTCAGGAGAAACGTTCTCCTCGCATCTACCCTGTTAAGCTGACTAAGAATTTTACATTGTTCAGTAAGGTAATCGGTCTCTCTTTTAAACTCTAGAAACTGTGGACGCGATCCAATGGCCACGCTGCGGCAGAAAATCAGCTCGCCGCGGCGAAGCGTGGCCGATACGCTGGGAGACCCCACTCCTGGGATCTACCCGGCTTGTATGCCTTGCGAGATCGAACGCTATCTTGCGAGGCTTTTCCATGTAACTCCAGGTGGGAACACTTTTTGGCAGATCTGCATATTAGAGGGAGACAGTTAGTCACTCTAATGTGCAGATTCCTGAGGTACCCAAGGCTTTGGGATTCATTCCCTTTGCGTTGGAGACCTCGGGTAAGCGTTGCTCAGCACTCGTCCCCACAAACAGGGACCAGATATAACAGCACTTGCGGCATCTCCCAGGCGATCAGAGGCTCCCAGCTGCATGCCCTTTGGGCAGGATAGTGCCCTGGCACTGCGGGTGCCATCTGGGCACCCTGGCAGTGCCAAGGTACCCAAGTGGCATGGGTGATGCCAGGTTGGCACTGCCAAGGTACTAATTGGCATTTTTTGCATGCGCACAAATGGGCTGATGTGCCTTGTGTGGGTGTTTGGGGAGGTCAGGGACCTTCTCACAGTGGGTTCGGGTGGGGGTGAGGTTGGTGATCACTTTGGGGGCCAAGTCCCTTCCTACAGTGGGAGGTCTGGCGAGAGGGCTACCCAATGTACAATAAAAGGGCTATGTACGGCCGTGGCATCACATTCCCTGTTGAGGCCTCTTATACAACTGCAAGCGTCGAGAAACATGTAGCTAAATGCGCTCGCTATGGGACTTTGTTCCCATTTGGTTGAATCAAGCCCTATAGGACTACTCTACTTAATTTCTGAGCATGCAAAAGTGGGAGACAATCGGGGAAAAAAAGCAGAAAGGCATGAAATTTCTATCTATCAAAATGTTTCTCATCACTAATGGGATGCAAGCAGAATGATGTGGGACAAGATGAAGGGGTTACCTGCAGCAGAATCATTTCCAAGCGAAAGCCTTGGTAATTGTGGAAACGAGTTACATGACAGCAAGTGAATGGTCTGATATATTCACCCAAGGGGAACCATAAAGCAAGGTCAATTTGGTAGTGAGCATCAATTTTATTTAGCCAAAGATGTCCCTTCTGACCTGTGCCCAGCTGTATGAAGCTGGGAATTAATTCTCTTAGGCCAATTCTTCCTGAAACAACTCATCAGTTGCCTGCTTACCACATTGCCCTTCTTCACTATCCTTTCATTGCTGATCGTAACATCGGTACAGTGGAATCCCAAATGGAAACATAAATGCTGTGTTTCATAGCTGAATTCCCACAGCATCAAGTCAATGTTGAAGGTCATAGAAATATCCCTGAAAGGTAACAATACAACATTCTTTATTACCCCTAGACTTGAGTATTCCAGTGCACTCCTGACTGGCTTGTCATGTTTTACCCTCGTAATGCTGAACTCGGCTAAAGCTCAGATACCTGTGCCCTAACTCACATCAAGTCTAGTTCAAACATCAGTCCAGTGCTCACTGACCCACACTGGCTCCTGGTTAAGTAACTCCTCAATTATGTAATTTTCATCCTCACTTTCAAATCTCTCCATGGTTTTCTCCGTCCCTACCATCAGATGTAACCATCTGAGGTACCTGTGGTCTCCCAATCCGGCCATTTGAACCTCCCCAATTTTTTTCACTGCACCATTGGTGACCATGCGTTCAGCTGTCAGGGTCTTAAGCTCTGCAATTCCACACATAAACCTCCCCATCTCTCTCACTCCCTCTCTTCTATTCAGACCTCTGTCAAAACATTGCTTGATAATGTTTCTCTGAAGCACTTTGGGATATTTCATTATGTTAAAGGTGCTATATGAATAGAAATTGTTGCTGTTGTTTACACTAAAATTTCACCAAGTACACTAACTAATAAGATGGTCAATAACAGTAGCAATGCCACTTAGGAAATAAGAAAGCCTTTTTCATGCAGTGCCTGATATTGAGGCAGGCTGGAGGCAGTAGGGAATGGACGTTCAGTGTTGGTGGCACTGCATCATTCACATCTGATACACATGCAGTGTGGCAGATACTGTGGGCTGCCTACATCTCAAGGTGTTGAAATATTCAGTAATAAGTGCCCAGTGGATGATCCACTTTGGCGTCCTCCCCCAGTCCCAGCATCATAGGTGCCAGTCTTCAGCCAATTTAATTCACTCCATGTGATATCTGGAAAGGACTGATACATCAAAGGCTTTGGGCCCCTGATAGCATTCAATCAGTACGACTGAAGACTTGTGCTCCTGAACTCAGTGCACTCCAAGCCAAGCTATTCCATTAAAGCTACAATGCTGGCGTCTACTATATAATGTGAAAAATTGCTCAGGTATTGTAGCCACCTGAGTTGGCCAAGACCCGATTTAAAGGTCTTGCAAAGGCTGAAGGGAAATTCAGCCAACACAGGCAGAAACCAGCAGGTGCAAGTTTGTTGTGTATTTAACTCTGCAAAGGCCCAGACAGCATCAATACTAGCAGTCATCTGCATAATAATGTAGCAGCCATCTACATACTAATGAGCAATCCCCGGGAACAATAGCAACATTTGGGACAAACAAAAGTAAGCCAGACTCCCCGGCGCCAGCAGGAGCCAACACAAAAGAGGTTAACGGACACCTCAAGACCGCCCATCGATCAGTGAACCGCTCCAGTATTGGAGAAATCGAACCATGCAATTGGAACAAAGTCCAATCACATAGAACCAGGTACACGGTCCGCCCCGAAAGGCCGGAAGCCCCTGGGGACTATAAAGTTAAGCCCCCAAGTTCAAATCGGCCCTCTTCTTCTTGACCGAGTCACCCAGCAACGCGAACCAACATTGACCGTGACCGGTCCAGCGGCCGCCGAGAGATCGTAAGTCTTAAGTCAACGCTCGCTACGAGATAGGTGCTCCTAGCTACCAATCCGTACCAACTTCGAATCCCACAGACTCAGAACCCGAACGAAAGGCCATTTGTTCCCCTGACCTGGTGGGCCAGTCCGAAGCTAAGTACAGGCCTGTTAGTCGTAGAAGTAGCTTAGACGTAGAATTTGTCATGAGTAGTGATTACTGTGTATAATAAATGTGCTTTGATTTAAATCTTACCAATCGGTGTATTGAGTTATTGGTCATTACTCGAACTTGAACCTCGTGGCGGTATCATAAAGATGCCTGGCGACTCGAGAGCAAAGGTTATAAAACAGAGCCAAGTGAACCAACCAAAAGTTACCAACAATATATTCTGTCCACAAAAACCAAAACAAATTCATTCTGGTCAATTGCTGCTCCATCGGTCTGCTCTCAATTATCAGCAAAGCGCTGAAAAATGTTGCTGACAGGGTTATCAAGTGGCACTTCCTGCAAAATTGTTGGCAATGGGAATCAGAGGGAAACTCTGCTGCTCTGCTGGTCGTTGTTGGAGATCTTCAACCAAAACATTGCTGCAAGAGTTCCTCAGGGAAGTGTCCAAGGCCCAGCCATTTTCAGAAACTTCATCAATGACCTTTCCTCTGTCATAAGGTCAGAGTGGGGATGTTTGCCGATGGTTTTGCCATATTCAGTATCACTTGCAACTCCTTCCATATCGATGCGGTCTGTGTCTATAGTCAGCATAACCGGAACAACATTCAGACTTGGGCTGATAAATTGCACGTAATGTTCATGCAAAATATGTGTCATGCAATGACTCTATTTTCTCTCCCCTTGTGCACCCTCTTCCCCCCTACATCCGTGATTCCTCTGATCCCCTACGTCATTTTAACAATTTCCAGTTTTACAGCCCTCACCATCTCCACTTCACGAGGGACGTACAATCCCTTTACACTTTCAACCCCCACCAGAATGGTGTGAGGGCTCTCCACTTCTTCCTTGAACAGGGTCTCGAACAATCCCGGTCCAATGATGCCACCTTCCAAAATGGCGCTTCTCACTCGAGTGCCTTTTTCCTGAACTGAGGTTTCCTCCCACACTATGGTTGACGTGGCCTCAACTGTGTCCGACCCATATCCTGCACATTTTGCCTTCACCCTTTCCCCACCCTCCCAGAACTGTGATAGGGTTCCAGCCTCCATAATAAAAGGATCATTCTCTGCCATTTCACTATGATACCACAACCAAACTCTTCTTCCCCTCACGCTCCAATCACCATTCCATGCGGAACCATTCCCTCTGTGACACCCTAGTCTATTTCTCTATCACCTCAACACTTCATTCCCTTCCTACGTTGCTTTCCTATGCAATCACAGGAGATGTAATACCTTCCCCTTTTTCTTCTCCCTCCTCACTGTCGAAGGCTCCAATCACTCTTTCGAATTGAAGCAGTGATTTATTTGCACTTCTTTCAATTTAGTCTCCTGCATTTGCTGCTCACAATGCAATCTCCTCTACACTGGGGAGACTAAATTCACACTGGGTGACCACTTTGCGGAACACCTTTGTTCAGTCCGCAATCATGACCTCGATCTTCGTGCCGCTTGCCATTTCAATTCACCACTTTCCTCTCGTGCTCACATTTCTGTCCTCGAGAGAGAGGACAATATTCCAGTGAAGCCCGACTCAAGCTTGAGGAACAGCGCCTCATCTTCTGATTAGGCGCTTTCCAGCCTTGTGGACTTAACATTGAGTCAAACAACTTCAGACCATGAACTCTGTCCTCCAGTTTGGTTTTTTTTTTTTGCAACCCCCTCCTCCCCCACTGAGCCATATGTTTTGCTCCCACAGATCAGTGACTGCTGTTCTACTATGGACACATTCTGCAGTGAGTAACTCACCTCCTGACTTCCTTAAGCCATCTACAAGGCACAAGACAGGAGTGTGATGGAATACTCTCCACTCGCCTGAATGGGCGTAGCTCCAGCAAAGCTTGAAACCATCCAGGAGAAAGATGTTTGTTTGATCGGCACCCCATCCACGACCTTAAATGTGCACTCCCCCCCCCCCCCCCCCAATCGATGTATGTGGTGTGTGCAAGCTGCACTGCAGCAACTCTTCAAGTCTTTTTGACAGCACCATCCAAACCCACAACTTCTACCACCTGGAAGGACAAGATACACCACCTACAAGTTTCCCTCCATGCCACATACCATTCTGATTTGAAACCGTACTGACGTTCCTTCACATTCATTGAGCCACAATCCAGGAGCCACTCCCAAACAGCACTCCCTGTGTACCTACACCCGATGGACTACAATGGTTATAGAACGTCACTCACCTCCAGCTTCTCAAAGATAAGTAGGGATGGGCAATAAATGCTGGGCTTGCCAGTAACACACACAACCCATGAAAGAATAAAAATAAATACAACTGGTTTTATGGCTTCCCAGGGACTGGCAGTAGGGCTCTCTGAACAGGTTTGCTTCATTGTCTACATCAAAACTGGGTTAAAGTCTAGACCACGGTCTCTTCAAAATCTGAGCAACATTGTTAAAGTTAAGGCTGAGGAAAATATATGCACAAGTGCTACAAAGACATCCTCAAGGATTTACTCTTTTGAAAGCTCCTGTGAAGTGCCTTGGGATGCTGGAAAAGTGTTAGTTGTTGCTGTGTCCCAGACTGTCACTGTGTGATTTGATCAAATGAGCTCTTTTCCTCAAATATTTTACCCAAATAGCTGACACCGGTACGGCACAGCATGCGTCACATGGCCAGTTTTTGCTTGAAAGCAAATGCTATGCCCTTGGGAATTCCGTCCTGGTCGTCACCCACCGACGTAATAGAATTCACAGGCCTCCTCCAATCGGTCAGGTCAACCGAGGAAAATCTGTTCCATGCACAAGGTGGAATTTTATGAATACTTTTCAGAGGAGTTGCAGGCAAGATTTCAGAGTCACCCTATTATCATGCCAATTAGGACTGGAGGCCTTGTAATTTATTAATTGTCTCGGGAGAAGTTTTCATTACTGATCGGGTGGACTTCAGCCTCTGCTCAATACAGCGCTAATCACAATTATCAATGCTCCTATTATTTCACATGCAGAGTTGTTAACTTGCTGAACAGACTGCTTCCCTACTACAGTAATATTTAATCTTTCAATGCTTCAAGTAGATTATCAGCTAGTTAGGAACACACGGACAGCACTCCCTGTTGGCTTGACCTCAGTGAGTGACTATGCATAATGTGGGTTTATTTTGATACAGAGAACATGACTTTAATTTGTTTCATTTATGAAGAGCCACTTGAAGTAAAATGGCTAACGGCCTGGATTTTAGGTCCAATACAGTATTGGACATTCTAAATTAAGAATTGGGCATTTTAAATTCAATCACAGTCCGAACCGCAGACCGGCCTGATGGGAATTCAAATAGCCATGTTCGAATACACTGGACAAAGACAGACAGCCGGGGTATGTCTGGGCCTGCCCTGTGAACAAGACATTGGAAGATAATGGGTCCCATTCAAAGGGATCGATTGTTGTGGATTGCCCAGATGAAGCCAGACTTTCTGGCACCGAGATTTCCCGCCATTACCATATATGGGATAAGGTTACTTGCGGACAATGCACCTGCAGATGGACCCCTGGGGGATTTGTGGTGTTCTGCAGTGTTACCATTGGCAGCTCTATTGGTTATTGAAACCCCCACCCCGAGATCTCATTGGCTGAGAGCTAGAGAAGCTTCTGGAAGGATGCAAAGAGAGGTATAAGAAAGAAGCATCCAGAGACGCTCCCCAGCAAATACTCGACGCAGAGGCAGAGGAGGAGACTCCACGGCAGATCAGAGGACAGAAGGAAGCAGCTTGCGAGACCCAGAAGAAGGCCCTGAGACGATCAAGACTCCGAGGATTGGACCGACAGCTCGATCCAGTTCACCGGCACGGGTCGTATTAAGCAACTCAAGGCATCCTATGGTTGGGGTCATTTAAGGGACAACTGTTCTTTTGTGTTTTGAAATAAAGTTGGGTTGAATTGTGAACTTGTGTCTATCCTTTGTTCATCTCACAAATAAGGGCACCTGGGTAAAATGTTTGAATAATAAACTCATTGAAATGTCAGAATTTTACAGCCAACTCACTTAATTCATTCCAAAGGACAACTTTTTTTAAGACCAGCAACTAGGAAGAAATGATCGATAATGACCAAAGTTTGGGTCAATGTCTTTTATTTTCAGTTTAGTATCACTTTGATGTCAGAGTATGCATGCAACAGCACATAATCAACGACATCTCCTAATAGCTGCTACTGTATACTACTGTTAAAATTATAGGTATTATACATTTTGCAAAGACAGTGCAAAATCTGCGAGGCTCCACAAAGTTAGGGGAGCCCCATGATGTTTAAAAATGTTCCTTTAAATCAAGGTAAAATATATTTTATTGGCATTCCTGGACTCTGCTCAAGCCTACAAATGTACAACCCTCATTATTTTCAAGAAAAGTCCTCATATGGTCATGGCAGTGGGACCAATAATTCCAATCATGATATGGTAGGGTGGGGGTTGTGGAGAGGGCAGTTGATAACAATAAAGGGCAGGAAGCAATGGTTCAACTGTGCAGATGTGACAATGTTCTCATGTTTTGTTTAATCATCTTATGCACCAATCATACTTATGCAGAGCTTTCCAACAGCAATAATTAGATTGAGATGGGGTAACATATGTTGTCTGTGGAGGCTCAGACTTTTTTATTTCCTACTTCTGTATGTGGATGGTTTTATAAACAGTCTATCACCAAACAAAGAAAAACACACCTACCAAATGATCACTGAATATTAATATAAACCAACCACATTGTATGTCACATAGATAAAGTAGTGTAAATCCAGCACAAATACAATTTTAACATTGCTCTTGAATTTAATTGACTATTCTCAGATGTAATCCATCAAAATCTATCTGAAAGTCTTTGCGAATATATTTATCAGCTCTCACTCGAGAATACATTACAATGATGAATTTAATTTAGTTTGTTCAATGGAACAGCATGTTTGCGTTAAATTTAATTATGAAAAATCAGAGTGCAACATCTGTATGGAGTGCATGGAGATACGTGATTATCCTCTGTGCAGGGGACTCAAAGTTCCTTAATTCACATTTTCCAACTCTTAAACAATGGAATATTTTATCGACAAGTCATATAATTCATATATGGGGATTCATAAAACAAATATAAAATTACACTTTTGTGTGCTTTCTGTATTATTTTACATTTAATAAAAATACATAAACACACATTGTAGTGACAACGTCTGTATTGTATTATGTAGACCAGGGTTTTTCAAACCGCAGATCACTACCCGTGGGTGAGTCGCGGAGTGATCGGTCTATGCTGTTCCCGTGGTGGTACCGATCGCGGGAGAAGCACCCGACAGCCGCTATCAGCTCTTGTACATGAATGGCAGCGGCTGCCACCTTTTTAATGGTAATGGATGCGGCTGTGTGGAGTCTTCTGGCCAGAAGTGTCAGCAGAGAGCAGGTCACGTCCCCTGCGTGCACACTTAACATCAAGTGCCCTCCAGGTACGTGCTTTTGCCACCAAATCACGGAACAGTGTTGCTTCCATTCTCCACCTACTGGCAAACAAGGCAAGTGAACTGTGAAGATGAATGGTTTTCTTAAAAGTAAGAAACAGCCAGAGACTCAGATAGGCAGTTTGCCTATTGGCATTAATCTCACAATGGAATCTGCTGGAGAAAGTTGCTCAGAAGAGTCCAGGGCAGGACAGAGAAGTGCTAATGTTAGCTCTGTACAGAGCTCCAGGGCCTCTGGTTAACAGCCTACAAAGATAAAACCTAACTCAGGGACAAAGTTGTATAAAGGTGATTTCTTGAGGTATGGGTTTGTCACTTGTGCAAGTATGCAAAATAAGGATGCAAAACCCATGTGTGTTATATGCAGGTATGTACTGGCAAATGAGAGGAGAAGTTTCAGATTTTGAAAGCGAAGTGGTGGGTGAAATATTTGTTTTGAGGTTGAGACTCCAGAGTCAGTTACTAACTTAGAGCTGACTCCAAATGAAAAGACTATGCTGTTGAAGCTGACCTGTAATACCACATTAAAAACATACCAAAAGTCCATGAGGTTGTCAGCATTCTGGTGTAGCTTTTTCTAAAGGTATCCAGTGTTGAGTAAAACAGGCATTTTGTTGCTATTGCCCTTCATGTCGACCTATATGTGCAAGGTTGGATTTTCCATTTTAATAAAGATAAAGACGGCACAAAGGAACTGGCTGAACTCTACACCTGTGTGCACATTGCCCTCTCCTCCTGTGAACCTGATTAAATGAGATCGTGAGGACCAAGCAGGCTCCCCTTTTGCATTGAAGGTAAGCTGCGTGGTGTGTCACCAAGGTTGGTCGATGTGGATCGCGATGATCAGCTGGCATGCGTCGCAAAGGTCGGCTGGTTGGCAAAAGTGGGTTCCGTAAAAAAGCACTGATATAGACCATAGTATTCAAAGATTGGCTCATGTATTTAAATTACAGATGGTTTCATTGATTTAAATAAAACTTCCCTGCGAAATTCCCATTGTTAAGACTTTGATTCAATTAACAATTTGACTTGCACTGAGGATTGCTGTTTTGTATATTTCAGTGACATGATTGTATATTCCTTTTGTATGTGGTGAAATCTACGTCTCACTATAGAAATTGGCATGTGGAGTTGGTACATTCTGACCAAAACAAAAACTGAATGATAACAAAGAAAAGTAAGCACAGGGACAGGTCCTTCCAACCCTGTGCCGCTCATGATGACCGAAAAAAAACCTTCTGCCCTTACTTGGTCCATATCCCTCCATTTCCTCCCTATTCATGTACCTATCCAGATGCGCCTCAAATGTTGCTAATGTGCCAGCTTCCACCACATCCTCTGGCACCAGTTCCAGGCACCTACCACACTCTGCGTGGAAAACCTACACCGCACATCTTCCTTAAACTTTCCCCTTCTCACCTTGAACCTGTACCCCCTTGTAATTGACACTTCCACGTTTGGAAAAAGCCTCCGACTATCCACCCCGTCTATGCCCCTCATAATTTTGTAGACCTCTATTAGGTCTCCCCTCAGCCTCCGTCTTTTCAGTGAAAACAATCCTAATTTATTCAACCGCTCCTCATAGCCAACACCCTCGACACCAGGAACCTTCTCAGCCCTCTCTCCAAAGCTTCCTTATCATTCTGATCATGTGGTGATCAGAACTGCACGCAATACTCCAAATGCAGCCTAACCAGGTTTTATATAGCTGCAACATGATTTACCAACACCTGTACTCAATGCCGCAGTTTATGAAGGCAAGCATGCCATATGCCTTCTTAATCGTCTTGGCCAGCTGTTTGCCACTTTTGGGGAACTGTGGACCTGCACACCCAGATCCCTCTGTATGTTAATGTTCCTAACGGTTCTGCCATTTACAGTATAATTCATACCTAGATTTGATCCACCAAAATGCATCACCACACATTTGTCTGGATTAAATTCCATCTGCCATTTCTGTGTCCAAGTCTCCAATCTATCTATATCTCTATTATCTATAACCAAGCCAATTCTGTATCCATCCAGCCAGCCCAACCATAATCCCATGTGATTTTAGTTTTTCTACCAGTCTGCCATGTGGGATCTTGTCAAACGCCTTACTAATGTCCATATAAACTACATCCACAGCCCTTTCCTCATCAATTTTCTTTGTCACCTCTTTAAAAAACCACATCAAGTTGGTGAGACACCCAGGGGCGGCATGTGGCTCAGTGGATAGCACTGGGACTGCGGTGCTGACGACCCGGGTTCGAATCCCAGCCCTGGGTCACTGTCCGTGTGGAGTTTGGACATTCTCCCCATGTCTGCGTGGGTTTCACCCCCACAATCCAAAGATGTGCAGGTTAGGTGGATTGGCCACGCTAAATTTTCCCCTTAATTGGAAAAAAATAATAATAATTGGGTACTCTAAAAAAAATTTTTTTAAGTTGGTGAGACATGACGTTTCCCGTACAACTAACTCGTCCATTTTCCTCCAAATGTGCATATACCCTGTCCCTCAGTATCTTTTCCAAAAGCTTCCCCACCACTGATGTCAGGCGCACTATAATTTGCTGGATTATCCCAACTTCCTTTCTTAAACAAGGGAATAACATTGGCTGTTCTCCAGTCCTCTGGAATCTCGGCTGCGGTCAAAGAGGATGTGAAGATATCTGTTAAGGCCCCAGTTATTTCTCCCCTTGCCTCTCGCAGTAACCTGGGATAGATCGCATCTGGCCGCAGGGACTTGTCTACCTTAATGCAATTTAGATTACTTAACACTTCCTCCTTTGATATATTTACGTTCTCAAGAGCGTTCACACACCTATTCCCTGACAAACACCGTCATGTCTTTCTCCCTGGTGAATACTGATACAAAATACTCTTTAAGGATTTCACCCACCTCCTGTGGTTCCACACAAAACTTCTCTCCATTGTCCTTGAGTGGGCCTATTCTTTCTCTTGCTACCCCCTTGCTCCTAATATATGCATAAAAAGCCTTGGGATTCTCCTTGACCATGTTTGCTAAAGGCATTTCATGGCTCCTTTTAGCCCTCCTAATTGCACGTTTAAGTTCCTTCCTAGTTTCACTGTACTCCTCAAGGGCTTTGTCAGTTTATAAGATGCCTAGACCTATCGTATGGTTCCTTTTTCCTTTTGACTAAGCTTAAAATTTCCCTTGTCATCCATGGTTCCCGAATCTTGCCATTTCTATCCTTCATTTTTGTAGGGACATGCCTATCCTGCACTTCAATCAACTGGTCTTTAAAAGCCTCCCACATTAAACACCCTCACCCACGAACCACTCTTATCCTTATCCATGACTACCCGAAACCTTATGGAATTATGCTCGACAAGCCCAAAATGCTCCCCCACTGAAACATCAATCACTTGGCCTGGCTCATTCCTCAATACCATGCGTGGAATGGCCCCCGTTCCTGATGTTCAATCACTGGTTTTCCAAACAGATTTTAAAGCAGTTTATTCCATAGGCTGCCAATTGAAAACAAGCAGGAAGAGGAAGTTGATTAGCCTTAAACAGGATAATCGGAATTCAAGATCCTGAGAGAATATGCATGGTACCACAACCTTAAAAGAAAGCAGATCTTTGCAATTGAAGAGCAATTTTGCATTCAAGAGAATTTCATCCTAATATTTGGAATCAGGCATCAACTACAAATGGCATTTGTTTTTTCCGATTCTCTCACAGAATCATAGAAGTCTATGATGCTGAAGGAGTCATTCATCCCATTATGCCCATGACAGCAAAAAAGAGCTATCCCAATCCTACTGACCAGCTCTTGGTTCATATCACTGTAGGTGACAGCATCCAAGTGCATATCCAAGTGATTTTTACATGCAACCCTTTCAGATAGTGAGATTCAAACTCCCATCACCAACTGGGTGAAAAACCAGCTCAACTCTCCTTTCGTCTTCTCCCAATTACTTCAACTCTATTCCAAATCCAATTCTCTTCCTGCACCTCGACGTGCACTAAGGCAGACTTTTGTCTCTTTTCATTGCTAGTTATTCCTGGAACAGGTTGCTAGTCTGTCACCAGAAGCTTATAGCTTGAGGGGGTGCCACTCCGCATCAGACATGGCTGACCAGGAGTCTCTCCCGCTCTTACCAATGGCCATTGGCATGTGTGGAAGGGTTTGCAAGTTGACACTCAATCTGTTTGACCACATCATGAATGCACCTTCCTTGGCCGTCAAGTGCTGGGGTGAGACTCAAACCCAGAGCTTCTGCCTCAGAGGCAGGTACTACAGGATCACCACTTTAAATCTAAACCGCCAGATTATTGACCCTTCTGATAAGGGATTTTGGTCCTTTCTATTCTCTATATCTAAGCCTCTCATAACTTTATACACCTCAATAATGTATGCTGAACCTTAGGCCCATCTAGAGTATTGCAACCAGTTCTACACTTTGGGAAGAATACAAGGAGCCTTGTGAAGGTGCAGAAGAGATTTTCCAATATAGTTCCATGGATGGGAGATTTTAATTACAAGGTTAAGTTGGAAATGTTAAGGTGGTTCGACTTGGAGCAAAAGAAATTGAGGGGAGATTTGATAGAAATGTTTATGACAGGGTTGGATAAGGTAGACCAGGAAAATACTGTTCCCATTAGCTGATAGGAGACAAAGATTTAAGGTTTGGGCAAGAGATCCAGGGGGAATTTGAGGAAGAAGTTTTTTACACAGCGAGTGGCAATAGTCTGAAAACCACAGCCCATGAGGGTGCTGGAATTAGAAACAATCAATGATTTCAAAAGAAAATAGGATGGTCACCTGAAGAAAATAAACCTGCAGAGCTGCAGGTTTCGAGCAGGGGAGGGAGACTGGCTGGGTTGTTCCACCGAAAGCTGGAATGGACTCGATAGGCCAAATGGACTCTGTGGGTGGGATTCTGCGTTGCCTGACGGCAAAATCATGTTGTGGATTGGGCAGAGAATGGGCTCCGACACCAAAATTGGGGCCGGCATTGGTTTGACGCCGCTCTGCCATGCTCCGCCCCCTCTAAAATGGTGTCATTGTGATGCACGCAGTCGCAATGATGTTGGCGCCTCACCGGCCGGCCCACCCGCGATGCTCCTCTCCCAATGGGCTGAATTCCCGTCGGCGTGGGACATGAGTGGTCACACAAATCATGAACCTGGCGTGGTGGCTGCGGACTGTGTCCAGTGCCGCCACACTCAGCTGGGATCCGTACCGCTGGTCGGGGGGGCTTCTGTGAAGGCTGGGGGTCACAGATGGCGGGTTTGGTCTGCGCACAGCTGGAGCCATGTTGTATGGCGTGACTCCCGGCTCTCGGTCACTGTACGTGTGGGGTTTGCACATTCTCCCCGTGTTCGCGTGGGTTTCGCCCCCACAAGCCAAAGATGTGCAGGGTAGGCGAGTTGGCTACTCTAAATTGCCCCTTAATTGGAAATAATGAATTGGGTACTCTAAAAAAAAATTATTTTTTAAATGTTGTACGGTGCGACCACTGCAGGTCATCAGCCGTGCGTTGCATGGCCCGGGACCCGGCCATTCTCCGGCCATTTTCGGCATGGGAGGCAGGAGTTTCAGTCAGTGCCGGTGCTAGCCCCTCATCGGTACCGGAATCAGTGAGGGGTTCACGCCGATTCTTTTCATATAAACATCCCACAAATTCTCCGTTCCATCCGGCACTCGGCTGCAGGAGTGGAGAATCCAGCCCTATAATTGTCATTAAGACCATAAGACATAGGAGCAGAATTGGGCTATTTGGCCCATCGAGTCATTCAATCATGGCTGATATGTTTCTCATCCCTATTCTCCGGATTTCTCCCCATAATCCCTAATCGCCCCTCAGCCGCCTCTGTTCCAGAGAAAACGATTACAGCCTACAGAATCTTTCCTCACAGCTAAATTTTCCGTTCCTGACAACATCCTCCTAAATCTCCCTTTATCTACTCAATTGACACCTTTCTGTAATGAGCTGAACTGTATGCAGTACTCTAGCTGTGGCCTAACTAGTGTTTTATAAAGTTGTAGTATAACCGCTCTGCGCTATATTCTACGTCTCAAATGTCCTGTTCATGTCTGGCATAGAACTATTTCCTGAATCCATCAGGAAAGATTCGGGCATTAGAAGAATGATAGTCCCAGGCAGTGGAGGCACTCAGGTCAAAGTCCTCCTGTACATGGAGAACATCACCATCTTATGCTCAGATCCGCTGTTGGTGGGCAGGCCAATCAACATCTGTGACCAATTCGAACTCGCCTCAGGTGCCCAGGTAAATTGTGGCAAGATCGAGGCTGTGTTCAATGGGAACTGGGCAGACCGTTACTTTGTTCTTTCACTATCAGGTCAGACTGCCTGAGGGTGCTGGGAGTATGATCCGGAGGGTCCTGGGCATGCGTTAGAAACTGGAAAGAGCGAGTAGGTATAATGAAACAAAAACTGTATTTGGGAGCAACGCACCCTCTCCATTGCTGGTCATCTGGTATGAGGCACTCAGTGTTGCTGTACATGGCACAGGTCTTCCAAATTCCTTATTCCTGCGCTGTGGTGATTACCCGAGCCATTTTCCACTTCATCTGGTGGTTGAAAATGGTTGGTGTTCGCAGGGACGTGATATACAAACCACCAGATGGCAGAGAAAAAACATCGCCCCAATCTTGTTGGTCACCTTTGTGTGTGGCTGCAACAAGCTGAGCATAGATCCTCGGTACGCAAACACCAAATGTCACGACGTATTGAGGTTTTACCTGACCCCGGTGTTACGAAGGATGGGTCTGGCCACGCTATCAAGGAACGCTGCAAGTAGTTGGACCGTGGTGTACCACCTGTTCCTCAAGGAAAACGTTATGCAGAGAAACACTTCTGACCATAAAGTACCACATATGGCTTCTTAACCATCTTATCCACTGTTTTGCTATCTTCTGAGACCTGTGGACATGCACTCCAAGCAAGGCCTCTCAGTTTCCTATCATTTATTGCATAAAATCTTGCTGAATGTAGTACCTCATAATATATCCCCATGAACTATTTCAATGCAAAACACCCTGGGTGGGATTTTCCGACCCCCCGCCGGTCCGGAGAATCAGCGGGGGGGGGCGGCGTGAATCCCACCCCCGCCGGCTGCCAAATTCTCCGGCGCCGGGGTTTTGGAGGGGGCGGTAATCCCGTTGCGTCGGTCGGCGACCGCTGGCAGCGCCCCCCCCCCCCCCCCCCGCGATTCTCCGGTCCGCGATGGGCCGAGTAGCCGCCCGTTTTAGGCCGGTCCCGCCGGCGTAAATTAGAATAGGTCCTTACCGGTGGGACCTGGCGGCGCAGGCGGCCTCCGGGGTCCTTGGGGGGGGGGGGGGGGCGTGGGGGGATCTGGCCCCGGGAGGTGCCCCCACGGTGGCCTGGACCGCGATCAGGGCCCACCGATCCGCGGGCAGGCCTGTGCCATGGGGGCACTCTATTCCTCCGCATCGGCCGCTGTGGACCTCCATGATGGCCGATCGGAGACAAACCCTCCCGCGCATGCGCTGGGATGACGCCAACTCGTGCCGGCCGGCGGAGGATTCCGCACCTTTGGGGCAGCCCGACGCCGCAGTGGTTCACGCCACTCCTCGGCATCGGGAAACCCCGCCCCGCCGGGTAGGGGAGAATCCCGCCCCCCCATTAGGAATCAGAAGACTAAAAGCAGATTAATAAACATGAGGGTAACGTTTCTGCTTTCGGTACAAGCAGCAACCTGGGCATCAATGGTGCTTGGAATTACAGTTCAAATTTCCACTGAAACTCATTTGCATAATGACAAAGATAAAATGTAAATGCAGGGCGAATCATTCAGCCTAACAGCGCATAATTATTTATTTTAGTTCCCTTGCAGTAAAAATGTAATTGATATGTTTAAGTGGTGTCGGTTTATTAAAACAGTTGAAAATGTTTTTTTCATGAAAATCGTTTTTTAATCAGTGAGTCTGCCTGTGAGTAACCAGATTTAGAACCTGCTGAAAATAACGGCAAAAAATTATATTAAACATGAATCAGTTTCTGGGTAAATTCTTTAAATGTTTGAAACTTATAAATGTGTCTTTGCACTTAAAACAAAATTTTTTGTTTGACCTTCTAGAACATCAACATTCTAGAACACTTACAAAGGGACACGAGCAGTGGAAACGTGACATGCTAATTATTTTGGTTCGGAGGTATAGCCTAGTTGGTGGACAGGACCAGCTTCCAGCAGCATGTGTTTCAAGTTAGCATGAGCAATCAAAAAACTCAACACAACTTTCATTTTAAATTCCTCAATCGTTTATGCTGGCTTGGCCAATTTCAGGCAATTCATGTCAGATGTCATCGCGTCCGTGTAACTCTAGTAGTGCACGGATGTTACTACACCCTGGGCTAGGGTGCGCTGATTTCCAGCTCCCCCTTGACCCGGAGTCGCAACACAACTGAATTAACTAATAATTCTCATAAAAATACCCAAAGTCTTTGGCCCTTGGCTGCCCAATAATTACAGTCACCAGGTTTGTAAATTTAAACACAATTACTTTTTATTTAACCCAAGAACTATAATGAAATCTGCAGCAAATACAATTGGTTAACTATTATCTAATTCCTAATCCCCCAATTTAACTGACCCCACCCTCTACACACACACAAAGCAAAAAAAACACAGAGGGGAAGAGAAGGATGAAAATAATAAATAAAATGAGTGTCTTTGTGTCAGATGTTTGCCTTGAAGCACACTTTTCTTCAAACCAGGCTTTCAGGTCGAGGTCTCTAGTTCTAGTCTGCAATGGTTTCCATTGTAGATTCATTCATTCAGATTCACTGTAGGTTCAGAAATTCAGAAGCTCACAGCATTTCTGGAGAGAGAGAGAGAGAGAGATACAGAAGGAGAGAGCAGGTCCTTCTCTCTCAGTGCCCAGACCTCCAACTCTGCTTTGCTCAGGTCTCTGAAAATCATCCCCCTCCGGCAGTATCCAATCACCTATCGAGCAGAATATGGCCTTTTGGCCAATTCATTGGTCACCAGCCAACCAATTGAACCAAGTCCCACCCCATCGCTCGGGTCTGAGTTCTGTTGCTCGAAAACTAACACCACATACTATGTTGCAACCTTTTGAACTCCTCATTCTCTCTGCTGCTTGACTTAAAGATACAGGTCCATTAAGCAGCCATGGATCAAAATGATAACAGCAAAAAAATAAAGAAAGAGGGAATAAGGGAATTATACAATGGCACATAAACAAGTTATGGCACCCTGAAGAAACACTAGACTTTGCTGTTCTGCGGTGTTACTGGCTGTCAATAGCAGGGGCAAATTGCTGCTGGTAGTGAGGATAGGGTTTCCCTTACATTAGAGAAGAGTAAGCAATTCTAATATCAAGTCTCTTAAAAGGACAAGTATTTCAGAACTTCCCAGTTGTCTTGGTTACCTTCCTGAAGTATGACAAATGAACAAAAATGTACTAGTAAGTGAAGGACAGGAAATAATTAATCACTTTTAAATCTAATCCATTCTTTGCAAAAGTCACAATACTTTTTATTGTGCACATATACAAACTGACTCTCTTTGCTTTAAATATAGTGGGTGAGATTCTCCGATCGCCGACGCCAAAATCGCGTTTGGCGATCGGCCGGAAAATCCACGTTTATGCTGAAATCGGGGGCGGCGCTGTTTTTGCGATGCTCTGCCCTCACAAACTGAGTACTCAGGGAGTGCATCGCACGCCATATGGACAGCCTCAGGTCGTCACCTGAGGCCTTCTCCGATTCTCCGCCCCCGATGGGCTGAGTCCCCGACGCAGATGCTCGCATGTGCTCACACTGTTTGGGGAGCCGTTCCGCTGGCAAGGGGACTTCGGAGGAGGCTGGGGAGCCTGGTGGGGGGTGATCTGGGGGTGGCGAGGCTGGTTACAGGGGGCAGTTTTTGGCAGGCCAGGTCCGCGCACGGTCGGTACCATGTTGCACGGCGTGGCAACCACAGGCCGCCGCCGTCCACATGCGCGACCATGGACCCGGCCATTCTGCAGCTATATCTGTCGGTAAAGCCAGTGGTTGTGCGGCTGCCAGCCCCCCAGCAAGTGGAGGATCGGTGCGGGGGCGCCGCCGAATCTCTGGTCATTAGACCAGACGGATTCTGCGAACATAGCCGCAGGATCGGAGAATCCAGCCCGCTATATCATGGATTATTTAAAGCAATTACTTAAAACATAACACATAAAGTCGCAACACAATCCAGTCACAGTATTGCCCAACACTCCGAATTTCATTGATGATTTATTGGTTTTTGCATTCTGGTTTTAATGCATGGAACCATACAGATTCAATCTCATTAAGTCACGTGCATTAAAGCAATAGTGAAAAATTTAAATATCATTGACAAAATTGTGTATGTTGCCAATGTTGCTATGATCCATTCATGCTCTATAAAAATGCATGTCGAAATGTAAATTGTCAGAGTAAATATACATTCTGAAGTATGCGTTTCCTCAGAGTGCCATAACTGGTTTATGTGCTGTGCACCACAAGAATTACACTAACATAACACCTAACATTTTATTTCTGAAGGTTTCTTTCCCCGCGTCCCTAAAATGAAAGTAAAAGAAAATTTCTGTTCACTCATAAAGACATACTAGTTTGACATCATGCCAATATAAATCTATGGTACCTGGATGTTGCCACATCTTAGCTCAACGCACCATCTGTTAATGCATTTCTCCCAGGAAGCTTTGAAGTTCAACGAGAACTGGCAACTTCATGGTGAACACTCATAAAATGCAATATTGCCGGAGAATGAACTTAAGGGGAAGAATACCGATAATTTTAGGAAATTGAGAAATGCGGAGGCTTGCTAATGATAGTGGGGCAGAATGCTTGCCTCATCATCTCAGTTGGCTGCATGCTATATCCACTTACAATGGAAAGGTAAGTGTCCTTTGGCACAGTGGTTAGCACTGTTCCTCACAGCGCCGGGACCCGGGTTCGATTCCGACTTTGGGTAACTCTGTGTGGAAGTTTTCACATTCCCCCTGTATCTACATGGGTTTCCTCCGGGTACTCTGGTTTCCTCCCACAGTCCGAAGTTGTGCAGGTGAGGTGGACTAGCCATGCTAAATTGCTCCTAAGGGTGCGGTTGCACGCAGAGTAATAATAATATTACTAAGTTCTATGTTCCTAATTCCTATGTTCCTAATTTGGCCACCACAGAGGTTAGGCTGACTGGGCTGTTATAACGCCATCTATCGCCTTCCCCCTTTTTTAAAGAACAGCACGACATTAGCAGTTCTCCAGCGACATACATAGAGAGATGAAGGATGTAGAAAATCATGGTTAAAGCCTCTATTATTTTCTCCCTTGTTTCTGTAACAACCCTGGAATAGATTCACCAGGCTGGTAATCTTTATTGTCACAAGTAGGCTTACATTAACACTGCAATGAAGTTACTGTGAAAAGCCCCCTAGGCGCCACATTCCGGCGCCTGTTTGGGTACACAGAGGGGGAATTCAGAATGTCCAATTCACCTAACAGCATGTCTTTCGGGACTTGTGGGAGTGAAACTGGAGCACCTGGAGGGAAACCCACGCAGATACAGGGAAAACGTGCAGACTCCGCACAGACAGTGACCCAAACCGAGAATCAAAGTCCAGTCCCACTGCTCTATGTTATGTCCCCCCCCCCCCCCCCCCCCCCCCCAACAATAGTATAAATCTCATCCTATTTCAAGTTCTCTCTAGCTTTGACAAAGAGTCATTCCGACTCGAAATCTTAGCTCTGTTCTCTCTCCACAGATGCTGTCAGACCTGCTGAGATTGTCCAGCATTTTCAGATTTTGTAATCTGAACTCAGTTCTCAGGAATTGTGGATCTGCATCATAACATGCCACAATTTAACAGCAATACAAATTTGAAAGTTCACTTATCATCTTTTGATCCCTACCAGGAAGGCAGAGGCGCAGTGGAGGAAAGGGCAAGGGGCGGTGTACGAATATGGGGAGAAGGCGAGCCGGATGTTGGCACACCAGCTTCGGAAGCGGGAGGCAGCGAGGGAGATTGGGGGAGTTAGGGATAGAGGGGGGGAACACGGTGCGGAGTGCGGTGGAATAAATGGGGTATTCAGGGACTTTCATGAGGAGCTGTATAGGTCCTGAGCCCCCGACTGGGAGGGGGGGTGCGCCAATTTTTGGATCGGCTGAGGTTCCCGAGGGGTGGAGGAGGTGCAGGTGGTTGGGCTAGGGGCACCGATTGGGCTGGAGGAGCTGGTTAAGGGGTTGGGGAGCATGCAGGCAGGGAAGGCCCCGTGGCCGGATGGGTTTTTCGGTGGGAATTCTACCGGAAGTACATGGACCTGTTGGGGCCCACTACTAGTGAGGACTTTCAACGAGGCGAGTGAGGGGGGGGGGGGGCCCTGCCCCCGACAATGTCCAGAGCGCTGATCTCGCTGATCCTGAAAGCGGGACGAGGACCCATTACAGTGTGGGTTGTACAGGCCGATCTCGCTCCTCAACGTCGACGCGAAGTTGTTGGCGAAGGTGTTGGCTACCAGAATTGAGGACTGTGTCCCGGGGGTGATCCACGAGGACCAGATGGGGTTTGTGAGGGGTAGGCAGTTGAACACCAATGTTTGGGAAGTGCCGAGGAGGTTTAGGTTCGGGGAGGGGTTCATCAGTTGGGTTAGGTTACTTTATGAAGCCGCCGGTGGCGAGTGTGGCCACGAACCGGCGGAGGTCGGAATACTTTTGGCTGTACTGGGGGATGAGGCAGGGGTGTCCCCTATCCCCCTTGTTGTTGGCATTGGCAATTGAGCCTTTGGCCATGGCACTGAGGGAATTGGTTCGGGGGGGGGGGGGGGGGAAGAGGAACATCAGGGTGTCGCTGTATGCTGATGACCTGTTATTGTATGTAGCGGACCCAGTGGAGGGGATGTCGGAGGTTATGCGGATCCTCAGGAGTTCGGGGACTTTTCCGGATACAAGCCTAACGTAAGGAAGAGTGAGCTCTTTGTGATGCACCCAGGGGACCAGGGAAGGGAGGTAGACGAGCTGCACTGAAGAGGGCGGAAAGGAGCTTTCGGTACCTGGGGATCCAGGTGGTTAGAAGTTGGGGGGCTCTGCACAAGCTCAATTCGACCTGGCTGGTGGAACAGATGGAGGAGGGGAGTTTAAAAGGTGGGATAGGTTGCCACTGTCATTGGCGGGTAGGGTGCAGTCGGTGAAAATGACGGTCCTTCCGAGGTTCCTCTTTGTGTTCCAGTGCTTCCCATCCTGATCCCTAAGGCCTTTTTTAAAGGGTCAGCAGGAGCATCATGGGATTTGTGTGGGCGAATAAGACCCCGAGGGTAAAAAGGGTGTTTCTGGAGCATAGCAGGACAGAGGAGGGCTAGCGTTGCCCAATCTATGTGGGTACTACTGGGCTGTAGCGATGATCCATAAATGGATAACGGAGGGGAGGGGGACGGGGTGGCGTGGAAGAGGCTGGAGATGGCGTCCTGTGTGGGCATGAGTCTGAGGGCGCTGGTGACGGCACAGCTGCCGCTCCTGCCGACAAGGTACACCACGAGTCCGGTGGTGGCGGCGACTCTGAAAATTTGGGGGCAGTGGGAGGCGCCATAGGGGTGAGGTAGAGGCTTCGGTTTGGTCCCCGATCCAAGAGAACCATCGATTCATCCCGGGGAGAATGGATGGGGTATTTCTGAGCTGGCATCGGGCAGGAATTAAAAGAATGGGGGATCTGTTTATAGATGGGACGTTTGCGAGCCTTGGGGCGCTGGAGGAGAAATTTGGGCTGCCCCCTGGAAACACCTTCAGGTACATGCAGGTGAGGGCGTTCGGGAGACGTCAGATGAGGGAATTTCCGCTGCTTCCAGCACGTAAGATTCAAGATAGGGTGCTCTCGGGGGTGTGGGTTGGAGAAGGCAAGGTCTCGGCGGTCTCTCAGCAGATGCAGGAAGAGGAGTGAGACCTCGGTGAAGGAGCTAAAGGGTAAATGGGAGGAGGAACTTGGGGAGGAGATAGATGAGGGTCTGTGGGCTGATGCCCTGGGTAGGGTTAATTCTTCCTC